>NW_005842173.1:643508-670812 GCF_000455745.1 Alligator sinensis
AAACGAGCTGCATTTAGTCCTGGACTTGACATTTCAGTGCTTTATTAAAACCCTTCTTCGCTGCAGTGTTGTAACTTTGCTTTCTGTGACTGTGTGTATGAACATCACTTCAAAAGCACAAACTTTCCAATTAAACAAATGATGTATGGCTCATATTCTCCCAAACTTAATCAAGACTTACCACTTGCAAAAATACTTGCAATTAACTTTTCTCTTCATTGGCCACTTTATTTAGGGCACAATCCTGAACCTACGCAAAACGGGGAGGATGAGCTAATAGCTCTTTTTCATTTCCTTTTCACTGTTCCTCCTACATGTTAAACTCATCATTTATATCTTCACAACAGCAGTCCCTATCCAAGTGATGCAAACAGAATTACCTAAAGCCATTACAAATCTCAGCAACTGCTTTTTTCTCCTCTATTCTCATTTGGGCAATAAACAAAGATTTGACTCCTCTGTTTTCCACGTAGATCTATCATTTTGAAGTAAACTAGTTGCAATAAGTGCTGGGGATGAGAAATAAGGATTAAATATCTGCTTCAAAACTTTTTCTTAAGGAAAGAAGGTAGGAGCAGAACTCCAAGCACAGCGACATGAAGCAATGGGCAAGTGAACAGAAGCGGGTATAAAAGCTACATAAACTGTTTATAAAAGCGTCCTTCCATTATACTTTGATTTAGGAGCAGGCATCATTTTGGTGCTAATGAGATATAATGTAAGGCAGTGGCTCTCAACATTTTTTTGGACTTGAGGCATGCTTCACTGGACCCCAGGCACCCCTCCATAACTTTGTGCATTGAATAGCATCCTATTTCAAAAACTAATTTCTATATTAGAGAGAGGTAGTTAGTCATGCTAGTCTGAAGTCCAGCAGATGGCAAGGCAGATTTGCACCTTAGCCTAACCAGATCAGAGATGTGACAGCTTTTGTGAACCCAAGCTCAGTTCATTAGGCACTGATCTGATGAAGTAAGCTTGGGATCATTAAAGCCTATGCATCTCCAATTTAGATAGTCTTTAAGAGGCAGCTCTACCATGCCTTATAATATACATTACAGTGGTGATTTCCTTGCAGAGGGGCTGAGCAGTGGGTGTGGGGAATTGGCCAGCCAGGAACAACCTTCAGCCTGCATTTATTTTAATCTCTTCACACCTTGTGGCACCTTTCAAAGGATCTGGCAGTACTCCAGGGTGCCACGACACCCTGACTAAGTATTCCTGGACTAAGTAAATGGATTGATATCAGAGGCTGGATAAAGAAAATGGAAAAAAATCAAGCAGATTGCTATGCCATCTCACTGTCTGGGCATTTGAAGCTCTGCAGCGGGGTCTTTGGGGTTGCTATCACTGCTGACTACTACGCAGCTTTACTTCCCATTCACTTCTAAATATTTTTGGAAGCCGGATGAAAATTTTCATTTGCACAATCACATTTTCAAGGAGACCTCAGCCAGGCCTATGGAGCTACTACAACAGCAGCAAAGCAGAGATCCATCTCACCGTTGACAAGGATGGAAATGGTAGACTCCAAGGGTTGACAGGGACCTTGAAGGTTATTTAGACCAGCCCCCTGGCACAGATGCAGGATCCGCTGTTCCTAAACCAACCCAAATAGATGCCTGTTGAAAACCTCCAGTGAAGGAGAGTCCATAAATTCCCTGGGAAGACTGCACTGTTGTCTTATTATTGTTTTTACAGTTAAGGAAGTATGAAGACTTTTGGATGTGAACCCAGTGCTGGTGGAAGGCTCCAGAAGGAAAGTTGTGAAGACTAGAGGTCCCCTGTTTATCCATAGCCTTGTGGTACCACAGTGGTACAGCTCCGCAGAATCATAGACAACGAGGGCTGGAAGGGACCTCCGGAGGTCACATCTAGTCCAACGCCCTGCTCAAAGCAGGACCAGCCCCAGCTACATCATCCCAGCCAAGGGTTTGTTTGTCTACCTGGGCCTTAAAAACCTCACCACCCTCTCTGGGTGAGCAGGACCAGCCCCAACTACATCATCCCAGCCAAGGCTTTGTTTGTCTACCTGGGCCTTAAACACCTCCACCACCTCTCTGGGTAACATGTTCCAGTGTTTTACTACCCTCCTCGTGAGATTTTTTTTCCTAATATCCAACCTAAATTTCTTTGCTGCAACTTGCGCCCATTGCTCCTTGTCCTGTCATCTGCCCCCACTGAGACCAGTCCAGCTCCATGCTCTTTGCAACCCCCTGCAGGGAGGTGAAGGCTGCTATTCAATCCCCCCTCGGTCTTCTCCAGACTAAATAAGCCCAGTTCCCTCAGCCTCTCTTCGGAAGTCATGTGCCCCAACCCCCAAACCATTTTCATTGCCACCTGCTAGACTTTACCAATGTGTCCACATTCTTTCTATAACAGGGGCCTCAAAACTGGACACAGGACTCCAGATGTGGCCTCACCAGTGCTGAATAGAGGGGAATAATCGCTTCCCTCGATCTGCTGGTAACACACCTACCAATGCAGCTCAGGATGCCATTAGCTCCCTTGGTACCAAGGGCACACTGCTGGCTCCTATTCAGCTTATTGTCCACTGTCACACCCAGGGCCTTTTCTGCAGAGCAGCTGCTTAGCCGGTTGGTCCCCAGGGTGTAGCGGCACATGGGATTGGCTCCATCCTAAGTGCAGGACTCCATCATGGAGTCAGCCCTTAATGAGCTCTGTTCTTTTCAAGCACGTAGCGGTTGTATCACATTTGGTTGGGCAGCCTCAAAGAACAACGATCACAAAAGTGTAAAGCCTTCTTTGGCTGTACTTGCCGAACAATAAGCGTTGCAGCTTGTACATGGCCAGTCATCGCTTCCATGATGCTTCACAGAACAAAATGCACGGGAGTAGATATTTAAAGCCACTGATGCATGACCTGTTTCTTGGGCTCAGTTTTAATCAAGCATTATGGTTGCTATTATGACGATGTCCATCACTGCTCTGGCACCATGTATGCAGCACACACGAGCACTCGAGAGAGAAAGAGCGCTCCCGTTTCACCCACCCCGGGCACTTTATCAGGTCATAGTCCTGAACAAATAAATATATTTATCACTTCAACTAGAGAGGGAATTGTCCAAGAAAGCTACAGATGTAAGAAAACAGATATCAGATATTGGCTACTTATCATCTGACTGGGGCCATTATTTTAAGTAGAGGCTAGAAAATGTAGCACAAAGCAACACGAACAAAAACTGAAGCTGAGCAATGCATGATCCCCAAGGTGACGCGCCCAGCACAGCCTCAAATTGGGTAAAAAAGCAGTTGGTCCTGCATCCATTTTGTATTCAGGCAACCAAAAAAAAAGAGGCCTCAGGTAAGACAATTTGTTCACATTCAGCATCTGAAGAAAGGAACCAGACCTATAACTACTATGGATTTTATGCTCCTATGCAGGCCACCTAAGACTGGCAGGTTCATAAGGGAGTTTGCTGACACCTTGTTGGTGATGGTGATGAACGACCTCAGGACTTGTCACTCTGGGATATTTCAGCATTCACAATGAAGAGGGCCAAAGGGCAAAATCTCATCTCAACTGCATCCATGTGGCTGGTCCTGCTCTTCAGAGTCAAGGACATTACTGAGGACATTACTGCCCAAAAGGGCTTTAACACGGCATCACCTAAAACAACCCCAAATCCCTGCCAACCAGAAAGACTCAGGACCCTGGTTCCACGGGGAAGACCCCAACTCTACACAAGTTCAAGGCCTACTGAAGGATAGCGCGCACTTTCTTTAGCACAAGGACTCATTGAATCCTTCTCATTGTACTCTGGCTTCAACCCCTGACAGGCCAGGACCCAAACATGCCGTTACTTCTCATCACCTGATCTCCTACTGCTGCATCCATGGGTATCACTTTGTACCATTTTAGATTGGCTAGGGTATTCCAACCCATCTTGGTAGATAATGGCTTGGCTGTTTCTGTCTCCCACTGCGACATCAACAGTATGATATACCCTGGCATGAAGCCACCAGGTTTCAGGAAACCGATTGGCAAAGGATGTCGCAGTGCATCTCTTCAGCACCACGGGGTAATGCAAGCACCTGACCCACCCGCCCTTTGATGTATGCTGGCTTCTTCCCATACAAAATACTCAGTCAAGTCTACGCTCTCAGTCCCAGTTTTCAATCTGGTTGATGCTCTATTTAAAGGAACTGCCTAGGATGAAGATTGGAGTTGACAACTCTGCTCCTCAGGGACAATGGGATTTTCTGCCATAAGTGGACAAGTCATCTGTGCGGGAAACAGAGCCAGGAGAGGATCTGGAGGGGATGAAGTGGCATGGTTACATCCCCTTTTGCTGCTGTTCCCATGGGGTGGTCTGTCTGTCCGGGTGGGTGGGGGGAGATGGGAGCAGCCACCCCTGCAGCAACAGTTGCTGCCCCCATAATACCTCCCTTTACCAAATCCCAGATCTCCCCAGGAACAGAGCGTTATCTGTGGCTGGTTTCTGACAATCACAATTGCCCACCCCATCCTCTCCAAGTGGAAGCACTTTTCAGCCGTCCCTAACATAAATGTAGAGCAATGCATACACTAAAAAACAGCTTACCAATACCAAACCCCTGCATATATAATTCTTTCATTGGGCAGAGGTTGGTCACAAATGGCATATGTAATTATAACACATAAGAAGAATCTATTTAGAATATTCTATAGAAAACTAATAGAAAGAGGCACGTCTTTTCTGCCTTTAAGCCATCTTGATCTCTGAGAAACTTGTCTGGAGCGAGGCACTGGAGCAGAACGATAAAAACAGAATGAATCCTGCTCCAAGGGAATTTAATTATAAGGGGAGAATAAAATGTTGGTGAATGCTTTCACTTCATTATTTGCAGAACAGCTTTTCTATACAGAAAGCAGAACTTGGAAATTGAATTTCCTGGAGTATAAACTTAGTTGGGAGTGACCGTGGAAGAGATGTGAACTGAAGAAACTACCGATTAGGTCACCTGGGCCGCTAACGAGAGGCTAAGCAATTTGCTGGCAGTGTAATGGAAGGGCAGCGAGAAGCCAGCGGAGCCGAGAGAACAACAGAGAGAATCGTTACACAAATGCGTTGGACTTGAGTAGGCGACGGTTGAGAGCTAGCTAAATAATAGGGTCAGACAATAGTTAAGTGTTACAAACTACTGGTGATAGCGTTCTCATTCTTAACTTCTTTTCAGTCTCTCAGCGGGTGCAGATACCCACTGCAGCCTGACCAGGACATCTAAAAACTCTTGCCATACATCACGGGGAATTGTGGCTCCCCTGAAGCCAATGGGAAAAAGAAAATACACCGAGTCTCTTGGGGCCCGGACTTCACCGTGAGATAATAATCTAGATTAGTTATTATACAGGACTGGCTCTACTACATTTTTTCCCCCACTTCTCGTAACAGAAAGATCCAAAAGATCTCTTGGATCTCTTGCGTGTAGTTAACACGCAACTTCCGTCTGCGCAGTGACAGGACATGGATAGTGCCCTCATCCCACCGGTGGCACGTTAGGGTGTTCTTGGTGCTTCGGGGTTGTGTGCTCAGTAGCTGTGCAAGAGGGTTGGTCGTGCAATTTGTAGAACAGGTTAGGCATGCTCTTGCATAGGATGGTTTAGACAGGGGTGATCCTGCCTTCACAGATTCATAGATGTCAGGGGCTGGAAGGGCCCTTGGAAGATCGTCGGGTCCAGCCCCCCCGCACTAGGCAGGAAAGACAACTGGGGCCCGGTGACCCCGGAGAGGTGACCGTCCAGTCTCCTCTTGCAAACCTCCAGGGTAGGCGACTGCACCACCTCTGCAGGGAGTTTCTTCCACAGTCTGGACACCCTGACTGTGAAGGAGTTTTTCCTGGTATTAAGCCTGAAGTGGCCTTCCAGGAGTTTGTATCCATTGGTCCTGGTCTTCCCTGGGGGTGCCCTACTGAACGGTTGCTCACGAGCTCCTGATGCACTCCTCTGATATAGCGGTAAGCTGCTATCAAGTCCCCTTTCAGCCTTCTCTTCTTTAGGCTAAAGAGGCCCAGGTCCCTCTGCCTTGCAAGCCCTTGACCATATGGATGGTTCTTCTCTGAACCCTCTCAAAGTGTTTCCACGTCCTTATTGAAATGCAGCGCCCAGAACTGGATGCAGTACTCCAGTCGCGGTCTCACCAGTGCTGAGTACAGCAGGAGTATCGCTTCCTTAGTTTTACACGAGATGCATTGGTTGATGCATCTCATTAGGAGGATATTTATCACTGGGGAGATGTCACGTTGTTGGGAGCCACCAGATGATATTTGCAAAAAGTTTTGCAAGCTCAGCTTTACTCAATATGCAGGTGATTAGATCTCTGAGAAATGCTGGCAGTTACTTTTCTTAAAGATAATTTCAGAAGCTGTGCCTCCGGCCAAAAGGCCTCTTCCTATCTGACTGAGTCTTGCCCTGATAGAATCACTCTTTAAATATTGCTGCGGCTGCAGTCTACACCAAATCTAGCAAGCGCAGAAGCAAGCCTGCCTCGTGGTGTCAAAATACTGCAGGACATACAGAAATATCCAGTGCCTCAGTGACTTATTTTTTTACATTGGTTCGGTCTCCAGTGCTTACGGCCACAGCTCTGCTCCACTGCATTGACACGGCCAGTTATTTTCCCGCTGCTCCTGCTTTGCTGAACACTACGTGCTGTTCCTCTGCTTCCCCTATGGTGCACGGCCAATGGAGGAGATCTCTACTCTCCTAGTAAATGTGCATCGTTCTCCCCCTCCCATTTGTTTTATGCAAACTGCACCATTTTTTTTTTTGCCTAATTAGGTATAGCACTGTAAGACTCCAGTGCAGGTTTCTCTGGAGTTCGAAGAAGGGAAAATAACTTACTCATCATCGCTCTCCGACATGACCTGCATTCTTAAGATGGACAGATCATCGGTCCATCCAGCCCAGCATTCGGTCTCACAGTGCCATGACGGCTTGCTGACGGGAAAAGAAGCTATGTCGGGCTGGTTCAGACTTATCTGTCCCCAATCTCTCTTCTCTTTTGACTTCCAGCACTCCAAGTCCCAGGAAGTCCTAACTCTGAGGCTTTACCTTTGACTATCATGTTTAATACTCACTGGTGGACCTGCCCAGCGTCCGCCCATTTGACTCTGCTTTGATAAGTTTTGTCTTTTGTTGGAGGCCGCCCTTGGGAAAGATGGAATATAAAGCTAATAAGTAACTGATATCTTGCATGGATGTGTCGAGTCGCTTTTAAAACTTGGTTAAAATGATCAGCCCCTGCAACATCCTGCGGCGATAAGTCTCACAAAATAGTTATGCGTGTGAAAAAGAAATTCCCGTTATTTGTTTGAAACCTGAATCGTAATGAATTCCTTGTGTGCCCCCTAGCTCTAGTACTATGGAAGGTGATAAATAGTAAATTCCTATTTACTTTCTCCATGCCAGTCAGGATTTTGTAGGCCTCCGTCATATCACGTTCTTATCTGGATCTGGCAACGGCTACGCTATGAGGGCTCTAATATTGGTGGCAATGGGAATAGGATGAGGAGTGATGCTCTTTAGAAATTATATCTTACTTGTTCTCTAGCTTGAAAGTTTTAATCCCCATGACTGCAGTCCTTAGCACCAGTATTCAAATCAGTGACATTTTAAAATAATTTAAAAGGGACCTCATAGCATAGTGCACAATAGGGGTCCAATTTCAACTGCAATCTTTAGAGACTACCATAGCAGTGCATGATAAAGACCATTTCCAAGTACAAAATCCCCAAGTTCTCCTTAAGCAGAGATGTCACAGCTTGACGAATTATAGGCTAACAGGATTTGAATGCAGGGCCTTCACATCTGCAAGCATACGGCTCTACCGCTCTATCTAAAGGATTAACCGCACTTAGCAGTGGCAGAAGCAGCTTGTTATCATTTATGTGGGGATGCATAGCCTAGTTGACAAGTGCATTAAAGAGGCACAAGTGCGTTTAACAAAAAACTCTGAGCATTTTAATTGCCAATATTTTGCTGGACAGCCATGGTGACACGCTTGTTATGAGCAAATCCCCAAAGTCTAAGGTGAAACCAAATTTCAAACAAGGCATTTTTTATCTTGGAAAGCCACCTGGCTCTTCTAGCAATTGCATTGCTTTGTATGGGAGTATCTAGTCATTTAACACGGGCGCACTGTTCACAAGGTATGAATGTGAATGCAAAAATCAGCATTTGTCTGCAGAAGCCACACCTGCTTCTCCCTGCCTCAACCCTCCTGTAGTCCCTGCACAAAAGAGAGGGAGGGGAACGCTGCACTTGAGTTGGGTTGAGTTTCTCAGTTTAGAAGGGTTTTCAGCAAAAATCACCTTTTTATTGGGGGGAAAAATGAAAATTTTACCAAATAAACTATTTACCATTTTTATTTTTTCTGTTTTTTTTTTCTGGAAAGCAAAGATCGAGAGGATACAATTGCCAGAGCTTTGTACAGTAGCACCATGCTGCAGATACATTATGACAAATGTATAACCTGCCTGCCAGTCATGCTTTACCTGGTGAAAAAAAATTGTCATGGGTCCAGTTCTCTCTTCTCCGACCTTCCTTTCCTCCCTTGCTCTTTTATCCCTCCCCCATTTCAATAGGGAAATAGAAAAAGAAAAAAGAAAAGAATGAGAGGAATGTGGTTAAACGACTGAAAATTAAAAATGTTTTAAAGGAAAAACAATAAGAAAGACTGTTTTTAAATAAGTGAAAAATTATTCCTTTGGTATCAGCAACCATGAATGCGGTTCTGCCAAAAAGATGCTTTTTACTGATTTTGACTGTTCTGTTTTATACCCCCTTTGCGTTGGTGTAAGCTGACTACACAAGGCTAAAGGCAGCAGACAATCAAATTGCTCTGGCCCAGATCTTGTCAAATGTTAACCACACGTTTAATTTTATTAGCACGGATGGCCCCATTTGCAGAATTAGGGTCATAATCTCCACGCTAGGTGCTTCCTTTTGTTTTAGATACGTGCAGGGTGGTGATGGTGGGTGGCACAAATTTGCTTTAACTTGTGACTGTAGGGGATCGGTCTTTGACAGGCAATGACTCATGTGTGATGGATCTTCTCTTGTCATGTTCAACTTGATTCAGTTACCACATCCCCTATAAAGTGGTAATACCCAGAGCAATAAAGGCAGATAATGATGAAAGGGTTTAGCTGAATATATGGAAAGTAGAGAAGACCGAGAGGATACAACTGCCAGAGCTCTGTACAGTAGCACCATGCTGCAGATATGTTATGTCAAATTTATAACCTGTCTGCCAATCATGCTTTACCTGGGTAAAAACACTTAGCAAGGTGCCAGGAATAATATGATCTGTCTTGTATATAGGGCCCCATAGTGACTGGGACATAGTTGGAATCAATGCATTTAAAATAACTCCTGGCACAGCCTCAAAAAGGGGTGGCACAAGGCTTTCCGTGGTCTCTCGACTTATTTCTATTGGTCTAAAAATCCAAGGAGATAAGAAAAAAAAAGATTTCAACCACAAACAGAAAATGGCCTAGTTAGGCTCTTGGAGGTATAATAGGAAAGTATGAATGTGGATTCTCAAAATAGGAAAAAATATCCCATATCTATTTAATACCTGTTGACCCGCCTCTATTTAAAGTGCCTGTAATTGGTTCACATCAAATTCAGGGTCTTCTAGTTGCTGCTTATTTAGAGAGCCGTCAAATCAACAATGTGGTCTTCCTGCTTCAGGTAAGTGTGCAGGGCCATATTCCAGGCACTAGTCATTGGTGTAAATAGGAGGCAAGAGCTGACTTCACGAGAGGCATGCCAAGTTTGCATGTTGGTAAGAAAGAGGAGAGTGGAGATGCAGGATGACATTTTCAACAGTGCTGACCTGACTTAAGACACTTTGGAAAGTTTTACCTATGCACTTTGTGTTTGTGGCTGACGAGAGCTTGCTTTGGTGGACCAGACATGCCGGACAAAGAGGAGTTCAGTCTAGTTTATGGTCCAATTCCCTATTCTCTGTCACCCATTCCCATCTTTTTTGCTTTTCCATTTAGTCTAGCAGCTCAGTCATGCCTTACTTTTGCTGGCCTATGTCTGAGTCCTCTAAGTTACAGATGATTCCCGCAATCCTTTGCATCATCTCTGGCAATGCTTCAAAGAAGGCACATCTGATGCAAAACACTCTAAAGTGCATATGCAAATCATAAGCATCATAAGTGTTACTTTACACAATCGCATCATTCAGAGCATATCATTGCCAAAAAACCTAGTAACAGAGCTGTATTAATGAGAGTGCCGCACGCAGTCACGGGGAGCGATCCTTCCATTCTGTTCACCACTGGGGCCTCACTTGGATTACTGTGTTCAGTTTTGGGCACCACCACATTTCAAGAAAGAGGTGGATAAATTGGAAAGAGTCTAAGGGAGAGGAACCAAAATGATGAGAGGTCTAGAAATGATGACATACATGGCAAGTTTGGACGAGTTGGGATTATTTAGTCTGGAGAAGTGGCAAGTTTGGACGAGTTGGGATTATTTAGTCTGGAGAAGTGGCAAGTTTGGAAGAGTTGAGATTATTTAGTCTGGAGAAGAAAAGATGGGGCAGGGAGGAGGGCGCTGATAATGGTTGTTAGAAAGAGACTGGTGATCAACTGTTCTCCACAGGACACAAGACAAAAGGTAATGGGGTGAAACTGCAACAAGGAAGATTTAGAGCAGATATTAGGAAGAAGTTTCTGGCTGTTAGGGCGGTTAAGTACTGGAGCAGATAACCTAGAGAGGATGCAGAATCTTTATCCTTAGAAGTTTTTAAGTGCAGGTAAGAACACTTGACTGGGGTGGTTTAAACCAGGTGAATCTGCCTTGAACAGGGGATTGGACTAGATGCGTCCTCCTGAGGTCCTGGCCAGTCCCGTATTTCTGTCGCTGTGCGATTCTCTGTTCATTTTGAATGTGGTCAGGTGGGAGAGAGACAGACAGGAGCAGAAGTAGGGCAGAGTAGGGTAGCAGTATGTGGAATAAGGCAGGGATGGTGGAGCAAAAGGACAGGAATAGTGTGGAGACACCTGGCCAGGAGCCAAAGAAAGCAACAGGAATAGGAAACAGGAAGTAATCAGAGGAAGGACAGGATATGGGAGGATGGACAGAACTAGGTCAAGGAGAAGGGCAGGAGTAGGGGGTATTCATACAGGGAGGAGATGGAGATGCACTGGATGGGTCAAGGGCAGAAGGGTCTTTAATCACTTAAGGCATCTAGAACCAAATCCAGGATCCTGGAATCACAGCATTCCTTTGTCATCTAGCAAACAGCTGTGAAATGTGAGTGTACATGTGTGCATGCTGTAGTGGTTGAGCCATCATGAAGGTAACAACTTTCTACTGCTATTGTTTGCTCCAGAACCTCAAGTGGTAGAAGCCTGGGCTGGGTCTCAGCTGACCAAAAGCGTGGAGGCAATAGAGTTTCTCCATGGAACAGCTGCAACTGAAAATGAAGTCATATAATAGGAAGTGTCGAGCAACATTAACTATATCCAGTGCACATAGAGTCACTTTTCAATTTTAAATCTCATGAATTTGGGGGTACAGTTCACATTTTTTGTATGCTTGAGGTTGGGAATACTGTTAAGAAATATTAATTAAGGCTCACAATTTTCTTGTGAAGTAGGTGAATGCAATTCTGCTCCTTTCATAAATGGGGAAACCGAGGCACTGAAAGGACGAAAGCCTACCTTTTAGAGGGAGTCCCTGCAGCTCCTATTAGATACTCTGAATGCTCACTGGTTGCAAAAGTCAGGCCTTAAGTGAATTGCAGAACATGGCCTGATGGCAACGTCAGGAACAGAAAAGATGCATTCACATGGGGCCAGATTCTATTCCACCTATTAGGCACATAAGTGGATTAAGGTGCCTAAGTGCCGTTCTGTTTCATCCCGTGCTTGAGGCCCTGAAAAATAGTTATTGGAAAAGGTGGGTGGGTTCTCCTCCCCCCTTGCCCCTTTTTTGTGACTCAGTCTTAGTAAGACGATGGTGTGTTACGAAAGCAGAAGCATTAATGGATCTTCAGGGACTTGAACAGGATGAAACAGAATTGCACTTAGGTCCATTTGGAGACCTAATAGGTGGAATACAATCATCTTAACCCTTGGACTGGTTGCATGTTAACACCTTTTAAGTGGCTTAAAGCAGTCCATATTTGGCTTCATGTTACCCCACTCCAGGTAACATTATCTCCAATCTGGTTAATTTGCTCCTGTTTTATTCATTTGTTGCCATTCTCTGTAGCTTTTCTGCCCAAGTTGAAGCCCTCCAGTATCCCAGGAGGCAGTGAGCCCACTGTGCCTCCCATCACCGCTTGCTCTGAGTGGTTCTGCTTCCGCCAGGAGCAGAGCCAGCCAGGGCCGAGCTGGAGAGGCTCTCCTGTGTGGACCCAGCCGGCTCTGCTCCCAGTGGGGAGCGAAGTCCATCTGAGCGGTGTTGTTCCCTCCTCAACTTGGACCCAGAAAGAGCAGAGCTGGTCAGAGTGGTGGCTGGAGAAACTATGGCTTCCAGGCACTGGGGCTGCAGCACCTGCTCTGCCCTGAGGAAGCAGGGAGCCTGTCCTTCCCCTAGCTCCTTGTCCTGCCCCTGCTCATCAGGTCTCTACTGGAAAGTCACAGCTGTGCAGGTGAGAGGAAATCAGAGCAGGTTTTTTTCCCTTAATGTGTAACTGCTCCACTAAGCTGAACTGCACTAAACCGATTAACATTTGTTCAGCTTATAGCGTAAGTCTAACAAGGCCCTAATTAGACCAGCAAAATCTCTTAATGCAGTGCATTTCAGTCAAGCAACAGTCACTTATACTGGTTTAACTTGGTTGATTACAAGCAGTGGATACCTAGAAGTGAGGGCAAAAAATGGTTTAAATGTATCTACACTAGGCTTGCACTACTTCATTGTGTTCCACTTAAGGCACAGAGATATGCTGGAGGGAAAGGATCAGGGATTTACTGTGCACCAGCTGTTCCATTCTGCCCACTCATACTGGGTGGTAGATGAAAGCCAAACTCCACAGCTTAGCTCTTAATAAAAGAGGGGTAAGTTACTACGGTTCAAATTCCATATATCCCAGGGTAAGAGCATATGTGAAAATAGCTACCACAGAGCAACTTATGGAGAAAAAAAGTCCTGACCTCTTTTACCCGATGGTGGCCAGTTCATATGTCCTTACGCTTAGTTGCATTATTCTAGTACAGGTGAGACCTTAGCCCTATACATTGGCTAACAGATCATACGCTCTCTGTAGCAAAGAAAAAAATAACTCACTGTTGCCATCAATCACTGTGAAAAAATAAAAAGTCACTTTCTTAAATCCGGTAAAACAAAAAACATCAAGACTGAAAACTAAATGTACAGAAGTACCCAATACATTGCTGCACATACATATTCATTTCAGAAGTGACGTGAGGTGTGACTACTCATTTTTACAGCTGGTATCTAATGCCCATAAGCCTCCAGTTATATGACTTTTTTTTTTTTTTTTTTTTAAAGTTACACACTTGTTTGGATTACTGAAGAAAGCAGCCAGGATAATCACCATGGAAATCAATCTAAGAAATCATTCACGGCAATAAAAGCTGGCTAGATCACAGAGTGAAGGTGAGAAGGCAAACGCAGGTTGCTGTAGATTATGCCAGCTAGGGTTTCACACAAGTGACAGAAGTATTGCCTAGTCACAGCCAAAGAAGCACTGCCTAGTCACAGCCACAGCCACACCACTTGGAGTGGGCACGTCTCAGTAAATCAGTGTTTGTGGGCTCTAGTGTAGGACACGAAGCAGTGGCCTGCAGCAAAGGAAAAGCATGGACTATATACAATGGAAAAAAAAAATTCTTTACAATGGGCACGTCTACATGTGCATTAATGCGCTTTAGTTAATGTGCATTAAATATAGTACCTCCACTGTGAGGTACTAGGAAAATGCACATTAGCCTGTCTTAATGTGCATTAACTAAATAGCACGGGGCACTTTTACACGTTCTCCAGGGGTAGAGGCAGCACTTTAATTAGAGTGGTTCTGAGAGCTTCTCTAATTAAAGTGCTGCCGTGTTTTGCGTATCAGTGTCCCTGCGCTTAAAAATGGTGGTGGAGGTGCTTGAACTAAAGCTCATTTGACAAGCTTTAGATCATATGCACCCATTATCATTTTTAAGCTCGGGGACATTGATACATGAGCCGCAGGAGGATGCTGGAGTGTGGTAATTGCCATGCTCCAGCAGATTCAGTTAATCGAGTCTGCTCCAATGCGCTGAAATTCCAGTAAGTTAGAGCTGCCTCCGTGCTCATTTATAGGCACCCACAGTTTTTAAGTGACACTTAATGCACATTTGCCTATTTTAATGCACATTAACTAAACAGCATGGTTTTTTTAGTGACACTTTAATGCACATTAAAATAGGCTAATGTACATTAAGGGGCACATGTAAATGTGCCCAGTGAGTTAAAAGAGGGAGCTCAGGGTAGCCAGCAGACGTTTTGCTATAACCTGTAACCTAGAACCATTACAACAGAAATGTTAACGTCCTGATGAGGGTCACTGAAAGTCAGAGGCTTGTGAAAAATATGCCTGCTCTCCGAGCTTTCAATCATATCCTCGGTGGCATGGAGATGGTCATCTAGATATGATGCTGCAACCATCATAACATCCTGTCAACATTGAGTCTTATCTGCACGTTGAAGTCTACATGCTATTATCATCCTTTCCTGATGTGACTACATGCTAGAAATATGGTTAAGAATACTCTGAGCTTCATGACCTTGATCTTTAGCTGCACTGGCTTCATTTGTTCAGTGGTGGTGATAGTTTAGCAAGATGCAGCTGTTTTAAACAAGAAAGGGAGTATTAAGAGATACAAGTGAGAGTTGCAAACTCTAGTATAGCTGAACGTGAATTTTCTGGTGAAAGGATCTTCCGTTGGATCGCACAACTTTATGTGAATGCAGCGATCAGTTTGGACAGAAAAAACTGCTCAGGTCCAGAATGGCATTTCTGGTCAAAGCGAAAGAGATGAAGAGTCCCATTGCTGAATAACTTGTGCTTCTGTTAGAGCACTCGTCTGTGACATGAGACACCCAGGTATAATCACTAGGGAGGTGTGAAAATTGCCGGCTGTTTCGTTTCAATGCTATTTCAACTCTTTTCGAGCTCAAAACAGTGAAATCGAAACGAAACAGAGGGCTTTGAAAAAGCCTCGAAACAAAACGAGGCCAGTTGAAATGTTCCCAAACTTTCGAAACGTTTCGAGTTTTGAAGCAGCAGCCAGATGGTGGGAGCAGGGGAGAGTCAGGGCTGTGCTCCGAAGCCCCACGTGGCTCAGCAGCACGGGGAGTGCAGCCATGGCTCTCCCCGCTTCCTGCTGCAGGGCTATGCTCTGATTGGCACCACCAGCCCCATGGAGCTCAGCCCGGTGGTGGGCGGTGGGCAGAACCAGGGCTGTGCTCTGGATTCGGTTCCCAGCTGCTTGCAGCCCTGTGGAACTGAGCCTGGTGGGGGGAAGAGGAGCACAGCACCGGGGCTGCACTACATCTCCCTCCACTGGCTTCGCTCCCAGCGCTGGTCCCAGGCGGCAGCGACAGCCTCCCACCCACATGCCCAGGAGGGCTGCAGGGCTCTGCCAGACTCCTCCCCAGGGTGTGGGTCCTGATCTGCTTGGGATCACAGGAGGCTGCTCCTCTTCCAGTTTCGTGCTTCCCCATTATAGCCAACGGGCGAAACGTCGAAACAGTGTTGAAACAGCAAAACTGTTTTGATGAAACAAAATGCAACAGTGCTTTCAAAACTAAACTAAACTTGAAACGAAACTGTTCCGTCAAAACAGAAGTCGAAGCAAAGTGGTGCTGTTTTGCACAGCCCTAATAAGCACCTGCTCTATGGGCTTGTCTACATGTGGCCTTTTAAAAAAGGATTAGCCTAAACTCACCATTTTTAAGGTGCATTAAGGGTGCATGTCCACATGTGTGTGCCCTTAATGCACCTTAAAAATGGCAATTTTAGGCTAAACCTGCCTAAATTTGATACTTGCTTAAAGCAAGTACCAAATTTATAATGGCATAGCTAAGTCACATTAGCCCACATGTAGATGCTTAATGAGTATTACAGTGTGCATCAATGGACATACACCGTGTGAATCTGCATTAGCACGGCTACTTGTGCACTAACGTGACTTAGCTATGCCAGCCTAAATTTAATGTGCCTTAATGTGCATTAGCACATCTACGTGTAGACGCGCACCTAAATTGCCTTAATGTGCCTTAAACAAAGGAGCGTTCAGTTTAGGCACACAACTGCATGTGTAGACATGCCCTGTGTGATTCAGATGAATCTCATCCAGACACCTTGACAACCAGACTATTAGCTATGCTCCCTATCCTCCCATTGAACCTGCTCCACTGGGTATCAATAATTAATATTCAGTGAAGCAGGGACTTAAATTCTGTTCTTCCTTATACCAGGGCTAAGCCCCAATCTAGTCTGTTGGGCCTGATCTATGCCACAAAGCACTGCCAAACTCAGGTCTGCAGACTAAATTGTGTTTCCACACACAAATATCTCCTGGGGCAGGTGGACTCCTTTTATTCTACCAACAGAGCAGCAACTAACACCACAGGGAAGGCATCAGAAAACCCCGTGTGGAAGTACCCATGTTTTCTCCTAGCTGCTGCAGCCCCTAGCTGTCCGGTGTGCTGTGGTGGCACAGCAGCTCTAGCAGAGCTGTGCAGAGCCACCAGAACATGTGTGGATGAAGTCACAGCTTGGCAGCTTCCTATGGCGATGGATGTCTGCCAACAGAAGGCTTGTAAGTCCTTAGTCTCCCCCTCTTTCTGTTCTCTGCCTCAGGGAATACATGCACATTTATAGGAAGTAGAACAGCTCCAGGAGCAGACAAACCTTTTCCAACATCGTAGAAGCATTCACGCGCTGCCCCAGCTCGCTCACCCAGCTCCAAAGGAACAGAAGCAGTGCTGCAGAGATGGCACAATCACATGCTTTGGAGTTTCTGTTGGGGAATACTCCAGGCAACAAAACCAGCTCAAATGACTGGGGAATAGAAGTGAGACATTTAAGGAAGGATTAAGCTAACTGATGTGACTGGCCACAAGAAGTGGGTGGGAAGGTAGTAAGCTCTGGTGTATCAAAGATATCAACATGGAGTTTCCCAAAACACTGTGGGAAACATTGCGTTTCAGTGTCTCGTGATAGATCAGCCCATTATACTGTGCAATGATATCACGATGGCTCACCAAAGTGTCTTTGCATCTGACTGGGCATATCTATATATGCAATGCATGCACCAGAGTTTTCTACGCAAAAAAACCCAGGCTCATTAAACTGCACCCCCACACACATCTGAACATGTGCCCGTCAGGAGCAAATTTGCTCCCAACAGGAACAGTTCAGTCCAGGGCTTGTCCTACCCTGCTCTGCCCCTGCTGCGGCAGCCAGGGGGAGCTCCAAGCTCCCCTGGGTGCCAGTCCTGGGCTGGCAGGGGACATGGGGGCTGGTCCCAATCTTTGCAGGTCAGGGACAGTCATCCTGGCTGCAGGGCAGATGCCTCCCAGCCACGTGGAAATTGGGACTTGACCTCTACATGGCTAGGAGGCAGCTGCCTGGCTGCCCAGACAGCTCTCCTTGCTCCATGGAGACTGGGATGGGGCCAGAACCCCACATTGCTGGCAGGCAGCATCCCACCGAGCTGGGACAGTTTTTCCTCTGTGGCCCCCTGCTGCTCAGGCTGACCAGGAACAATTTGGTACTAGAAAACAGTGCATTAGATGAATCTACTGTGCAGTAATTGCTGCACGTGCATAGACTGTGACTAGTCTATTGAGCAGCAAGCCTCTCATGTAGATGCAGCCACAGCGAAATTGTTCCTGAACCTACCACCTCCTGGAGGAAGTACTACTAAATGTGATATGAAATTTGTAAAGAAATTGGTGTTTTCTTGGTTGGACCTCCTAGAAACTCTTGTTTTTTGATGGATCCCCACATATACTAAGGAGCATTGTGCGTTATCTGTATAATGAAGAGTGCTACCACAATAGCTTTGGTTAATAGAATATTTTCTATTAGTCAGTCAAAAAAAATATTGCACTAATTCCACCAATGGTAAAAAAAATGTCTTCCTGGGCAGATCTAATCCCTAAACCTTCTCGGTTCCAGTATTAGGCATTGTATGACAGGAAGACCAAAGGAAAGGGCTGAATCAAGAATGAGAGAAAGGACGTCAATTATTCATGTAGATAGGAGGAAAACTAGGGATTGCATTTATTGTAGCCAGGAGAGAGAGGGCTACGACTAAGGTCTCCAAGATATTCTAGAAGATAGGGAAAGCAGAGGAAGATGAACCCTTGGATCTAATGCTGACTTATAGGACTTGGAGATGGCAAGCCAACACCGCACAACTTAAGAGAAGTTGAACAGAAATTGCATAGCTCAAGTTCACAGGGAGCGGAGTGAATTTAGAACCCCGTTAGAAGCAACTGAGATAGCCGAGAAATAGATAAACCAGGGAGCAACCTAACAAAAATGAATCAGATAGTTATATAGCTCAAATAGTTTTTAGCCATTTCTTAACCTGGAATGTCCCCTGACTTTTTGAATGGGATTCTGCATGTCAGGATGACACGCACAGTTGACTGATTTATTTCTTTTTAAGGACTCCATTAAACACTTTAGGTTTAACATTCTTAGGCTGCTGATTTATATTATAATAAAGAACTGATGATGTCCTATCAGAGATGCTGCATAAAGAATGTAATAATTTCAGTGACTTCTGCAGTAGGCACTTAACGAAAGCTAAACCACTCTGGTATAATGATAATGAGTAATGATCTTTCATAAAGAAACTTGCCAAGTGGTACCTTTGTCCTTCCCTGTTAAATGTTATTGATGAATGGCATGAATGATGACACTTCTGATTTTATGAACAGTGTAAAACCTTAATATAGGATGAGATCAAGACTATGTAAGGCATTTTATGGTTTCTAAATGCCATGGGATAAGTCTACCTTTCATTTACCCCAAACCAAATGTGAGTCATATGAAGAAGATACTTTTGTCTGTATTAAGACACAAATGTACTGGCCTTTTGCTTATCTTATTTCCACTCTCTCTACCCTAGGGGTGTGCGAAATGGGACGTATTTGATTCAGATTTGGATTTGGAATCGGGGATAGTGATTTGATTAACTGATTTGGTACCAGAAGTACTTCTGGTTCAATTCTGGGTCTACCAGGAAGAACGCAGGGGCCTCCCCCTGTCCCATGCCCCCGCCCTGGCTTGGCAATTGGCCGCAGGGGGACCCCAGGTGCCCCCCCAGACTGAGGAGGAACCAGTCGCTAAGCTGGGGGGGACGCAAGGGGGCCCCCCAGCATGCTCCCCAGCGGATCTAGAGGTGCTTCTGGTCCACTTCTGGGTCTGCTGCTTAGCGTGCTGGGGACCTCATCAACATCCAGCAGTATTGTCAGTGACTCAGTTTTTCTTTCCATGTAATGAGACTAATCTAGTCCCTAATAAAGCTCCAGACCCTCCCTCTTCCCTTAGGCAGAGATCCTCCTAGCTGAAACTCATCCTTACTCTGGACTCCAAGGTAAAACAAGACATCAATGATTCTTCCTCAGCTGTGTCCATCCTCATCATCTCTTTCTTGCTTCATGCATATCAGGATGGGCAGATCCGAACCTAACCACAGCCAATTTATCTATTCTTACCCGATTCTATATACCTACAGTATTGGGATTTTGGCTGCTTGTTAAAAGCTACAGGTCAACTGCCTAGGTGCTTAACTAGGGCTTTGATGGGTACTATACCATAATACAGGGTCCCAGTGGACAACTTTTGACATAACTTCTCCAGTCACTAGGTGATCAGCAACTAACCATTCTTCCTGGATTCAGATCACCCTACTCCATAAAACAACCTTACTATATAGACTTACTGGCTATCCAGGTTTTATTAGTTGAGCCTCCTCCAAGGCCCAGTGACACTAGATACAGCAGAAGTTAGACAAAATCTCTTGGTTTTACTCTGGTTGAATGCTCTAAGTAGGAAGCTTTCTTGGTTGGAAACCTCCTTGGAAATTTTGCAGTTTCCACGATGTGGGTCCTTTCATCTCAGCTTTACTAATTCTCTTGAGGATCTTTAGGAAAAAATAAGTGTGTGTTGTGCTCGTGAGAAGGGTTTGGAGAATCAGTTGGAGGCAGTTTTTCCACAAAATTGTGTCTGTGCACTGCCCTCCTGACCAGAAAGACATCATGTTATTGCAGCTGTTGGCTCTTCCTGTCAGGAACTGATGTGTGCTGATCTATGACAAAGTATGGGGAAGTTTCTCAGATGTGGGCAAAAATCTACATGAGGATGAAGGGTTTTTTGGGTTTTTTTGTCATTCTGGCATTGGACCAGGACTCAGGAGATTGGTATCTACGTCCTGGGCTCTGCTACCACTTCCCGGACCTTGGTAAAGCCACATAGGTGGTCTATGCTTCAGTTCCCTTTCTCTAAAGGGAGATAATGTTCCCTTTCTTGCACCCTTAATTTATCTGGTCCATTCAAGCTGTGATTTCTCAATCGTTTGGACTGTTGTCTACTACGTGCATGTGCAAACTCCAGCACAAGGTAGCCTCTATTTCAGTTGAGGCCTGCAAGGGTTACCATACCCAAGAACAGTGAGTTAGGAGGAGACCAGGCATCTCATTATTACTTTGTCCGTGGACCAAGGTTTAAGTGCAGGTCTTCAGAATTGTCAGACCAGTGAGTTTATTCATTTCATCTTTTAGCTTTTCCTGAATGTTGTTCATTGGGTTAGTTTCTCAGCTGGTGACCAAATTTGTTATCTCCTAAGAAAGATTTTATTACATAGAGTAGTCGTGCGGTTATCTTCTATGTCAGATAATTAATGACAGGCTCTGACTGTACGTTTTATGATGAAGAACTTATTAAACATGTTGATTTGATTTTCTTTGCATAATTGCAATGTGATTGCGTTAAATGGGACTCTGTCTGGGGCCACTATAGATTAGCTTTTCCTAATGGAAGGAAGATTTCATAGAGCACTAGTTTCAGACCTTAGGCTTGTCTTGCCTGTGGTGGTGGTGGCATGATCCATTAAAGCCATTCCCAAGCATGTCCCACTTCTGTTCTGCCCATCCACACCTACAGGCATGCTCAATACCAAGAAGTACTCTGGGACCACTTTGGAGGTGTCCCTTTACAGATGCTCTCAAGCCCTCAGTCTCTGGCATACTTAGGAGCGACCATTAGGGATGAACCTGGGCTGGCCCCACCAACCTACACCCAAGTGCCTGTGGGTGCAGGTGGGAGGGTGTGTATGGAAACAGCTCTGCCAGGATGCACTAATGCCACGGTAGAAACAATCCCTTGGAAACCTGGATTCAAATTCCTATTCCACAACAGACTCCTTGTATGACCTTAGGTAAATCATTTAATCTTTCTCTGCTTCAGCTACCATTCAGTACCATGCGAAGAAGACCACTGCCCTCTCTGAGAGGTTTCCCAAGGCTAAATAAAGATGGTGAGGTGCTCAGGTAATAGCGGAAAGGCAGATAATGAGCATATATAGATTATACCCAACTATTTGGTGAGGGTCTTTGCATTCTGTTTTTCCTTTCTTCTATCCCAAATTACATAGAAGTTGTCCTAGTGATTCAGTGTCATCTGCTGTAGCCAGGTAAAAATGGATTCAGAAATATATAGTTCCCATCCCAAAACCCAAAGAGAAGTAAGGCAGTTTACCTAAAATCAGGGATTTCCTAACCTAGTTATGTACGATCTTAAATAGGTGCGCAATGGTGTGTTAATTGAGTATCCTCCTGATCTTACTTCCACCACAACAGCTGACACCATCAAGACACCATATTTGTTATGGAAATGCAGGACTCTGTGGCAGTTTAGGTTCTTCTGCAAGATGGTCCCATCATGACAGTGAAGCGGCTTGGTACCCAATCAAGGATTTTTGCAAGTGGCGGCGACTTTTAGGTCATCCCTTGAATGATTGCTCTTTACAGACCAGGATGCATGTCTGCTCAGAGACATGAGGGACAGAAGGCAGAATCTGGCCCACCGATTGCTGGTTATTCCACCTCAATTTTCAACCTCTGAAAGGAAGGCTGAGGGCATAACATCCCTTTGCTCAACTCACCCAAAGCAGCTGAGAAGAACTTGAAATATGTTGGACAAGACATCACCACCACTTCTCCCACTGCTGCCGAAGGCCAGCACGTGATATTGTCCCACATCCTTCTGCAACCTGGAGAAAGAGAAAAGATGGCCATGGGATACATCTGCATGGACCCAATGCCCCCTCCCATGCAACCTCATTGAACCGTGCATCCTCTGGCTTGTTCTTGTCCACCTGATCCCCTATATCTCCCTCTTCTGGCTGCTCACAAGGCCCAGCTTCAACAGGAAGGGGAGGCCGGCGCCCATATATATTTATACTGAAAAATGTATGTCAAATACTCAGAATAAGGAATACAACAGGGATAAGGAGAGAGAGAAGACTAAAAGATGATTTTCTTTTAACCCGAGGCTAGTAACCTCAGTGGTGGTGGCTTCAGGACTAGAAAGGGAGAAAAGCCTGTTTCTGTGCAAGAACGAGACAGCTGTGCCTTAGTGCATTTGATAAGTGAGAAAAGGGAAAAGTGCTCAGATTAAACCTCTCTCTTTCATCCCGAAATCCCTTGCAAATGAGAGCATCTGAGCTGAACATACCAAGGTGGGCAGAGGTGACAACCACCTCCGTTCCTTGCTAACTTCGCTCGTTTTTTATGCCGCTGTCATGGGCGCACACAGACATTTATAGTTGCAGTGCAGTGGATTTGCTGGGAGGAAAGAGCAAGAAAGCACCATCTACACCATCAAAAACAAAACCTCACCTCCTGAAGCAGATGTTTACCTCCCAAAAGGGAAAAAAAACAAATACTCCATGAAACCCGCTCAAGATTTAGCTATTGCTACCAATTTTTATTGTGCAAAGCACTCCAATTGTGTGGTGAAAAGAACCAGTATAAAACCCCAAGAGCAGGAGAGACAGACAGAACTGGTCGATTTTTTTTTTTTAGTCAAACTATTTTCCATTTAAAAAATGCAGTTTTGTCAAAATCAAAACATTTCACAGGTTTGTTTCATCAACATTTTTGGCAGGGAAACAGCCAAAGTATTTCCACAATGTTGCAATGTTTTGTTTTGTGTTCATCATTTCATGGCCGCTTTTGGACTACATTAAGCTACTCATTTTATATAAGCGCGTATTGAAATGGAAGCAAAAGACTATCTTTTGGTGATCCTGGCTCAGTGTTTTCCAGAGTTCTTGTTCCTGAGAAATTTCAACATTTTGGCTTGCAAGGCTCTTTGGGTAAATCTGGTATCTTTGATTCGACCAATTCAAATAGTGGGACAAATTCTTCTTAGCAAGCTTTCAGGCACAAATGCCCTTCGTCAGGCTGAGGAAGTGTCCTCATATGGTCTGTGCTACAACCTATGCCCCAGAATCATTTTGGCTTTTCATTCTGATCTGAAATAGTTGTTTTTTTCCCCCACTCAGACTGTATGAATTTCCTTGGAAATGGATATTCTGGTTCCTGAGGCAGGGTGGGGGTGATGTTGTAGCTGTGATGGTCTAGGAAACATGTAGAAAGCAAGAATATTTTTTGGGGGGTGAAATGATGTCTTTTGGAGATATGTTAGATCAACTTTTAAGCATGGAAGAAGAGTACTTTGCACTCGATGACTTGTCTAAAATCTTTCCCAACCCTGCAGTTTAACCAATACAAGAGATCACTCCCAAAAATATCCTTGCCTCTCACATATTTCAGCTCCTGATTGACTTGCTAGGTCGATATAAAGAAGAGGAAGCTGGGAGTCGTATATGATTCCCCAAGTTCAAAGAAAGGACTGTTGGTTGAGACCAGCATCCCGATGGAAGAAATCGACTATGAAAAAGAAAGATTTTAATAAAACATTTTCCCAGTTACAACACAAGGAACTGTGACAACAACTGTCTGGATGTGTGTCTTGGGTAATTATATACTGCAGGGGAATTTCTCCTTTAAATTAACTTGCATCAATGAATTGTGCTATCTAACAGCTCACCTCCCTAACCAATCTGTAACTACTGCAGCACCGTTGCTATTTCACATCAATAAAGAGAGAAAAAAAACCCACTTAGCCTAGAAAATTAATCTAGGCCGTTTTCAAAAAAAGCTACGTTCAAAGCTCGTGCTTCATTTCTACAGGGGTAAATGGAAATTTTCCAATGAAGTTTTGAAGTGGGTTTACTGAAGCTTGAAAGGAAAATAACGCAGGCCTCTCTTCGTAATGCAAGCTCCTCTTTCAGATTCATTAAAATTCAATTTCCAAATTTTAACGTTAGATGCAAAGCTCAGTTCTCACAGGTGGGGCTCATATTTATCTCCCACCAAGTGCCCAGGAGATGTGAATATGTTAAGGGCGTTGCCCAAGGAAAAAATGAATGATTGCACCACAGGCTCTCCCAGCATCTATATCTAGCAGTGTCTCTGCATCCATCTACCCAGGAATTTAGGATGCAGTCGTTATCCTACGACAGACTGTCTGAAACTCTGGGTGCAGGTGGGAGACAAAAGGAGCGCGAGATATGAATGTATTAGAAGTTCGGCAAAGTTCCTGACTTCTTCGTACAGTCCAGCGCTCTACTGTAGAGGTCTCTGGCTGCTCTCTCACACTTCCCTCCACCTCTCCCTACCGAGAGCATAATTCCTTCATTGCGGTAATTCAGATTGAAAACTCCTAGGCCTTGCTTAGTACCTCTCTTCAGGGCCCCATTCAATCTGTGCACTTAAGGGTCAAGACTTAGGGGCTCTCGTGTCTGATATGTAGGTGCCTGACCACAGAAGGGCAAGTCAACTTGGTTGACTTTGGCCCCTGGGATCTCTCCATAATCAGCGGGTAGACTTAGGTGGCTCTAAAGAGACATCCAGATAGGACCAGGGATGTTCTGAATGATGAGGAGGCTAAGGCAGGAATCCAGCCCAGTGGTGATGAAAGACGACTCACAGGAACAGTTGAGCACAGGCTCAACTTTACAACCCAGTGCTTACGGCAGCCCCTTGGGAGAGGCTGACCTGGGTTTTTTTTATCTTGGATGGCCACTGGTTGAAACCCTAAGTAACCCTGACCACAGGGACACACAGCCAGGTCTCCCCTTTCCCAGGAAGGACCAAGCCAGGACTCTGAAGATCTGGGCTGAAGCTCCAGCATTACCACAATTGTCCATGTGACTATGGGCAAGTCTCGTAGGTCGTGGGTGTTACTGCCCTCTAGCATGCCAAGCTGTCCTGGGCAGGCTGCCTCTGAGATCAGAAACTGTGTAGTTGTGGTCAAGCCAGTTAGCCTGGGGGCAGGCTGCATTGCTCCTTAGCCCCCCTGAAGTACTACATGGATGAGGCCTCACTGTATCAGAAGACACCTCCGAGTGCCCCCCCTAGGAAAAGCGTAGCATTTTTTTAATTTATTTATTTTTTACCAGAATATGCATGTTTTAAAAATATTTTTTTTCTTTTAAAAATGACCCATGCCTTAAATGGAAGTCCGGAAAAATGCTAAAGCTCTTCTTTGCGTCTTAGAGATTGCACCCTGGCAAATGCATCTTTATTTGCTGCTTTATTTTGTTTCTCACACTGAGGAAGTTGCACACAAACTGGTATAAGTGATCAGAAAGCAGTTCAAATCTGTATCACAACAGAAGTTCAGTGCACATAAAGCGCTTTTAAAGTGGCCGAAACGAGTATAAGAGAAACCTGGATGGATGTAGTATCAGCCTTAATTGATTTAGGTTAAATCGGTTTATTGAACTTCTGTCCCAGATTCAAGTTAACTCATAGTCCCCCAGCATCCCAGGATTCTTTGCTGCTCCCTGCAACCCAACCCCACCGGTAGGTGGGCTATCCTTGGCCCAAGCTGTCTGCTCCAGCCAGGCAGGGAGGCATACCCTAGCGCTCCCAGGCTTCTGGCCAGGGCTACTTCAGGCATGTAGGGCATTGCCAGAATCAAAAGTGAATATCTGTTCACTTGCTTATTAGTTCAATCTACGCAGTTAAGACTGACCTGAGAAGATTGAATTGATTCAGCCTTGGGCTTTTTGACGGTCTGTACTTAACCGGAGAGTCAGAAAAAGTGTGCGCATCTTAAATTCAAGGGCATCCTATCCTCCAAGGAACATGTTAAGTCTATCCTGAGGTGGCAGCTTCAAGGGCCCAACATTTTTATGACCTGCAGGCTACATGACCTGCTGATGGGAACCATTCACCACAGTCACTATATTTGGTCCTTCACAGGTCCCCATTAGATTTTCATTTCCACATATCATTCTCCCTTGCCAACCACAGGAAAATCAGCTCAAAACTGGATTTTCAAACAGATTTTTAAAAAGTGTCTGGGTCTCAAATCCATATCAAACAATAAGCCTAAGGTTCAAAGGTAAGCATACAGGTCCATATTTAATGGAACAGAGGGAGACGGGGCTGGAAACGGCTTCCTGCATCTAGTCCCTTGTGTTTGCAGGCATTCATTAAGCAAAGAAAACCCCACACTGCCACAATTACAAGACAGCATCTAAACTACCAAAAACATCCTATAACATGCCTGCAGGGAAAGCAGGAAGACGAGGGCACTGCCAGCCAGTGTCCTGCCACTGCAGCAACAGGAAAAAAATGAGTTAATAGCTGCTCAGAGAAAAGAACCAGGCTTAAATTATTACTCGTTTTACTTTTGCTTCAAACAAATGAGGGAGACAGCCCTTTTCTATATCCAGGAGTAAACAGGATAGCACAGGGATATCACGATACCACATAGATAGCGAGACAAAACAGAAAGAAGACTGAAATACAGTAATTCATGTGATGGCTTGTACTTCTTATGCACTTATTATCTATCTATAGATAATATATATTTATAGATCGATATCATCTGACCCTAGCAATCATCCATCTATATATATATATATATCATCATCCATCTATATATAGAGAGATATATATCCAGATGCTTTTAATGGTATGTAGATATCATATATAGATATATATGATGTATCATATATAGATATATCTCTATATATATTATCTGACCCCAGCAGTCTTTCCTGCCCAAGTGCAGGGGGCCTAGACCCGATGATCTTGTAAGGTCCCTTCCAGCCCATAACATCTCTGAATCTCTATATTAGTGGTGTTTCATTGAAATCACAGAAAAATGTGGATTTAGGATTACTTTTTTTTTAACTGAAAATTGGGGGGGGGGGGGGGGGGGGGGATTTGCCCCCC
>NW_005842173.1:670843-708397 GCF_000455745.1 Alligator sinensis
CATTTGCCCAGCTCCACTCTGTCGTTCCAAACCACTACGCAGCTTCGAATGCATATTTAAGCTTTTCTTAAACCAGCCTGCCAGAAAAATGCTTCCTTCATTATCCCAAAACGTGGATCTTTTCCCTGGAGAATACAGCCATTTGAGACCTACAGCAGGCCATATTCAGTCTTGCAGCAGTGATAACTTACTATTACATAACCCATCAGGGCTGGAAACCAGTGCAGAGTACATTTGGAAAGGACAGATTCCTGACATCTCCTGAGGGTACACAGCTTTTGCTTTCAAGCTAGGCTGAAGATGCCAGATCCGAGGCACACAATATTGTCATGCATGGAAAAGTGATTTTAGATTATTTTGAGAGGTTTATAAATAAATCTGACCCGTTGTAATCATTGTGACCTGAAGTCAATGGAAAAACCTCAGTAAGATGTGAATTGGGCTCATGTCTACTAGCAAAGGACATGAAATGCGCTGATTATCATTAATGAAATGTTGTTCAATGCAATTTGCTCCCTAAAACTTGTTTTTCTAGCAACACACATGCTGTGTGCTAACTGCTCGCTCAGGGGATCCAACAGGGTTGTCAGCATTCACCTGAGATGGTTTGCATAAATCAACTCATGGCTTTGCCTACCATTAGCAAATGAAGCCTAGCAAGCGATGCTGACAGTATCTGCAATGGCTCTCAGTGCCAAAGGAAATATTATGATCACGTGCTCCTCTGACTCCTGGTAAAACACAGGCCCAAGAATTTGACTCAGTGATTCCTGGAGGGTGGGGATTCAGTTTTTCTTGAACGTTATCAAGCCTTAGTGACGGGTGGCTGCAATCTGCAGGATAGGTTTTAGAACGACATCTGGTTTCCATCTGCAACTCCATCCTGATGGACAGCTTATTGCCGCCCTTGGCAATCAGTTCCAATGGTTAACAGTTTTTACTATTAAAAAGCTGCATTGTATTGGAATGGTTCTCAACTTCAGCTTTCAGGCGCTGGATCTCATTTACCTGTAGCCTGTTAGCTTAAAGGGACCCCTAAAATCAGACAGGCCCCTTCCTTCCATCCTGCATCCTGGGGAAGAAAGTATAGACTATAGCAAAGGTGCCTCATAACCAGGGATCCTGGTTTTCTCCAATTAAAAAAAACCCAAACAAACCCCAATTTTCAGTTAAAAAAAGTAACCCCAAATCCACATTTTTCCGTGATTTCAAATGATACACCACTAATATATAGATTCAGAGATGTTAGGGGCTGGAAGGGACCTTACACGTTCATCAGGTCCAGGCTCCCTGCACTTGGGCAGCAAAGACTGCTGGGGTCAGATTATCTATATCTATATCTAGAGAGAGAGAGAGATGAATGACTGCTGGGGTCAGATATCTATCTATATGTTTCATTTTAATCATGGAAAAATGTAGCTCTAGATCCATATACTATCTATCTATCTGTCTAGATTGTCTAGATAACTAGATATATACTCTATATAGTATGATCTAGAGCTACATTTTTCCATAATTAAAATGAAACATCACTCTATAAAGATAGATCTAGATTTTTATATCTATCTATATCTATCCATCTATATTATATACATAGATAGATAGATAGATAGATAGATAGATAGATCTAGATCTCAGATTTATATAGATTACCGGGCAAATGAAATAGGCTGCCATCCGTCTATATAGATTGATGGCAGATCTAGATCTAGATATATTATCTAGCGATGTTTCATTTTAATCATGGAAAAATGTGGATTTGGGGTTACTTTTTTAAACAGAAAATCGGGGCTTTTTTTTTTTTTAATTGGAGAAAACAAGGATCCCTGCTCATAACTTTCTTTTTAATATATAGACTGAATTCTGTAAGTCTCTCACTAGAAGCCTTATAACGTTTTTATCATACCACAGCAGCAACTTCATCTCTAGCAAATTTCGTTCTCTTCCTGTGGCTTTTTTCCCCCGAAAGGTTAAATAATGAAAGAACAAATCTGCCAGTTCCTATGTGGCACAGGTATACCGTGTTTTGCACAGATACTTGTGCAGAGATTCGTTAAAAAAATATACACCTGGAGCTTATCTGTGAAGTGGCAGAAAATTACCTGGAGCCATAACTAAGCATGCAGCTCCAGAACCCAGACTGGGCTGTGCAGTGATGATGGTTTCATATAAGTGGAAGATGGATGGTGAGAGGCTGCTTTTTTAAAGTACTGGAGCAACTGGAGACACTGATTCAAAAAAGAAAAACAAAAAACCTTCACATACTTAAGCATCACTGAAGTGCTCCCTACCTAAGAGTCAAATACATGGCTCTCCACAGATATCAGTGCATTTGTGCCAAGGAAGAATTTAGCTCTCATTTAAGCAGTGATCTCATCATATATTTTCCCTAGTATCCCAGGACTCCAATATTCACCTCAGCATCTGCTGCTGGCAGTAGATGGAAAAATAAAGCTGCATTTCATTAATCCCACATGCAGGGGCCGAGATGTCCTAGTCGTGAAGAGAGTGCACTTTTCTAGATGACAGCCTATTTCATTCGCCCGGGAAGCTCATTCTCACTCTGGTTTGACATTAGGTGGCAGTTTTCAAAATAGCCAACAGAGCTCATAACTGCAGGAGTTAAGGATGACACCTCTTTTAGCACAGAAATTCTGCCCAGAATATAATCCCCAATGGTTTGTCTGGATGCTTTTAATTATTACTTGCACTGTGTTCGCACTGAAGCAGCAGGTAAAAGTCCCAGGCTGAATCAGGACCCCTTTGAAAAAGGTGTCTTCCATAAAGACATTACCATTTCTATCACTTATATCAATACAAGTTGAATACAGTCAAAACATACAGTTAGAGAACCACATCTGTGGCCCCGTTGTTATAGGATAAATAGGTATCTGCAAAACACAATTTGCAAATCAACAGTTCTTGTTTCACATGCAGATGCATGAGGGTGCCCGGAAAGAGGTCTTTAATTCCCTACTCTGCAGGCAACAGAAATACAAATGAATTGAAGTAATCAGAACATCCAAATCCAAAATGATTTTGAATTTGAGATGACACCCCAATAATTAGATCTTAGACACGGAAAGTGTTCTCTTAAATTTGTTTCCACCCCCTCTCCCACTGCAGCAGGGAAAGCAGTAGCAGGGAGGAAGGTGGGGTGGGGGGCAGGCAACAGGGCAGTCAAGTGGTTTGACCCCCTGCCCATTGCTCCTTCCTACCTGTGCCCTCTGTCTTGGATTTGAGTACAAGGTGGGGCGGGGAGGAGAGACAGAGGGCTTTCTGAATGGGGAGAATAACCTTGCCCTGGATTTGGGCAAAGACAGTCGCCTACTGGCATACAACAGGGACTTACGGATCCAAATGGAAGCATTTGAGTTTGAAAGATTTCAGCTTCTTTCAGAGCTAAAGACAGAGGAAATGGCAAAACAGGAGCCCCAAAGGGAAGTTCTCAGTAACTCACTACCAGAGGCTGGCAGGTGCGCTGGCAGAGGGCACAGCTTTGCATCTCAAGCTCTGGGCTCCCACGCTGCCTTTGCGGTGACAAAAGGCACCTCCCCATTTTGACAGTGGAGCTACTTCCACCTCAGGGTGGCATCTATACGGGTTGGCACCTTCAGCCTCCAAGGTGTGATACAGCCAGTGTAATATAGGCCTAGCAGCCCAACTTCTCTGGGCTCTCATTTCCACTGCTGCAAAGCCACAGCACACATGGCTTCTGCTTTTATCTGGTGTCAACAGGGAAGCACTGTGTTGCGGTGAAAGCACAGACAGAGAATCTGGGGACCAACCCTGCCACAGTCTGCCACGTGACCTTGGTCAAGTCACTTAGGACCACGAGTCCATTAGTTCAGGAGGGCCCAGCACAGCACTTTGGTGGAACTGAGAGGCTAAAGTTTCAAGGAGGGATTCAGACAGGCCCATCAGAAGCCACAAAACTAGGTGCCTAATTTTAGGTGGGGACGGCAAACTCTCCCAAGTGCCTAGGGGGACCTAGGCTTCTTAGGCTCTGAAGAGATCCACTTGCATCCCACAGGCTGCAGCCGAGCTGCATGGTGATTTGCATTGGTGCTATGGAGCCTAAATCCCCAGAGATACCAGCTTGGAGCACATCCCGTTCACTGATGACCCGGTTCAGGACTCAGCTGGGAGGAAGAGTCCTGGGTCCCAGACCTGCTCCCACGAGCGTGTGTGCATTTCCCATTACACCGTCACTGGTAACAAATCAGAAATAACCTGGAGGACCAAGGGTGACAACTCAGGACTTCCCTTGCTGCACTGCCCAGCTTCAACAGGGGGGGTAAAGGGAGGGAGGGAGGGTACTTCTAAAGCCTGGTGGCTATGGCATGCTCTGGGGGAGTAGGAGATATGGGTTTGACTCCCCTGAGGCTGAGGAGGGCTCAGAATCCAGGTTTCCCATTCCCTGCTTGCTGTAACCACTAGCCTTTTAATGCAAAAGTTGGGTGTAATCACTATCAGCCAGCCGCCTAAACTCCTGGGAGTAAGCAATACAAAAAAAATTGAACTCTTGGTTCCAAAATGATACCTTTTATCGTATATATTATATACATACCAAGTACATCCCTGGGAGTAAGCAAGTAATTTTCAGACAACCCCCTATGCTTCATGCTTCCTGTTGGGTACCTTGAGGCACCTCTGAGCTTTGTGCATTGCCCTTTAGAAGATGCATGGAGATTTTTACCGATTGTATAGAGATCTTAGTTACCTAAACCTGGTCAAATTGAATCTGCCTCCTATGGCAGGACACCTACATTTTAGCTGTTCCTAGCCTAAACGCAGGCTCTTTTGTGAGCATACTGGCTCTGGTCTTAATTTCAATCTGTTCCTTAGATTCCTATATGTAAAGGGGGTCTGACAATACACCCGTCCCATCACCTTTTGTGATTGTACTGCAGCAAAGGAGACTTGGGCTGGAAATCATGAAAGTTTCCTACCCATAAGACAGTAATAGTTTTTCTGAGGAGGGTGTGGAACATCTATCACTGGAGGTTTTAAAGACCAGATAGGCAAACATATGCCAGGAATGGTTTAGGGATAGTGGATCCTGGGATGGGGCAGGCTGTTAGATTAAAGGGCCTCTCAAAGTCCCTCGTCGTTCCCATGCTGCCAAATTTCCAGATGCACAGAGAGCCTTACAGGCTGGACAACGTGGCCTTGCACACTGGATTGCACTGATGCACGACTGGCTCCACTGACCAACCCGACACCACTCATCTGGCCGCTGGTTGGATGCCGCTGGTCTAGGTTGAAAAGGACCACACAGAGGGCACTGCACGACCCAAGGGCAGGGCTGGCTGGGAGCTACCTAACAGCATGGTTTGCTTTGGAAATTTCCAACGAGTTAAAATCCAAATGATTTCCAGGTGGGGGGAAAAAAAACCACACTGATTTTGTTAAGTAAACTGCAGAGAAACGCCACCACATTTTTTAAAGCGGCCCATGGTGACACACCGTTTTTGGTTTGAAATGACTTCTCACTTTGAACGGTTCATTTATACCAAGTAGAGGTAAAAAAGTCAAATGCTAAAATGAAAACGTGACGTTTCAAAATGATCTGAACACAAGACGGAGGGGGGGATCTGATAACAGTTTTCAAATCCTTGAAGGGTGTTAGAAAAGAGGATGGCGATGGACTATTTGTGGCGGTGAAGGGCAGGACAAGCACCAGCGGTCTCGAATTGCAAGAGACACTTAGATTGGCTCTTAGTTAGAACTTTATAACTCCAAGGGGTTTTAAACAATAGGGAGGGACATGACACACAAACCAGTTTAAGTGATCTTAAGTGAACTGGTTTAAACCTGTAACCGAACAGACATTCAGTGCACGTAAACCAGTTGCATCCCAAACCTAGAAAAAGCTTCTTCGAGAGGTTGGGGAATCTTCCTCTGGAGGTTTTCAAGCGCAGGTTAGACAAATACTTGTCTGGGATGGTTTTGATAGGGATGATCCTGACTGAAGCAGGGGGCTGGACTAGATGCGATTTCCCGAGGCCCCTTCCAACCCTTTCTCTATGCTTCTAATCATTTGACTGATCCAGTCCAACTCTGCCCCCCTGCCCAGACATCTTGGAAGAACGTTTCAAAGTTTTGACATTATTCTCTATTTCAGGATGAGAAAAATCTTTCACATGACAGGAAAACAAGCTTCTGCCTTGCAAAACCCAACAGGCCTTTTCTACGTCTAATACCAATACGTCTACGATCGTGAGACTCATTTGAGAGGGGCCAAAGACAGCCGGGGGTTACTAGCAGCTGAGGCTGGAAGTCCAAAGACACGAGGATACTCCGTTGTGTGCTGAGATTGCAGGTCAATGCTAAATCCTGTCCTTATAAACATTGAAATAAGGCTATATATGCTCCTTCATGGTTATTTACTTCCATTCATTTGCTTGCTTGATTTGGCTTATACACTGGACCTGCTCTTAACCAGTTAACCCTCTGAAAATCCCACTTTACCTAAACCAGCACAAATTGCCATCAAGGCTAGCACAGCTTTCACCATTTGCTGCATCAGCAAATACACAGCACTGGATGCATGGGAAATGCACGCTCCACTGGCGTCAGGGTCTGATCCGAAGCAAATGCATCCAGCCGTAGATTTGCATTTCAACTCTGCGCAGCCTTGTATTTATTGTGCGTGCCCCTGCCTGTCACGATGACTTGCATAAGTCCTGGCGTTTATCAGCACTGGAGGAATGCAAAGGGAAAAGTCGCCTGCTAAAGGAAAACAGTAACCTCATTAGACGATGCAAAGCCTCAGCTACTCCAGTGCTTTGCTCCCCATAATAATTAGCTCTTTGCCGCATGGAGTTGCTAATTATTTCTTCTCCCAAGCTACCTGTGCAATCCGAATGCTGCGGGAAATTAACTCAGCCACTCGCAGCCCGTGGAAAGGAATCCCAATCTGATCTTAATTATAGGACGCTTCCTTTGACAAGGCAGTATTATGCTTCCCCTCACTGTCTGAAGCTGGCCAACTATTGATTTTTTTTTCTTACTGCATATGCAAGCAATGCTTATTAATAATAAAAAATGGCTCAGCTTTGCAGGTTTGTATTATCTCACATAAAATGCCTGACAGATACCTGCAAGGAAAGGAAAAAGCACACACGCATGCACATGCACACATGTGCATGCACACAACTAGTATTTGTTTGAAATACTTTTTAAACACTGGGGTCCTATGAGTTTCCCCATCATTAATAAAAGCTTTCAGGGTAACCAGGGAAGCCAGGACCTGACTTTCTAATGTAAGAAAGAACTGGAAAGTCCCGTGCCCGAAAGCTTGCCGAAAAAGATAATTTCTTTTTTGCAATTTTTCAGTTGGTCTAATCATCGCTGAACCAAGACTTCTAGATTTTTGCATTTCTTTTCGTCTCAGACCTACATGGCTACCAAATACATCCGTACTGCTCAGGCTTTCTTTATATATCATCTCATAAAAAAGAAAGGGCACCTTTTCTTCCTTTCTAGGTTATTTTTAAACAAATTCAGCTTTAAAAATGTACAAGTGAACTGAGTGCTTTTGCTGAATTTAAGCAGGTGATTAACAGAATCCCAGGTCAGGTGATTAACAGAAAGAGGTCAGGGCTCCAGGTCAATATTTACCAAAACGGTTGCTTAACGTTAGACACCTGAATGAGTAACTGCTTACCTAAACCGTGCAACTGTTCACGAGCGGAGAGAGGGGGCATGGCCCTGTGTTTAGCGTGCCCTTGTGGGACTCCGTGTCGATCCCCTGCTTTGTCACTGAGCGTTTGCACGATCCAAGGGAAGTCACGTAGGGCGAGACTCCATTGCACGTCTAAGTGGACATAGGTCTCTTCTATCCATTTCAAGTCCCAGAAAATGCATGAATGGGGCTACTTTTGCAACACAGCACCACCTGGCCCTTAAGACTGAACAGGAAGGCGATGAGGAGGAAGAGGACCCACCCACCCACCTTCTGCACTGACAGTTTTTCAGACTTAGACTCATAGACAATGAGGGATGGAAGGGACCTCAGTCTGCACGCCCCTGCCTGGAACATGAGGACCTAAGTGAGCCCGACGATCCAGCCAGCCTTTCTATCCACCTTACAGTCCATTCATCCACCCCATACTTCCTTAGCTTGCTTGGGAGAACGCTGTGGGAGACCGTATCCAAAGTCTTGAGCAAGGTGGAATAGGATGGACTGGGATCAGATCCCCGATCCCAAAATTGTGCATCCTCCCATGCATGGAAGTAGGTGCAATTGTTGGGATCAGATCCCATCACATCTTTAAATGCACATCTATCAGCAGCCTTAGAGGATCAGTATTACCAAGTACTCAACAACTGACCTGGCCTTTGTGGGGAGCTCCAGGTGCTAAGAACCTGAGAAAAGCAGGCCATTTTTAGTGGGATGTCCAATACTGGGCGCTCATGGCTGAAAAACATGGCTTGTGTTTTGTCCAGAGCAAATCAACAGTAGAGCGAAGAACTGCCCTCAGGATCCCCGTCTCCCCAGAGAATCAAGTGCCAACAGAAAGCTTCGTTAGTTTGTCCATCCAGATTCAATATGCAAGTATGCACCGCAGCAGAGTGTGCCGGCGTTTTGTAGCCGCATGCGTCTCCAGGGCTGGACACCGGCATGGGTGAACTGGGCAGCCTCCTGGGGCCTGGACAGAAAGGGGGCCTGAAAACAATAATTTTTAAAGTATTATCATTATCACTGGTGAAGGGCGGCCCGATACTAAAAGTTTGCTCAGGGCTGCCAGGAATCTGGGTACGGTGCTGCGTGTCGTTAAAGCTAGTCTGGCCTTGGGAGCAGTGCCAGCACCGGGAGGGAGCTCTCCAGAGCCGATCAATGGCATTATTCAGAGGAATATTTATCTTGAATGCCTGGCTGGTCGGCATTGTAAGGACTCCTCCAGCCTTTACAAGCCAGCCGCACGCAAAAAGGTGCACTTGCAGTCCAACTTGTTTCGCGTTCTCACTAGGGCTGTGCAAACACAGGGCCAAGCGAGCTGCTGCGGAGGAAGAAACAAGCCTGCCTGATCTTGATCATTTCTCTATTAGGACGTGCCAGCCAAAACGGAGGGCTTGAACTATGCTCCTGCAGCTGTGATGGAATATGCATTAGGTACCAAGGAGCTGTCACTCTGACACAGACCACAGACCCACGGGGCCCAGAGGTCTGCCTCTGGAGACAGCTAATACTGCGTCCCGTGCAAGAAAGGGCAAACAATATGCCTGTGTTATAGCGGAAAGAAGTTTCTACTGCTGCTGAATCCAGAAAACAGGAATTTAGCTACACACAGACATTAGTGGTCATAAAATTACCCACCCCTGCTCTATTACATGTGTTATAGGGACTCCTGCTGTAACAGAAAAAAAATGTATAATGAGATGCTTAGAGATCCCAGAGGGTATCCTGCAATGTAGTGCTAAGGAAGCCAGGCACCCACATGCTATTGTGGTGAAAATAAATCGGGACAGACAGACAAGCGGGAGCTGAATTTATGCCTTTGCTTAGACCCTGCTTCCTTTTTTTTCTTTTCTTCCTTCTTTTCTTCTACATCCCTCCCTAAAAAAAAAAAGAGACAAACCTACTGATCAAACTAAGGCACTCAGTTTAAATGTCTCAGGATTTGGGGTGCCCCTTGGGAGGTGAGACTTTCAGGGGATGGACGCTAGAGAACTAGGGGTCCCAAAATGAAATGAGTAGGTAGTAAGTTTAAACCCAACAAAAGGAAGTTTTTTTTCCTCCCCCCCAACACAGCCGAGAGTTTAGCTAGATTCAAAAAGGGATCGGAAATGTTCTTGGAGGAAAGGGGCATCAGTAGCTATTGAGCCTGGGAGTGAGGGGTACAACCTCCGAATCAGGACCTCCCAGACCTGAAATGCCGAAGGCTGCGCATAGGAGGGGAACAGGGGGGAAAACCCTGGTCAGACCCGGTTCACTCTCCCTTGCCAGCTCCCGACTCTGCCACGTGCGACATAGGAGACTGGGCCAGATGGACCCGTGGTCTAACCCAGTCAATGGATGTTTTTATTTACTAAAGCACCGTCTGAAAATCAGGCCTTCTCTGATGCTTCATGCTGGGAATGCAACAACGGAGATATTATTAAAGACTAAAATAAAGGAAATGGGGAGTTTTACACAGGTTACTATTCTGTTCTCGATCCTGACTAATGGGAAACCTTGGCAAATGATCGTAACATCGTCTCCACCGGGGCATCAAAGTCCAAGACAGAAATTGGCTCCAACACCTTGAAGAGAAAAGAGCCCAGAGGAAGCAAGCAGCTCCCGAACCACCTAACTACGACATACACATTTGTAACCGCTGTCACGGATCGCGCACATCTCGGATTGGACTATTCAATCACATGAGATGCTGCAAAATCAGCTACATCATAGGCTGCAATATCTGCCGTCTCCCGTAGACGAGAAAGGATGCCAAAAACTGTTACTTCTCAAGTCTCAGAAAGAAACAGCTTGAGCAAAAGGGCCCTTTGTGCTCAAAAGCTCATCTACAATGTCCCCCAACCATGCAGTGGGTCCAATAGAAGAGATCACCACCTCCAAAAAAAATCCTCGGTTGGTGAACTAATGGAAGCATCCGAAGCCATTAGTTACTTTTGCAAACATTGGACCAAATCTACTGTCAACATGAATCTAATATAGAGATTTTCAGGACACAAAATGACTAATAGATGGTTAGCCATGCATAGGGTCTTTTAATAGGACTTCAGCAGAATATATGGATAGTTGTCTTTTGGTAAACGCATCAAGAATATATTCAATACAGAGCCCTTCCTGTAGGGCTAATGCTTCAGGATACAATTTGTGGCCCAGGTACCTTGGCCCAGGTAACCGGCCTAAAGATGTCCTCTTTTCCCCAGTAATGAGCTTTCAGAATGAGAAACCATAGCAAAGTTGCATGCTCCCAAACCTCAGCACGCGTAGAAAAAACAGCAAGCAGAGCCAAAATACCTGAGTTTCATGGATGCTCAAGAGAAGAGGTTCCCAGCCAACAACACAATCTTTATTATTTTTTTCTTTAAGTCAAATATTTTTATTGGACAAAGACGTGAGATCCCCCGTCAGCTTATGTAAAAAAAAGGAAACATTGCCATAAGTTGCGGTTATGGAATTGGACCGCAAGAGCAGCGCAGCTCGCTTTGGGTCTGATCCTACATCCCTAATTCATTTTAATCTCCTGCTGGCTTCAGGGAGGTTTTTGTTTCCCCATCACGATTTGGCTCTCGCATCTTATGACCTCTACACACATTCGCCTTCCTGCTTTTAGCGTGGAGGAGCAGCTGTGGAGGGTGAAAGGGCTGAGCAGTAAGGCCTCACCCTTGGTCCACAGCTGGGGATAAACTTCATTTTCACCTGGGCCTTCACATCCTGCCAGTATTAAAGCCAAATATTTACTGGTTAGCGAGAAGGAAAGTTGCAGCTGGCGTTCTGCAAGACCGCCCTCATTTCTAAACCTCCCTTAAACGCAAGCCATAATTGGAGCTGAGAGCTTGAAAATGCTGTCCCTGTAACACCACCATGTACAACAATAGACATGTCAAGGCTTCTGGATATCAAGAGCATACGTCTTCTTAGACCTACCCAAGCTATGTAAGGCCTGATCCACAGCTCATCATCAAGAGATCACCACCTCCAGGCAGTAACAAATCAGGAAGGAGTTTCCCTAACCATCGATCTGATCAAGGGAAAACACATCTGGTGACTATGTCTGAGCAGTTCTCCAATGTTTTGAGCAGGCTGCTTGCTGCAGCAGCATTTTCTCCCGTTTATTTTTGTAACCGTTGCCTAGCTAAGTGCATAGTGTATTTACAAGTTATCCTAAAAAAAAAAAAGCAAAAAAAAAAAAAAGCACAAGGCATTCCCAAATGTTCTGCGTCTCCAGATGAATATCCCTTTTTCAGCATAAGATTTATCTCCATTAAATGGTTGTTAATCCCCAAAAGCTAGAAGACAGCTGTTCCCGACAAATAAACACCGCAGTGTGCTACAAAGGCTGCAGCCTGAATATTTTAGCAACCCTCAAAACAAAAGCAAATCCTTGCGACCCAATGAGGCGACGACGTAGAAAAAATGCTGGAGCTGGAATCGCTCGTTCTACCATATGCTTGCATGGGGAAACCTCTCCAGCAGTGGTGCTCAACCTCGTTCGACTCAAAGCGCCCCTGAGAAAATGCCGTCTCTTAGGTTTCATTCAGTTCTTACTGCAAAAAAATAGTACGGGTAATACAGTCATTGTTCTGTCACAAAGAAGGCAGAAAGACCACGGCAGGTCAGAACATGAGAACATAGTGGTCCACGCTGGTCCATCTCGCCCAGTATCCCGTCTCCATCAGTGGCAGGAGTAGCAGCTTTACAAGGGGAGCACTGAATTGGGTGTATCCAGAGTGATCTGTCCCTGTTCATTACCATCCATCATCATTATTTTAGAAATATCAGAGCAGACATCCCAGTTTAATAGACTCCTACAGAAGTTGGAAGGAACCTACATGGGAAGGGCTGGAAGGGACCTCCATGGGAAGTACACAGACCACCTTACATGAATCATCGTCTGGCCTCTTAGCAAAACTGCACAATCAACCCTGACGTAACACTGGATATAACACCCTAACCTGACACGAGTCAAGTGTGGGGACCACAGCACCCAATGTCTTCCTGCTGTAAATGTGGCAGTCGACCTGTTCCTGAATGAAGGGGCAAGACCCTCTAGCCAGGAACTTCCCAGTTTAAGTCCCAGCAGGAGCATTGGGTACAGCCTGGCCAAAATCCCCAGCCTGGTTGCAGCCAACACTCAATGCTTCTGAGGAAGGCTTAAAAAAACCCTGATACATGTAGGCCGAAGGGGAGGAGAAGTGGATTTCCACCCCAGCCCCACGTAGCAACCACCAAAGCCCAGATCATGGGAAGTACACAGATCTATCATCCATGAATCTGTCTAGTCTCTTTTTGAACCTGGCTGTGCTTTCTGTCTCTAAGACCTCCTGTGGCAATAAGTTCCACAAGTTAACTATGTAAAAAAAGTACTTTCTTCTGTTAAAATGCTTTCCACACTCTGGATTCGTAGTTCTTGTGAATCATGTGAAAGTGTCTGCACACCTAACAGTGCTAATAGCGTGTGGCAGCCCGTGGCACCCTTGAACAGATCTCCTGGCACCTCAAGGAGTCACGGTAACCTGGCTGAGCATCACTGCTGTAAACATCCTGCAGGATGCTGCAGAGTATGAGATGGACACACGATCGTGTCTGTGCAAAAGCAAACAGGGGCCAGATGTCAGCGTGGATTGGCTTGGCACCACAGCGTGGATCGAGAGGAACAGATTTCTGATGTGAACCTTCCCAGCCCATCAGCAATGGGAGTTTTACTCTAAAACAGGCAATGCAGCAGGTAACTTAAGCAGGGATTTTGGTCTGCCTAATGCAAGGACTACTATCTCTTTAAAAGGTATCAAGCATTCACTATATTTTTCTCAAGGTTCATGACAATCTCTCAACTCCCTGTTGTATGACCACTGCTCACAAGTCATTCTGATGTGGAAATCCTAGCGCACACCTTGGAGAACAGGGGTGGTTGCTTGTAATTGCAGACCCCCACAGTAAATTTTGGAACTGGAATTCAACCGTTGCAAAGCCCGAAGGTGTTCAAGTGTGGGGTTTTGGCTTAGGCTCATCCAGAGGGAAATATGCACCCCATCCCCCTTTAATTTGACAGGTGATTGCTATGGCAGTGATTTGAGATAATGGAATAAGGGAGGGAGGGAGGCAGCTTTCATTTCTTTCAGTTTTTTGAATGAACAGACATAGGTTTAGGCGCTGAATAACATGGGGAGCTTTTAAACGAAGCTCTCTTTCTCTACATAGCTAGTGTACATATAACATAGGCTAATGGTTTTCAAACTTATTTCATTTGCAGACTCCTAAATAAAAGTTGAAAAGAGGTGCAGACCCCTTTGGAAATGTCAAATGGAGGTGCAGACCCCTTTGAAGGTTTTCAAGAAGGGGCCACACAGGCATCTACCTTGGATGGTTTAGGAATAGCACACCCTGCATCAGTGCAGAGGGTTGGACTAGATGACTCTCAAAGTCTCTTTGAACCCTATGATCCTACATTAAAGGGCATCGTTGCCACTGGCAGCAAGTGGACCTTTCATTGGCGCCCTTCCCAAAAAAGGCTCCAGGCAGCTTTACAGTAAGAGACAGAAACAACATATAAACGTGGGTGGAACAGAATATAAAACAAAAGCTCCCTAAACAGTACCCCAGCCTACCCTGGCTTGCTAGGTATGGGTGAAGCATGTTATCAGGGTGTGCTAGGATGTCCTACTCTAAGAAGCTAGCTGAAGCTTACAGACAAAGCAAACCTGGGCATAAGAAAGAAGCCCCCTTCCCTTTGCCCTTTATAAACAGGAGAAGCAGCAATCAGAAGTTTTGCTAAATGCTATGGATCCATCTGGGGTCCCTCTGGTCCTAGGATAACTAGGCTTTCAAACGGTATTTTCTGACTGCAGGTCTGACTGCTCTGAGGCAAGAGCCTTATAAAACTGTATACATTGGCTTCTGTCTATGAGGAAGGGAGGAGTCTGTCTGCACCTTAGAAGAGTCATACTGCGGCACCCTGGGGTGCAATGAGATTGTTCTGAGGGTGCCACCAGATGCCATACTATTAAGTGCAAACGGCTACGCTCGATTCACCAGATAAACCCAAAGAGGAGCCTGCTCAGGGCCAGCACCCAGCAGATGAGGTGGACCCTTCTGGCCATTTGGGGCCAAGAGGACACACTTTGACAGTTCGCACCACAATGAGCACATCTTCTGGGTCATGGGTGCCCAGATGGCAGGCCAGGGGCACCAGAAGACATGACAGCAGCGACCCACGAAGGCCAACTGTGCAGCCACGGCCTACTGACAGCTGGCCCCAAGGTGCAGGAGTCTCTGCTGCAGTGCCATACTACAGCCTAGGCAGCCGTGTGGTCCCCATCTGGGTCTGGCAAGCGTGCAGCCATGGGGCCGCAGGTCCAAGGGGGTGCATGCTGTCGTAGGCGGCAGCAGGTCATAGCTGGGCAGCAGCCCCCGCTGCCAGACTGCTGCAGTGGGTAGAGGGTGCAGGGGCCACTCTAGGTTAGGGCTGCTTCAGCACAGCAGCTGGCACAAGGGGTAGTGCCCCCAGACACCAACTGGCTGAGCCTCAGAAGCTCCTGAAGTCCAGTAGCCCTGTGGTGCTTGCCAGGGCAGCTTTACTGCAGGCGCAGGCCCCAACTTCTAGCCGGCCCCTGGCTGAAGATCCACGAGGAGCTGGGCAGGGTCAGTTTGCTCCAAGTGGCACAATTTGCCCTACACCAAGCTGCATGTTCAGGCACTGGTGCTGGGGCACAAATCTCCGGCACAAATTTGCGCCGCTGCTACCTGAGCTGTTGCAAGCGCATGTGCCGGCACGTGTGGATGCACACTCCAAGTTCTTTGCAACAAAAAAATGCTCAATCACCTGCATTTTTCTGTAGGAAATGAGTGAAAGCTAAGAGCTGGCACTGCATGAATCTGAGAGCCACTGTCCCAGAATATTAGAGGAACTGTGTCGTTTGATCAGGCTGGAGGCCTTCTTAATGAGGATGCTGTTTTTCTTACTTTGGTTTTTAGCCCTCTTTCCCCTTGAATCCCATACCAGGATCTGAGGAGTCTGAACCGCACCTGTTCTGGTGATGGAGACGGCAGACCTCATGGCTGCCAATCCAATAGCTATCAAAACTGCCCAGCTCCAACTGTCTGAGTATGTTAGCAGACCTCATCCCCACGTAAAGGCCAAGAATTGGCTTCAGCTTTTACAGGAAAAGAGCTATTAACCATCTCTTATCTTCCTGCACTATAAACAGATGGCGATGCATAAACAGACTCCTCATTTAAACTGCATTAACCTTTCTTCAGCTTGGCTTTTAGTTTCCATATGTTTGCTACATCTATCACAACATGCATCTTGATTTCTTCAAGAGAGACAGCAACACAGCAGCTCTAGCCTCCAAATCTAGTTGCGAGAGTGGACATAGACACACGCGGCTCTCTCTGCACAAGAGTCGCTCCTCACTGAGGCTCAGCACCTAGTGTACCAGGCACCAACACATGCATAGTGCCTGGGATCCACTGGCAGACAACCATGCCCTGCACAACTGCACCTGGTGAGATGAGTTTGCAAGTCCTGAGGCAGGCGTGTGTTTTGCATTTGTGAACTGAGCACACAAGAGTGTGAGATCTGGGCTACTAGTCCTTTAACTTTCCCAGAAGCCACTTGTCCCATGGAAAAAACTGGGATATTGGTCTCCATGACTTAAAATGGAAGCCCATGGTTTGAGCTCCCACTCAGTTCATGAGCTCTTTTCACTCCTGTTCACTTTGATGAGAGTTCAGGAAGCTCCAAACCTTGCAGAAAGCTCGTGGCTCTGCAAAGCCTTAAGGCGGCAGAAAGTTAGTGCAGAAAATGCCATTCCACTTGCTCAGGTCATTCGTTCCAATTGTCAGGAGTTCCCTAAGCTAAAATGATCCTCTTGATCACGTCCTTCAGACCCAAGTATTTCTTCTCCAGGCCCGTGGAGTAATCACCAAGTCGTGGGCTACCTTTCCAAGTGTCAGCGTGCCGTCCCAGACTCCCGCCTCTCTCCAAATAGATTCCCTTCACCTTATTTCATAGATTTCATAGACATTCGGGTTGGAAGGGACCTTGGAAGAAAATTGAGTCCAGCTCCCTGCCCAAGGGGCAGGAAGTCAGCAGGGATCGTAGGATCCCAGCAAGATAAGCATCCAGATGTCTCTTGAAGGTGTTCAAAGCGGGTGCTTGAACCACCTCCAGTGGCAGGCTATTACAAACTTTGGGGGCTCGGACAGTGAAGAAGTTCTCTCTTATGAACAGCTTGTAACAGCCACGGTGGAGTTTGTGACTGTTAGACCTCGTCATCCCTTGGGGCGCTCTGGTGAACAGACGTTCCCCCAGGTATTGGTGGTCACTACTGGTAAACTTATAGGTGGCCATCACATCGCCCCTGAGCCTGCGCTTTTCCAGGCTGAGAAGTCCCAGAGCTCTCAGCCTCTCATCATAAGGTCTGTTTTCCTGACCTCTGATCATGCGCGACTCTCCTCTGCACCCTCTCAAGCTTCTCCACATCCTTTTTGCATTGTGGAGCCCAAAACTGGATGCAGTACTCCAGCTGCGGCCTCACCAAGGCCGAGTACAACAGGAGAATGATGTCCTGGGATTTGCTTGAGAAGCGTGTATGGATGCAAGCCAGTGTTTTGCTTGCTTTACTAGCAGCAGTATCACATTGAAGGCTCATGTTCATCTTGTGGTCAATCATGACCCCCGAGTCCCTTTCATCCATAGTGCTAGCCAGCGTAGCACTGCTGATCCTATAAGGATGCTGTGGGTTTTTCTTCCCAAGGTGGAGAACCTTGCATTTTTCAGTGTGAAACACCATCAGGTTTTTCTCCACCCATTTCCTGAGCCTGTTGTGGTCAGCCTGGATCGCCCTCCTGTCCTCAGGTGTGGACATTACATGGCGCCTTTCCTCTCCGTGCCACTGTCCGGAGAGCAGTCTGCCCGAGCCTGCGTCACGTGGCAGCCTCACAAATCTTACAACAGATCCTGGAGCTCTGGTGCTAATTCTCGTGGTGTAAGGAACACAAGATTTTAAGGGGAATTGATTAGGAGTAACGAGATAATCAGATCAAACACAATTCGGCGACCAAGCGTGGGTTGCAGTGGCCTGTCTCGGTGATAAATCCTCTTCTTTCTGAAGATCGGCTCTTTGGAATCCAACCGAGCGGGGTCAGAGGAAAGAGGAAACTTTCTCTTCAAAGAAAATCCTGTTCCCTTTGTGCTTTGGGAACGTTACATAATGAAAGTCAATGCAAGTCAGTGAGCAGCGGGGCACTGAAGGTTTGCGGCGTGCCCCGCAGCATGCCTTCAGGTGCTGAGGAGCACTCCACCTAGAGAGCGATCTGCCGTTGCCTTTGAAAGCAAAACAAGGACAAAAACTTGCCTTCGGTTCTACTCAGAGAAAGTGCCTCTCTGCTGCCGGTAGTTTTATGCATAGTTACACTGCGTTTACAGGCAGGCTGGGGGGAAAAAAAAACGGATCCTGGGAGTGAAGTCCCAGCTGGATTTCATTTGTGGACCTGGAGACTGGATGTCACCTGTGGATACTATGGGATCACTGGAGGCACAGACAGAAATGACCATTGTTGCCCCATCTGCCCCTGAAACCGCTCTACAGCTATGACCAAACACAAGTGCATGGCTGCAGAGTGCTTTAAAAGGCCCCGATCCCACGACAACCTAAACCCTCATTACACGAGCGTTCAGATGAAGGTACTCCAAAGCGGAGCGCCTTCATTAACTTGTGTCTGCACATGCTGGGAGCAGGCCTGGATTGAGGTGGGGGGGGCTCCAATCCACCCACCTGTCCAGTTTTTACCTGGGATTTCTCACTGAAACCAAAAAGACCAGTGCATAGGAAGTGAACATTTGTAGTAATGCAGTAGGAGCAGAATGATACAACTTTAAGACATCCGACCAAAAATAAGCAGGGGTAAGTTAGACAGTATGCAGTATATACAGTCTACGTAACCAGTACTTGCTGGGCTCGGACCTCATTCCAGTGGAGAAAGCCTGGAAAACACCTTCTCGTGCTGAGAAACTGGGAGTCTGGATGAGGCTCTCAGGCCGTGTAAAGCAAACGCAGAGGAAGTCCACTAACTCATTTGGAGTCTTGCTGGATTTGAACCACTGGATCCGCCAGCAGAGCTGCATGCATCTCTCTCAAGGGTATCCGGAGCCAAACAGCCCTCAGACAAGGACTTACTCAAAATACAATGCAAGAACCACAACAACTTCCAGGGCCTTTGGGTGGGGGCCACAATGCGGTGGAGGCATCTGCTGATGCTGATGGGAGCTACATTAGAGGGCAGATTAAGTCCTATTAGTAGTAGTTTAAAGTTCTCCCGTGCACAACTCTACATAATGACCTCAAAGGGAAAACTGACTACACAACAGTTAGTTGTATATTCGGTAACCACTACCGAATTTGGGGCAGCCGCTCCCCGATTTCACGGGCAAAGCACAGGGCCCGAAAGCCAGTTCGTGGGCAGACCACAGGAGGCGCCCTCCCCCATGCCTCTGATCAGCCAAGCATTTTCTTTTCAGTATATTATCTTTTCCTCCCACGGATTTCACGGGCATTGCCCGCTTTTGTGAAATCTGCAATAATTGCTATTTTAGTAGGTCCCTAACCATAGTATCCCTCGAGTCTGCAGTGGCTCCCCGTTGAGACTGGTACAAACGGCTGTTTCCGTGCTGACGTTGAAGGCACAGTGGATTGGTATTTGTCCTTTGCTGGTCTTGAACCTCTGAGACGGAAGGATGGGCTACCAGTGCATTCCCTCCACCTTTCAGCCGTTCTAGGGCTGGAGAAATCCCACAGCAAGCGGCAGCACCGCTCAAACTAAATAACGAATGCAGATGAATCAGTCTGCTCACAGAAGACATAATTAAGAGTAAAAGGGACTCGCTATTCATAACATAATTGTAGCTGGGCTTCAAAAGGCCTTCTGAGTCTTTACTACTCTTACCTAATTAAACTTACAACACCCCTGAGAGGCAGGCTTTATTATCTTCATTTTACAGATCAATAAATGGAGAGAAAAAAAAAGATCCGCAGAGGTAGGGGTTGTTACATCTGCTAACGAGCGTGTGAAGGACTGCAGGTGCACAGCACCCTCTGAAAATTGACTGCGAGTTGCCATCTGTACTAGGGACAGGATGCAAACTCTGGAGTTCACGGTCCCTGGGTGGGAACTACCTGCGCATCCATGGTAGTCCTGTTTTGGAGTTAGCATTGCCTTTTCTTCCTCTGTGCATACAGACTCTGCTACTGTAGTGTCTGAGGCATTCACAATCTTTCATGTATTTGCTTTTGGCAGTGCCCTGAGAAAGGGAAGTGCCGTTATCCCAATTTAACAGAAGGGAAATTGTGACCTACAGAAACTAAGCGATCTCCCCACAGCCATGGTACAAGTCCTTGGCAAAGCTGGGGTCTTGAACCCAGCTCTCTGCAGTCTCCTAACCTCTGGGCCCTCCTGAGAGTTGTTTTCAAAGTCCCTTTGTGGGTTTTCTTAACAGATGCCTGGAAAGTAATGGATGGCCAATTGCTGGAAATTAATTACATCCACACATCTCACAACCAACCCGCCAACCAGAACTAATGCACATAATTGCTACTGGAGAAAAAAAATATATATGAGGGGACAAGATTTCATTCTCAGGTAGAAACAAAAAAGAGATTTTTTTTAAATGATGAAGAAAGTGGCATTCCCTGCTGTTGGTAGTTTTATTACTAGCTACACTGCATCACAGACAGGCTGGAAAAAAAAGTACTGGAACTGAAGCCCCAGCTCCACTGACATCAGTGGGGTCTGGATTTCACTGCAGTCTCCCAAGAAACGGGGTTGGGAAGTTAAAAAAGACACAGTGAAACCGGCTAGGAAAGCTGTCAAAGAAAGCGGAGGTTGAATACTAACAAATGGGGGGAGAGAAATATGTTTGCTAGCGTTAAATAACAGTAACAGCATTGATTTTTCTTTTGGCTCGATGGCAAACAAAACCAAAGCATTTCTGAGAGAGAACGATGAGGAAAAACCATATCGCCATGAGCAGCTTTGGAGAAGTTTCTCCTGGTGGCCTGAGCAGAGCTCTGGAAGCAAAGGTGGCCACTGGTTCACCACAGGTGGTCCCAGTGCACCTCCCAGTTTTCCATTTGAAATGAGAACGTGAAGCAAGAGCTCCCTAGTGGCACATTAACTGCCTCCTGCACATAGGGACTGGCCGATAAATAAATGGGGGCAATTAAATTGTGTCTAGGATGGAGCGTTAAGACAGCAGTGGCGGGGGGATGACTCATATTGGATGAGTCAGTAAGGCTCAGAGGTGAGCTGGATCCTTAGCTGTAGGCGTTAGACCTTGCTTTTTGCATCATAATCAGGTCCCTTTTGGAACCGACTTTGACTGGTTGAAATTCAACATGGGGAAGTAAAGCCAGAAAAATCTCCAGACGCTTGCAGCATTAGCAATGAGTATGTTTTTTATAGTCAAATCAGTGGATACGTCCATGGCCAATGAAACCCAACTGTATTTCTCGGCCGATTCAGTGACAGCAGGTCACAATCAAAATTCATTTTCTCTTATACATATAACTAATAGACAACCTTCTCCCATCATGCTAGAGAACATCGCAAACTTGGATACAGGAAACATTGCGGACTTGGTTTTCAGAGGTTCAAAGCACATGCTAGGTCTTATAGGTTAAGTGAAGACAGTCAAAAAGCCCAAGGATGAATCATAGATTTCATAGACATCAGGGCTGGAAGGGACCTCGGAAGATCATCGAGTCCAGCCCCCCGCCCAAAGGGCAGGAAGTCAGCTGGGGTCATAGGATCCCAGCAAGATAAGCATCCAGTTTCATCTTGAAGGTGTTCAATGAAGGCGCTTGAACCACCTCCGGTGGCAGGCTGTTCCAGACCTTGGGGGCTCGGACAGTAAAGAAGTTCTTCCTTATGTCCAGCCTGAAACGATCTTGAAGTAGTTTGTGACCATTCGAGCTCGTCATCCCTTGGGGCGCTCTGGTGAACAAACGTTCCCCCAGATGCTGGTGGTCACCCCTGATAAACTTGTAGGTGGCCATCAGATCACCCCTGAGCCTACGCTTTTTCAGGCGAAAGAGCCCCAGGGCTCTCAGCCTGTCATCGTAGGGTCTGCTTCCCTGACCTCTGATCATGCACGTGGCTCTTCTCTGGACTCTCTCAAGCTTCTCCACATCCTTTTTGAATTGTGGAGCCCAAAACTGGACACAGTACTCCAGCTGCGGCCTCACTAAGGCCGAGTACAGGGGGAGAATGACGTCCCGGGATTTGCTTGAGAGACGTCCCGGGATTTGCTTGAGACGTCCCGGGATTTGCTTGAGATCATCGAGTCTGACCCCCTGCATAGGCAGGCGTCCGCTCACTTGCTGAGCCTGTCCAGGTCAGCCTGGATCACCTGCCTGTCTTCTGGTGTGGATGCTTTTCCCCAAAGTTTGGTGTCATCGGCGAACTTGGCCAGTCCGCTTCTGACTCCCGTGTCCACATCATTAATGAAGATGTTGAACAGTATGGGTCCAAGGACAGAGCCTTGGGGGACCCCACTGGTCACAGGACACCACGATGAGTGACTTCCATCGATTACTACCCTCTGGGTCCGACCCCGGAGCCAATTTTCCAGCCAGCGGATCGTGGAGGACCCAAGGCAACAATTGGCCAGTTTCTCCAAGAGGCGATCATGATTTCTCCAAGAGGCGATCATGTCAATCAATTCAGTCTTCGCAGGTTAGTCTAAACTGCATAGATTGAACTGATAATCAAGTGACCAGACGTTCACTTTTAAGTCTGGAAATGCAGCCACATGCCTGCAGTAGCCCAGACCAGAAGCTCGGGGGCACTAAAGCATTCCTCCTTCCTCCACTGGAACAGGAAAATTGGGCCAAGTTTAGCCCGTGAACCCTGCGAGGGGAGGATCGCAGGGGAGGTGCAAAGCACCCTGGGATGCTGAGGGACTGTAAGATAACTTGAATTTGGAGGGGATCTGGCACAGAAGTTTAAGAAACTGATTTAACATAAATCAGTTAAGTCCGAATCTACATCCATCCAGGTTTATCTTAAACCGGTTTCAGTCATTTTGAAAGTAGTTTATGTACACTGAACTTCTGTTGTGTTACAGATCTGAGCCGGTTTCCAATCACATATACTGGTTAATGTACGTGTTATTTCTGTCCCTAGCCATGGAGGCAACGGAAGCAGCAGGTGCCAAGATCGATGAAGAGTAAAAGTACAAGCACGGAAGGGTTGGATTTTCACTGATCCTGAACCTGCTTTGCACAACTCCAGCAGCAAAATGGGCATGTACAGTGGGTTGTATGTCAGTGTACCCACATCTAGACTGTCATACATTAGGTCCACATTGCCACCAGAGTTACACAAGCCTGCTGGAGCCTCAGAGTACATATTTATGCAGATAGTCCATGCCGAAGTCTCAGCTGCCACAACTCAGTTCCATTGTTCTTGAGACAGAATCACAGAAAATGAGGGTTGAAGGGACCTCAGGAGGTCACATCTAGTCCAACCCCCTGCTCAAAGCAAGACCAGCTCCAACCAGACCATCCCACCCAAGGCTTTGTCTAACCGGGTCTTAAAAACCTCCAAGGATGGAGCTTCCACCACCTTTTTGCGCAACTTTTTCCAGTGTTTTACTACCCTCCTAGTGAGAAAATTCTTTATAATATCTAACCTAAACTTCCCTTGCTGCAACTTGAGCCCATTGCTCCTTGTTCTGCCATCTGCCACCACTAAGCACAGTCCAGCCCCATCCTCTTTCAAGCCCCGCTTCAGGTAGTTGAAGGCTGCTATTAAGTCCCCTCTCAGTCTCCTCTTCTCTAGACTAAAGTCCAGTTCCCCGTCTTTCCTCACAAGTCATGTCACCCAGGCCCTTCACCATTTTTGTTGCTGTCTGCTGGACTCTCTCCAAATTGCCCACATCCTTTCTGTAGTGGGGGGGCCCAAAACTGAACACAGTACTCCAGATGTGCCCTCAGCAGTGTTGAATAGAGGGGAAGAATGACATCCTTTGAGCTACTGGCAACACTACTACCAATGCAGCCCAGGATGCTGTTAGCCTTCTTGGCAACAAGGGCACACTGCTGGCTTATATTTTGTCCACTATAACACCCAGGTCCTTTTCTGCAGAGCTGCTGCCCAGCCAGTCCCCAGCCTGTCCTGATGCATGGGATTGCTCCATCCTAAGTGCAGGACTTTGCACTTGTCCTTGTAGAACCTCATGAGATTCCTTTTGGCCCAATCCTCCAATTTGTCTAGGCTGTGCTGAATCCTAGCCCTCCCCTCCAGCATATCTACTGCTCCCCCGGCTTGGTGTCATCTTCAGACTTGCTGAGGGTGCTCACTATGCCGTCTTTCAGGTCGTTGATGAAGACATTGAACAAAACCAGCACCAGGTCCAGCCCTGCGGCACTCCACTTGATACCGGCTGCCAACTAGCCACTGATTACTAGAGAGCTAGATTAAAGCTAAGATGGGTACCTCTACACATGGAAATCACACTGCTGACAGCAGGGTAGACACAGCCCCAGTGTCAATGCAAATTGGGCCCCCCTGGTTCAAGAGAAAGATTAAGCAGGTAACATCCTACACCTAGATGCTTCCCCACTTTGACTCCTCCCATACTGTGCTCATTGGCCGCATCTACAAACAGAAGGTTTGAGTGCTGTCATGGCCAAGTCAGGGCTAAGGCACCGGGGTGCTCCTATCCATACTGTCCCTACTGTCTACAGGCCTGGATGACTTCTGCAGCCAAAAACAGCAATCTGGCATCTTTCACCAGCCAAGGAGTGTTATTCTGAAGACCTCGCTTTAAATCTACCTATACAAACACATCCACTATAATGAACGGCTACCCAAAGCCAGAAGGATGTAAACGCAGCCGTTACTGCTTTTAAGTGGATACCTCCTTGTACAGCCAGAGGAAATGATCGATAGGAATGTCACCATGGAGTGCTCTAGAGAAACAATTAATCACCGGCCTTATCCAGCGCTCCAAACAGATTAATCCCTTTGATCAACGCACTGGATTTAGGAGCCATTCTCAATAGTTATTTCCAGTTTGTACCGATCATGTGTGTTTTTAATTCCATTCATTTAATTAGGGAAAGTAATAAATTGATTGTTTAACCACAACAGATTTTTTTTTTTGCTGACAGGACGCAGAGAGCACGGAGGATAAAGCACACAGCTACCCATTAATCAATGTATTACAGCCTGCATGGCACGGGACCTCAGTCTCCCTTCATTCTCCTTTCCTGTGTGCCAGAACTGTTAGCTTCTCAGGAAAGGTTTAATGAAGATATCACGTGCTAGGATGGGGTTTGGTTTTGTTTTGTTTTTTAGTACAGGTCTTTATTTTAAATGACAATCATGTGCATGCATTTGGAAGGCTGTTCAGATCTCTGTCACCCATCCATAGAAAGGACCAAGTTATGCCATTTGACTCTTGGTTGCACTTGTGGGCAATAGACTGAAGAACTTGTTCACCAACTGTGCTCATAGGCAGCACAGCAGGCACGGAGGAGTGTGCAAGTCGCACAAACACACCATTTGGATGTCTCCCCTTGCCACAATCAGAATAAAATTATTTTAGGAACTTACTGATCCCTGGGTGTTAGTGGGATATAATAAACCCAAGTCCATGTTCCCACGCTGAACACGAGACTGCATTTGACCTGGACAACATTATTCAATGACTAGTTCAGTCAGTGAAAAATACAGCTTAGGAGCAAGCGAAACTATTTGTAACTCCAGGTCAAAGGTGGTGAATTTCTTCAGCTGCCTCCCTACCACCCCCACAAAAAAAACCAACCCCAAAAAACACACACGTCCACCCAAAAATCCCCCTTAAAACTAAAAAACAAAAAAACCCCACCAGCCAACCAACAACCCCCTTCATGGCTCTTCCCAAGAAATAAGAAAATGCAATGTTTTGATTTTGCATTTTGAAACAGGGGTCTGAAATGCAGCTACTTTTCACTAAGAGGCTAAACAAACACCTTTACAGGCAACTGGGCATTTCCTTCTGAACCAAACATGGCTCGTGACCGACTCAGCTCTGTTTTTCATGCATTCTGGTATCTGTGACGTCTTTAATGCCGGCGAACACCTGAGCTGGCAGTGGCAGGTGAAAACAAAGGAGTTATCTGACTGCTCCCTGCAGTCAGCAGGGTTACATCAGGAATGAACTTGGCACATATGCATGCCTATGCCAATAATAAATCAGTATGCAGAATGCCATGGTGCGTCTCTAGCCTAACCGAGAGTCAACGTCTAAGGGCACATAACAAACAACCTGATCTGTTCACAAGATTCAATCTCTGTAGTACAAGAGATAGAAGTATATTGCAGGCACAGAACAATTTTCTCCAGCCCTTCCCACAATGACCCAGCTGTTGGTTTGAATTGCCCGTACATCCATCATTGCTCCTTAAGCCATCTTTAATCACGAGAACAGGTTCTGTGACTCATAGGAGGTACCTGAAAAGGGCACGTTACACACACTTCACTAACTCCTGTTGCATTACTGATGTTTCTAGCAGGACAGACAGAGTGAATATGATCAAACCCCACAGAGCAACACGTTTTACTCCTTGCCTAGGATTTCTAGGCAAGTCTTGTCAATGGATATTATTGGGTAGTTTATCTTTACAGCAGGTTTGCAGGGATATGCAAAGAGTTCCTACCCCAACCTTACTGCGAGCTGGACATAGGTCACACACAATAGCCTGGCATTGCAGTGGAGGCATGGGGGATATTAGCTCCTGCACATTTGCCTTTGGGGTACTTAGGTCAGTCCTGAGGCCGCTGTGACCACCGGGGCACCTTTGATGCTGTGCAGGATTGGTGACTCTGCTAGTGCCCACCTCCTCTCCAGGTATGGATGGCTCCTGGCTCACAGGGAGCTCATCTACCCTTTGACAGGGCTGGTTTTCAGTCCTGCTGGGTGTCCACACACCCTCCTCACCCAGGCAAGCCCAGGTGGGGGTGTCCGTTTAGTTGCCAACAACCCACCCCCAGAACAGGCTGTCCTGGTTTGCATGGTACCAGATAGCAGACCAAGAGAGGTTTGGCCTGACAGGGCCTCTGTGGTAGGGGATCCTGAAAAAAAAAGGGAGGAATCATATCTCTATGTCATGTCCCTACATCTCCTGCACCCAGAGGCAGCACACCTTGGGGTGGGTCAAAACTAATGAATGGAGCAGCTGGCCAAGATGGAGCAGCTCAAAGCAATCGTGAACTAGGAGGTTTTCATCTTGTTGTAGGATGAAGTTTTAGAAAGCACTCGGCAAGAATGGGGCTTCCATTTAGGAGTATTATTTCAGCCTGGGTACTTGGCATCTGCAGCCCTTCTGTTCATACAGCCTAAGGAGTGAGGAAGGGAGTGGGGGGTCAACAAGGGCAAGGATACTCTAAGCCTTGCAATCAAAGGAAACCCAGGAGTCATTCCTTACCCAAAGTGTAGTTATCCAGGTTGGGTGCTGCCAGACAGTTCTCCCGTGCTTCTTCAATCTCCAGCATGATGGTACACTCAGGAGGTGTGCTGGACACCTGCGGAAAAGACAAGGAGAGGGAGAACGTCTGTTAACTACCTGCTCATACATTTTCTGTGGTACACCCCAGGTAACTTGCAGAGAAATTCTCTCTCTTGGGCCAAGTAAAAAGGATAAAACAGATGAATCCAGCATCCTTTTATAAATGTCTGGAAGGGACCTCAGGAGGTCACATCTAGTCCAACCCCCTGCTCAAAGCAGGACCATCCCCAATTAGATCATCCCAGCCAAAGCTTTGTCTAGTTGGGTTTTGAAAACCTCCAAGGATGGAGATTGCACCACCTCTCTGGGTAACCTCTTCCAGTGCTTTACCATCCTCCTAGTGAGAAAATTCTTCCTATTATCAAACCTCAACTTCCCTTCCTGCAACTTGAGCCCATTGCTCCTTGTCCTGCCATCTGCCATCACTGAAAACAGTCCAGCTCCATCCTCTTTCGAACCCCCTGCAGGGAGCTGAAGCCTGCTATTAAGTCCCCTCTTGGTCTTCTCTACTCCACACTAAATGAGCCCAGTTCCCTCAGTCTTTCCTCGTAAGTCATGTCCCCCAACCCACTCACCATTTTTGCTGCTGTCCTCCACTGCACTCTCCCCAGTTTTGTCCACATAATTTCTGTAGTGGGGGACCCAAAACTGAATGTAGTACTCCAGATGTGGCCTCACCAGGGCTGAATAGAGGGGAATTATCACTTCTCATGACCTACTGGCAATGCTCCTACCAGTGCAGGCCAGGATGCCATTTGCCTGCTTGGCAACAAAGGCACACTGCTGGCTCATATTCAAGTTATTGTCCACTACAACACCCAGGTCCTTTTCTGCAGAGCTGCTGCCCAGTCAGTCGGCCCCCAGCCCCTACAAGTGCATGGGGTTGTTCTGTCCTAAGTGCAGGACTTTGCGCTTGTCCTTGTTGAACCTCATGAGATTTCTTTTGGGCCAATCCTTCAATATGTCAAGGTTACTCTGAATCCTAGCCCTGCCCTCCAGCATATCTACTACTCCTCCCAGCTGGGTGTCATCTGCAAACTTGCTGAGGGTGCACTGTGTGCCATCTTCCAGGTCGTTGATGAAGATATAGAACAAAACTGGCTACCAGACTGACCCCTGGGACAGTCCACTTGATCCCGGCTGCCAACTAGACATTCAGGCATCGATTACTACTCTTTGAGCACAATGCACCACGCAGTTTTCTATCCACCTTACAGTCCATTCATCTAGTCCATAATTCCTTAGCTTGCCTGCAAGAATGCTGTGGGACACCGTATCAGAAGCCTTGCTAAAATCAAGGCCCACCACATCCACCCGTTTCCCTGAATCCACGGAGCCAGTCACCTCATCCTAGAAGGCAATCAGGTCAGTCAGGCATGACTTGCCCCTGGTGAATCCATGCTGACTGCTCCTAATCACCTTCTCCTCCTCCAAGTGCTTAGAAATGGATTCCTTGAGGATCCGATCCATGCTTTTTCCAGGAACTGAGGTGAACCTGACTGGTCTGTAGTTCCCTGGATCCTCCTTTTTCCTTTTCTTAAATATGGGCACTATATTTGCCCTTTTCCAATCATCTGAGACCTCTCCTGATTGCCATCAGTTTTCAAAGACGGCCAATGGCTCAGCAATCACATCAGCCAACTCCCTCAGCACCCTTAGGTGCACCCCATCCAGTCCCATGGACTTGTACACATCCAGCTTTTCTAAATAGTCCCTAACCTGTTCTTTCACCACTTTTGGCTGCTCATCTCTTCCCCAAACTGTGCTGCCAGGTTCCCTTGACCTGCAACACAGTTGTGCTAATATTACCAACAGTGGTCTGGGAGCTGACCTTGCCTGTGAAGACCGAGGCAAAAATGGCATCGAGCACTTGAGCCTTTTCTGCATCCTCTGTCACTAGGCTGCCTCTCCCATTCAGGAAGGGATCCACACTTTCCCTGATCCTCCTCTTGCTACCAACATACTTGTAGAAACCCTTCTTGTTCCCCTTCATGTCGCTTGCTAGCTGCAACTCCAATGTGCTTTGGCCTTCCTGGCTTCATCCCTGCATGCCCGAGCAATGCTCTTATAGTCTTCCCTAGTTATCTGTCCAAGTTTCCACTTCTTATAAGCTTCCTTTTTGTGACTTAGTTTACTGAAGAGTTCCCTGCTAAGCCAAGCTGAAGGTAAGGAGCATCACTGAAGGAAAAGAACTAAGCATAGATGCTTTCACTCCCATCTGTCTTAAAACAGCCCTATTTGCTCATACAGTATTATTCCTTAGTCAGTTCAAGTCCTCCTGGACAAATTCGCCACAGACAACAGCATGGGACTAGCAGACCCCAATGTCCCTTCCAATTCTCTGATTCTGGGGCATCAAGGAACTTCCAATGAGAGGTGAAAACTTCATGCTGAGCTAGTGAGTGGGATCTACTCCTACCTGGCATGTTTTCCCACAGTAATGCAGCTTGCTAAGTGCCTAATAATAACTCTGCAAAGAAAAGCAAGAACTTAAGAGTTAAGCTTGAATTCAAGCAACTTGACACATGAGGAAATTCCCATTGTTAATACTGACCCAGGAGTTTCTTTTTGGTCAGACTATTACAACACCTTATATTATCATAGTGCCCAAAGGCTCAGATAAAAATCACCATATCATAGAAAATGAGGGTTGGAAGGGACTTCAGGAGGTCACATCTAGTCCAACCCCCTGCTCAAAGTAGGACCCGCCCCAACTATATCAGCCCAGCCATGACTTTGTCTAGCCGGGTCTTAAAAACCTCCAAGGATGGAGCTTCCACCACCTTTTGGGTAACTTGTTCCAGTGCTTTACTACCCTCATAGTGAGAAAGTTCATCCTAATATCTAACCTAAACTTCCCTTGCTGCAACTTGAGACCATTGCTCCTTGTTCTGCCAGCACTAAGAATAGTCCAGCTTCATGCTCTTTTGAACCCCACTTCAAGGAGTTGAAGACTGCTCTTAAATTCCACCTCAATCTTCTCTTCTCCAGACTAAATAAGCCCAGTTCCCTCTGCCTCTCCTCATCAGTCATGTGCCTCAGTCCTCGAACCATTTTCGTTGTCCTCCGCTGCACTCTCTCCAACTTGTCCACATCCTTTCTGAAGTGGGAGGGCACAACTGGACACAGGACTCCAGATGTGGCCTCACCAGGGCTTAATAGAGGGGAAGAATCACTTCCCTTGATGTACTAGCAACACTCCTACCAGGGTACCATTAGCCTTCTTGGAAACAAGGGCACACCGTTGGCTCATATTCAGCTTATTGTCCACCGTCACTCCCAGGTCCTTTTCTACAGAGCTGCTGCCCAGCCAGTCAGTCCCTGTAGCAGTGCATGGGATTGTTCCACCATAAATGCAAGACTTTGCACCTGTCCTTATTGAACCTCAAAATATCGGTCCCCTTTATCCTGTATATACTATAAGGGTACATTAGTAACAAAGTGTAAATCATAATGTTATTACATTTACCAATGGCAAAGACGATGGGCAGATAGCTATGCAACACAGTTGTGCTACAACACCTTGATTTGGGAAGGCTTTTCTAGACTTATTATTTGTGCTGCAAAAGCACCTAAAGAACCGGGGCACACTGTCATTGTGCAAGGTGCTGTACAAATGAAAAAAATCCTAGATCCCGCATCAAAGAATTTACAATGCATCTAAGATGAGAGGAAACTACAAACGGACACCAAATGATCAGCAACATAGTTCCTAGCAGTCACCTGGCCTCTGCGCACATCCCATTGTCAGGTGCTTTGCAAGTATCTCATAAAAAAGTGAGCTTTTTGGGAAAGACCAAAAGGAGAGAAGGGGCTGTTAATACTGGATGTCACGAACTGAGGTTTTCAAAAAGCTCGTTTTTAAATTGGGCAAACAAATTTGAAGGGGAAAAAAAAGAAAGGGTGAAAAAAAAAAAAAAGCTAATGCTATTTACAGGTTTCACTGGCAAGTTATTTAGCCGCATAGCTATTTTCCAGCCGTGTTTATAAAGCAGGAGAGCTTGTAAATTCTTTTAGTCAACAATTGCCTTGTATGGATGGTACTTGGGGATAAAACCATCAAGTGCTTTATTGTGTTAACTCTTTTTCTCTTTATCATGAATCTTCTTGATGCTACCTAATCTCTTGCTTTATGTCCTGGTTTGGTTTTGATTTCCTTTTTGGTTTGTTTTTTGGGTGGCGAGGGGAATGGCTTGTGAAAAGTAAGTGAATTATCATGTTGCTAGCTAAATCTTAAAATAAGTTAAAATCAAATCAAGTATTGGGGGAGGGGGGAAAACTGTTTCAAGTTGACTTGCAAATGGTTTCATTTTCTCAGGGGATCAATAAAAACATATTGCCTAATTGTGGAGGTTGTTTGTACCCTTATTTTAAGAAGTGGCTAATTTTCAAAGCCAAATTATTTTGCTTTTCATTTTATTCTCGATGTGTGGGCTGCACTGCTCTACCAAATTTAGCCTGAATCAATTCATAGCTTCAGATACCCTTAAGTGATATTTTTTCAGGGACTATTTTCAAAAAAATATTCTTCCATCTCTAGTATTGATCCATGTGATTAGTAAAGTTTACACTGCCATGGAGTATACTGTTTTAAACAGCGCAAGGCTGAGATCATTGTACACAACCGTCATGGTTTTCCTTTCCCTTTGTGGCAAATGCACGCATGTCTCTATTTATGGATTGCATATTCTTCTTGCAAGATTGCATGATCTTTCCCTTTGAATAAAAGCTTTGTTGCTATTAGGAAAAAACCAAGAAAAAACCAATGTAAGTCAATATGTATATAATATTCTGAAGAGTGGCCTGATAACAGAACTAGGTAAATAAGGAAAGAAGGAGTTTGAGAACATAGTCTCTTTCCCAATCTTTCTCATACTGGACAAGCACCAACGCTATAAAATTACTGCACGTTGTAGACGTACGTGCAAGGGATAACGTCCAGGACTTTTGCAACTTTTTGTTTTGAAATCCTATAAAAATATAGTCCTGTAGGCCCAGATCTTAAGAAGGTAATTCATATTTATTTCAATAGGACTTAGCCAATGAAATGCCTTTAGAAATTTGGGCTTGAATGCCTGATCCAGTACAGATGGAGGTCAAAGACAGACTCTCGGGGCTTCTCTGTAATGCTTATTGCAGAGCGCACCCAACCCATGTTCTTCCACTCTGTGTGCCACTTCTCCACTGAAGCAGAGAAGAGAGAGCAAAGGAAAGAAAAGGATAAAAATCCTGCCCTCTAGCCTCCTCTCCCCTGTGGAAAAACCTGAAACTTCTGTGGATGGGTCTATGGTTCAAGGAATGGACTCTTAAGTCATCTCAAGACCCATCAACAAGCCATGGTAAGATCATGCTTGAATTGAGGGATTGCTGATGACAATGGCTCTGTGTGCACCTGAGCATGTCAGATAGGCAGGGTAATGGCTAAGAAAGCATATCGCCCAGCACTGGTCATGGGTGTTTTGCATCTGGAGACCCTATGGTGACAGGGGGCTGCATATTCCAGACTGCTGAGGGCCACTCTAAGGTATCTACCCTGTCTACCTGATAGCCTTAGGCATAGGCAGAGCAGGAGCAAATGAGTAGGGGCTGTTTCTTCAGACAGAGAGACATTGTAGAGGTGGCCTCAAGGTCTTCAAGAACAGGTTCTGGCCCTTTCTCCATCTGCAAGTAGTTGTAATACTGACCCTATAAAAAGCAATCAGCTTCTGCTGTTGGTTAAACAAAAAGCATAAGAGAGACCAGATGGCTCAGAGGATTATTAAACGGATGTCTAGCCTCTCACCACTTGGTCATCAGCTCAACTCCAAGTTAGGCTACTTTTGAATAAAAGTTGCTGCTAGACAAGGGATATTCGTTGTTTCCATCCTGTCGTGCCAGATCAAGGGCAGCCACGTCTGGGGCCACTGAGGGAATCAAGATGCCAACCAGGGTCTGGAGGATTGAGCAGAACCCATGGACAAGACAGGTCAGGAAGCCAGGAGGTTAATCCTAGAGCAGGGTTTAGGAATAAATTGAGTCAGGAATCCAAGAGAGCAAGCCATGGAGAGCAAGCCATGTTGGGAAGCCAAGAGATCAAGCAGAGAGTTGAGGTGAAGCATAAGCCAGCGAAAATAGTCTTGAATCAGACTGAGCCCTATGGTCCAGACACTTCCTGTTCCTGCTCAGGAGCATACATAGGGGAAAGTGGAAGGTCAGCTAACCGTGAATGGCCACTCTCTTGACAGGGAGTAGGTACAAGGCTAAGCCCTGATGGAGGCTTCAGGCTAGCCTTGCCCAGGGGAGGTAGTTGGCTGTAGGGTGGCAGGATGGGATAAGCAACCGTGCTCCCAAGCTGAGACCTCTGGCGCAAGGCCAGAGTGCCACCTCCATATCCCAAATTTTCCCAACTTAAAAATGACACTCTCAGTTGACTATCTTGGCAGCCAGGCCAAGCTTTCAGCGAGTCTGGAAGCTAAACATTCTTCTCCCCTGGATACGTCCTTCCACGAGAGAGCCACAACATATTGGCAGGATGTTATGGAACGCGTCTCACTGCTTCCTGAGTTGTACCTACTCTGCAGGTAATCACTGAATATTAACATTGCTTTTCTGACACCTTTCAAAGAATAGGAAGACGAGGATCCATGAAGTTGCAGACCTTGCAGGCAAAGAGCTGGGCAAATCTGCATCTTGCAACTGCTCCACTGGAGAATATTTTGAGGAGTTGGCTAGTCTAAAGAACATTGGCGGTTAAATGACCATCCGATGTGGATGACCACCTACCTGAAACTCACTACGAGTCCCTAGGTGTCTAGTCGCAGCATGCATACGGTCTCATGTAGACCCGGTAAGTCTGTTTCTCCAAAGATTTGGGCAAGAAACTGGTAGCGGTTGTTCCAGGACCAATAAATTCTGTAGCCGAGAATGCATGTTGAGCTCCGGTACAGCCAATGCACAATAATCCTGGAAAGGTTTAATCTAATATGGGTGTTCCTTCCCATCGAGTCTCAACAACAGTCCAAAGATTACTGTGCAGTCTGCTACCTGCAGTTAGGAAAGCTTTTGAGTATGTGCTTGCAATTAAATAAAGCCCATGGAGCAATCCTGAGCTGAGGTATCTACAGTGATGTGGAAAGGTCATGATTTGGGGTCAAGTGAACTGAGGAAAGAAGAGTTGAGCATATTGCATGAGTCGATAAAAATGCAAGAATTACTTCCCTCTGCCGTATCCCTTTGGCTGTTTGCAGCAATAGCACACAAATACTGCCCTGCTCATTTACTTGGCTAGGTATCTCCCAGGTGATCCTTGAAGAGGCCAGGAGGGAGCAATAGGAAGTCTGTACTGAAAGGCAGTTAAGACAAGAAGTAGCTGCCTCATTACAGTGTTAACTCCACATCTCCCCGTCACTGTTGTGCACTGGAAGGAAATCTCCAAGCCTCTTTCACACGGAGAGGGCAATCAAATGTGTCAGCAGACTAGATTCATTTTAATTAGACAACCAGTCTAATTAATAGTTGTAACCAAGGCGGGCTGAACAGTGCGAGCACCAGCTGTGAGCTATTTGCTGAACTAGAGCATGACCCAAAACCTGTTGATGCTGATGGCATTTGGATCAAGCTCTTAGACCTGGGAGCCACGTTCTCAACACCTGTACAACGGTGTTGTCTAATGAACCTAAACCAGATGAGGACTGGACCCTGGGTTTCAAAAATTTTACTTATGCTGCTGTGAACAGCACAGCAGTTAAGACAGGAAGGGCGCTTTTGGGCCAGCTAACCTGGTCCCTGCTGTTGTAGATAAAACCATCCCTTTCAACAACTGATCACGATGCCTCTGATCATTATCTAAATTTCCCACTTTCCCATTCATAAATATGCAGAAAAGCTCAGTTTGACACGCATTGATTTCCAAATGATCCCGATTCATTTGGGGCAAAAGCAAGTGGGAAAGGAGGTTTGAGTAGTCTCACTGGGAAAGTTACTTCTGCACGATGTACACCTTTGCAGAGGAGTGAGACTAACACTCCTGTTCCCTGCTGCGAAATCTCGGTAAGATGTTGGGGATCCTGACAAAAATAGGCATGGCGGGAGTCATCGTGACATTTGGCCCTTCTGAGGCACTTGCTGTCTAAGGATTTCAAGGCACTTGGCAAACATACCCACAGCACCATCTCACAATGGCCTGGAGATGGGGGTATTACATACCAGTAGCACAGAGATAAGGTAGGACTCAGAGGGGCAGGTTCTGGACTCATTCAATGCCATGCACACATCCCCTTTTAAGTCAATAAAGACACTTGACTCTACAACAACACTATATGGTAGCAAAAATTTACCAGAAAGAAGCTACGTTCTGCTACTACACTTGCTCACATCAGGTAAGTGCAGTACTCTGCAAGCAGTTGCCTAAGACCATTAGGGCTGTGCAATATCCCTAAGCGACTTGGCCTATGTGACCCAGCGAGATCCAGGCACACACCTGGGAATCCTGATGCCCAATTTTCTGCTCTAACCACTGCATTTTATGACTTCAAAATCTAACATCATCATCATCATATTATTATTATTACTACTTACTGCGAGCTGGACATAGGTTACGCACAATAGCACAGCATTGTAGTGGAGCATGGGGGATTATTATTATTATCAAAATTATTATCAACAACAACAATAATTATTATATTTCATAATATAACAGTCATTACATTAAATTTTCATCCAGACATTTTTCCCCCCCATGATGCTCGAAGCATTTCTGGATGTAGGAGTTCTGGTTGTGCTAGGCTGTAGTTATGCTAGGCTACAGTGCTGAAATGCAGTATGAGAGAAAGCGGCCTCATGCCTGCTGGATGACCCAATAAGAAAGAAAAATAATAATAATAAAAAACACACTAATGAGCAAAGAGACGCTGAAGGAAGTATGAAAACAGCAGCTGAAAAACTCGAGGACCAATGTAAAGGGTAAGAACTCACTAATGGACACAGAGAACAAGAAACAAAGTGCAGGTGTGTAAATTTGACAATGAAACTAGTAGAGATGAACGTCTCAAAAGAGAGAGGGAGAAGAATTGGCATGAGATGGGGGCACACAAGTACAAATACAGGGGTTGGGAGATCTGTCCCTCATAGAGATCTATCTAGGGGAGTGTGAAAATCGTACGGTGTCTCTACCCGTCACGGACAAGCTTCACTAAGTTGAACTGCCTGTTAATCAGACCAGCTGCTACACTGCTCAATGACAATAAATCTTTCTGCGTTTTCACCAATGAACATGGATCCGAGTTGTTTTTTCTGCTTCGCCATGGGAATCTGGAAGACGGCTTGCTCGTGTCAGCCATCCAGAACAAACAGACCCGGGCAGCCTGCGTACATATACATCAGAAGCGACAGCAAGTGGATACCGCCCAAGCAAGCACTCCGCACGCTCAGAACAACGCTTGTTAAATGCCAAGGAACACCGATATCAAACCCACTGCTTTGCAGAGAGTGACTTCATTTCACCCAGCTCACCCCTGAAGTTGGTGGAAGGGGCTGGACGGTCAAGGAAACGTGCACAGAGTTCTGCAAAATTACCAGGAAACCAAAAGAAGGAACTGCTAAGCAGCTGTGGTGTCTGCTTCATCGGGGCATGTATACAAACCCCCCAGGCTGCAAGAGAATAAATGTGTGTTGGAGCTAGGAATTACTGCCTGGAGGCCGAGGGGGTGACAATTAACACACTTGGGTCCTGTTCAGTACTTCTCACCCATTCATTTCGAAGCAGATGATACAAGGTGGCAAGGACCATTACCTCCATTTTACAGCTGGGGAGATGAGCACAGAGAGGGGAAGTGACTTGTCCCAAGTTATCACAGAAACATAGACGATGAGGGTTGGGAGGGACCTCAGGAGGTCACATCCAGTCCGACCTCCTGCTCCAAGCAGGACCAGCCCCAACTACATCATCCCAACCAAGGCTTTGTCTATCCGGGTCTTAAAAACCTCCAAGGATGGAGACTCCACCATCTCTCTGAGTAACCTGCTTCAGTGCTTCACTACCCTCCTAGTGAGAAAGTTCGTCCTAATATCCAACCTCAACTTCCCTTGCTGCAACTTGAGCCCATTGCTCCTTGTCCTGTCATCTGCCCCCACTGAGAACAGCCCAGCTCCATCCTCTTTGCAACCCCCCTGAAGGGAGTTGAAGGCTGCAATTCAATCCCCTCTTGGTCTCCATAGCAAGCTACATAGCAAGTCAGTGGCAAAGCCAGGAAGAAGAGAAGCAGAAGTCCAGAGTCCCAGACCAATGTCTCTCCACCTGAGCGAGCTAACTCATCTTAAAAGACAATGAAGAAACTGGAAGAG
>NW_005842173.1:708407-723106 GCF_000455745.1 Alligator sinensis
AAAGATACCTCCCCATCCTAGTTCTGCTTCATCATTAGAGTCTAATACGCATAACATGCCAAAACAAACCCAGCTTCTCATAAGGATTGTCCTGAGCTGGTGAACACACATTTTCTCAGTGCTTCTTGAAGATATAGGAGGAAGCCTCGCTGCTGGGATCCAAATCAAAAGCTTCCCAGTATTCAGTCTTTGGATTGAGAGATTCCACGATTCAGATGCATGGGCTCAGGCTCCTCTCTAAACCAAATGGCTACCTATGGGAAGTCCCTTTTACTGTCTAGTAAGGGTGGATTTAACTAGACATAGAAGACAAAAGGCTTGAAAGTGTAAAAAAGCAAAAAGCCCTATGCTAGAAATAGAAAGACGCATTCAATACTAGATGCCCTCTCTTTGGAAACCCCGTCAAATAGGTGACGTGTCTCGTATTTATGAGCCAACAGTGTGCCCATGTTGTCAAGATGGCTAATGGCATCCTGGGCTGCATTGGCAGGAGCGTTGCCAGCAGATGGAGGGCAGTGATTCTTCCCCTCTATTCAGCACTGGTGAGGCCACATCTGGAGTCCTGTGTCCAGTTTTGGGCCCCCCACTGCAGAAAGGATGTGGACAAATCGGAGAGTCCAATGGAGGGCAACAAAAATGGTTCAGGGGCTGGGGGACATGACTTATGTGGAAAGGCCGAGGGAACTGGGCTTATTTAGTTTGGAGAAGAGAAGATTGAAAGATTTAATAGTAGCCTTCAACTACCTGAATAGGGGCTGCAAAGAGGATGGAGCTGGACTGTTCTCAGTGACGGCAGATGACAGAACAGGGAGCAACGGTCTCAAGTTGCAGCAAGGGAAGTTTAGGTTAGATATTAGGAAAAAAATCTCTCATGAGAAGAGCAGTAAGCACTGAAACAGGTTACCCAGAGAGGTGGTGCAATCTCTACCCTTGGAGGTTTTTAAGACCTGGTTAGACAAAGCCTTGGCTGGGATGATGTAGTTGGGGACAGTCCTGCTTTAAGCAGGGAAGTGGACTAGATGTGACCTCCTGAGGTCCCTTCCAACCCTCATTTTCTATAATTATATGACTCTCTGATTACATAGTGCTAGTGGCAGACAGGTAATTGAATATTATTTATTCCCATTTTACAGATAAGTAAGAAAAAAACAAAGTCATCTTTAGAACTGTCTTATTTTAGCTACCCAGTTTGAGAGATCTTGAGCCTTATCTTCTGGGTACCTGGCACCTGCAGCTCCCGCTACCTTCAATGGGATTTCTCAGTAACCAGGGCTCTCCAAAAAGTCAGTAGCACAGATGAGTCCCGAGCTCAGATCTCCCAATCCTGTGCTCCAATGAATGTGTGGCTGCTCAGCAGCATCATTCAGACCAGTGCTTCAACACTGCTGACTAGAGAGACCACTAACGTGTCATGCTAAAATGTCCTCAGGAGAAAAGCCAAGGAACGTAATGTACATTTCCCATTTAAACTTGCAAAAAGTTGCCTGGAGTTGCAACTATACCTGCAGCCAGAGCTATCTGCCGTTAAAAGCAGCATCTCAAAATTCAGAGGTGTGAACCTGAAACACTCCATCACCAATGCTAATCCGAAACAGGTATTTGTAAAAGATTGATCACCTTCATGAGACAGGCCAAAATATACAAAGATGTTGGCAAGTGATAAAGTATATTCATATTCCTGAAGTCAGGACGAAACAAATGTTCCCACTTTCTAACTAAACCAAATGGGCATAAATCAAGATTCCAGGTAACTCCATCATTCATAAACACTCTTCTTTTCTCTCTTTATAAGACAGCAAAGGTAAGGTATGTCTTCTGTAACAGTCCGCAGGTTTTTTCTTCCAAAGTGGTGACTTAATAGCCCTTGGAAAGTCCCCCAGCAGCCTATATTTAAAAGTGGTCTACTTGGCACTGCGACACGGTCGGACCACTCCAAGTGCAGACAGTGGTATTTTTGAGGAATTAGGACTATGTGGTTCTACTTCAGCTGGGTATGTATTGAGTAAGGGTTTGCAAGGGAAAAAAGGGGTTTTAGACTGCCTGTTAGGCAATTATGCTTTGACAGCCACGGCAAATGAGATTTAGAAACATTTTGAAGCCCAGAAAAATAAACCATCTTTCCAGTTGTCATCAAAGGGTACCTTGTATCAGAGAAAGTGTATGCTGGTCTTCAGGGAAAATCTTGACTGGGGGGGGGCATGCCACAGCCTGAGATCTCCCTCAGTTTTACTAGACCAAGAACCAGAGATGCAACTAGGAAGCTTGTGCCCTGGGTGGTAGTGGCAGCCAGGCCAGCAGTGGTAGCAAATGCCATTTTTGTGTCATTCCCCCCACTCTGCCCTGAAGCTAGCACCTAGTGCTGGTGCCCTGCTTGCCCAGAGCCCATGGGGGCAGAGCTTGCCTGGGAGCTTGCAGTCCTGGGACAGTGGCCCCCAGGCTGAGGAACTCAGCCAAAGTAAAGTGAGGACCAGACTAGGGCCTATCATCCAAGCCCGCTTTACCCTCTGGGGTAGCCTCTCTGTCAACTTAAAACATCAAGGTGTGGCAGGAGAAATAACAGGGTGAGAGGCCAAAGGGGGCAACAGAGTGGGGCCCATAAGGTGGCATGGGGAGTTGGCTTTGTCACCTCAGCACCAAACTCATTACACAGTAGTGCAAAAACCTCAGACGGATTCATATCAAGCTGCAAACACACTAATGAAACAAAGGTTGCATAAAGATTTCACCCCCTAAGGACAGCAGAGGCATTTTGCTAGGACTATGAAATCCACACCTAATTTGTCTAAAATGAAAGCAGACAGCTGTGACCCCTGTCATCTTTGTAATGACCTGGGAGGGCTCTAGGTCTCATCATGCACTGATGCAAAAGTGAGTGCCACTTCTTAAGTCTAGCAGTTTTTGTTGGATGCAAAGAGAGAAGTGTCAATCAAACCTCAGACCACAGGGAAGCATCATATGCTAGAAAGAGCACCATTCATCTTCCTTCAGTATCAAGACAACCACTGGCTGTATCGGAGATTTCTTCTGGTCACACCTAAGTTAACACATCAGATGAAACTCTGGAATCGTGGAAGTTAATGGGAATGTCACCACTGATTTCAAACCCTTTCATTTTCTGCATGCCACAAACCTTGCCATCTTGCTTTGGCTGCTAGTTAACAGGAGCTACTCTTGCATTCACCTAAACAACTTAATCTGCCTACAGCTGCTTTCCCTACTTAGCTGTATCCAGCTGAGTTGGTGTTTCATGAAGAGAGTCAATTATGTGTTATTACTCCTCCTCACAACTTTTAAAATAGACAACATGTACGTCCGTCCTGAATCTTTGGCTGTTACTTGGTGGGTGATTTGTTTGGACTCTGCAGCTAAAGCGATCTTGTATGGGCCTGTGTCATGAGCAGGGATCCTGGCTTTCTCCAATTAAAAAAAATACCCAATTTTTAGATTTAAAAAAGTAACCCCAGATCCACATTTTTCTATGATAAAAATGAAACCACTAATGTATAGATATCTATACACAACATTGTTTCGTTTTAAATCACAGAAAAAAAATGTGCATTTTAGGCAATGTTTTTAAATCTGAAAATTGGAGATTTTTTTTTTTTTAATCAAAGAAAACAAGGATCCCTGGTTATAAGTAGGATTGAAACTTTGCAGCTGAGCACGTGAGGGATGTTTCTCACCTATCACTGCTGTTGTTCGGCATTGAACCACTGAGTCTGAATGAGGGGAAAGAACTGACCGAGACACAGGGCTTAAACATTCGAGAAAATAGTGGAGAGAGAGAAGAGAACAAAGGAGTCTGTAAGGGGGAAGTTGTCCTTGCTTTATTTAAAAAGGAGAGACATGGAAGAGAAGACAGCTGGTAACTGGGAGTTTTAAAAAGGTAACCGAAAGGGTGGAGTAGACAATGAAGATGACTGGATGTAGAAGCTGCTGAATGTATGCTATGCTCTTTGAGTGGCGATGTGCTGCTCCTGTTATATGAAATGCCAGCGGCTAGTGCTTAGAGAAAAGATCATCTAAGGACAAAAGGTGCAGATGAAGATGATACTGGACTTCAGATGGAGATTTGAGGGTATGACAACGGATACGAAAAAGGAGGTGTCACAGACGACTCAAGATTGACAGAAAGCTCCTGAAGACAAGGCAGACATCCAGACAAAGAGGGTAACACCTGGAATCACATAGCCATGAGGATAGTGCAGGTACAGAGACCAGCTAGTGGAGAAAAAAGAGGTTTTCTTAGTAACATGGATGAAAAGCAGGAAGAAAGAGAGGATGCAATAGAAAGAAAGGGAAAAAGCAGCTAAGTCAACAAGGAGAGGAGGTGGCAATGGAAATATATGTGAGTTCTTGCACCCAAGCTTTCCTGAACCAAAAAAGAGCTGGTGTTGTTTTAGGCTTTGTTTGTTACTAAGAAATAAGGACAGCAATAGAAGAGCTGGTATTAGATGATAACTTTGGATGAAATGCTAATGAGTTAAGTCAACTTAAATTAAACAGAAGGATAATCATAAACTGGTTTGTAGCTTAGGGACTTAATTCTAAGAGACATACTGAGAAATTAAGGGAACAATTTAATGAAGTCAACAATATTAAATAGTTCAGGGACCTGAATACGGAGGGGAAGCTGGAAGTTTCTTTAAGTCTAAAGTGCAAAACAACAATCTGGAAACTATATCCCAAATGAGGGGGGGAAAATTGTAGTCAAGAGCTGCAAATCTAACTGGATGAAGCAATCATCTCAAGGACAACAGAAGTAAGCAATGAGCCAAAAAAAAATGAGAAAGTATCAAACAGTAAAAGCTACATCTTAGAGGTCAGGAAATATAGGGATCCAGTGAGAATTACCAAGAGTTAATCTGAGTTAGACCTTGCAAAGGAAATTAAGACAAATAATAGGAGAGTACAAAGGAAAAAAAGAGGTGAAGGTGTAGTCCGCCTAAAAATAATCTAGGTAGGATCCAATACACACATATGTTGCTTCAGGGGTCAGTAAGGATAATAATGTTGACCATGGAGGCAAAGAGAAGATGGATAACAGGAATGAAGGCATGGGAACAACCTCATCTGAAATGGAAGCAAAGCACAGAAGGGTTCAATGTAATCAAGTCTCCATCCCAAAATCCTGAAAGAAGTGACAGATGAAATCACAGGGCCAGTAGGAAAGTTTTTTGTAATGTAATGTATAAATTCAGGAATGGTTCTGTATGACTGAAGAGTAGTGATTATATTATAGTACTTATATTTAAGAAGGGGGGGAAAAAGTCATTCAGGCAAGTGCTGATCCATTGGTCTAACTTCAGTAATACTCAAGGCTTTAGGCCTAAATTTGAATAAAATAATAATTCAATAATTTAATTTTAAAATAGTTAACTAAATAACCAAATAAAATAATAATCAGATAATTAAGTTTAAATAATAAAATATTAATTAATTAATAATAAATAATTAGGGAGGAAAATGGAACAAAATGCAACATGGTTTTACCAACGGTGTATTAATGTAATAGCTTCCTCTGGTGAAAAAACTGATTTTTTAGACCAGGAGCTCCCAAACCCTGGGGATATACAAGACATCTCTGGCAGGTACGTGGGAGGAATTGTGTAATGGCAGATTTAATTTTCATTATAATAATAATAATTTGCATTGAAGGGGTTAAAATATAAAACATAGGCTGGTAGGGGTACATGGGCAGCTGGTAAATCTGGAAGCGGGTATGCAATAAGGAAAGGTTTGGGAACATCTGTTCTGGACAGAAGAAATGGAATAGGTCTAATCTGCCTGGGCTTCACGAAGACATTTGGTAAGAGTTTCACATGAGAAATCATCGGTATAACTGGAGAAGATGAGGTTTCGCACCAGAATGGCGCATTGAATAAGGACCTAGCTAAATGAGGATGACAACAGGGATTGTTGAAAAGGAAAGTAGCAGCTAGAGGGAGATGATTAGCTGAGTTTTTCAAGGATCCATTTTGGGATTGGTCATTTTAATGTCTTTGTTACTGACCTTGGTGGAAGAAGTAGGAGTGAGCTACTTTGACATTTACTGACAGCACAATTTTGGGAGACATTATCACTATGGCGAAGGCTGACCTTGGGATTGGCGTTAACAGAAATGGAATAAAATTCATTAGAAATAACACAAGGTCAGGTGCTCAGGGATTAACAATAATTTCTGGGAGCTCATCCGTTGGAAATGCCAGAAGAGGATCAAGACCCAGGCGGACTAGCCAACTGCAGGGCGACAACAAGTTACCAACATGATGAAGGCACGGAAAAGGCAAGTGGTTTTTGAGGATGTATCGGACAAGTGACTGTCAGCAGAGACAGGGCACTTGTAATGCTGTTGTACAAGACATTGTTGAGAACTCATTTGGAAACTCTGACCAACGCTGGACACCTGCATTCAAGGGACACTGGAACAAGTGTAGAAAAGTGCTGCCAGGATGCTCAGGGGAACAGAAAACCTATCTTAAGAGAGCTGACAAAAAGAGCGCGTCTTATTTAATCTAGCAACATAATGGTGTAGAAATGTGATGGCTGTTTATAAATGCATTAGGGCAGCGAACACCAGGGAGCAAAGAGTTTTAGCCAAGACACAGTGTTGCTGCAAGGATAAATGGGTATCATTTAGCTGAAAATGAATTTAAACCTGGCAGGTGGGTCTACACCACTAGAGCAGCGAGGTTCTGGAACCACTTTGCAACAGGATGGGTGAAGGCAACATTTAACTATATTTAAGAAAGTTTATGAAAGCAATGATACAAAGGGGTTGCCTATGATCAAAGAGGACTGGGCCATATCCAGTGTATCCAATGGGGGTCCAGGAGGTCCCTTCCCATTAACAGTTCCCACAACCTAGTAATTAAGGGCAAACTCCTGGGTGGCTTGAAACCCCTCCTTAAATTCCCTACTCTGAGTCATCCATGTTGCTGGGTTGTTGGTTGTAGCCGTGTTGGTCTAAGGACATAGGCAGGCATGGTTTTTTGAGCAGATGTGATATCTGTTATTAGACCAATTGAGTAGTTGGAAAAAAGTTCTTAGCAAGCTTTCGGGTGCAGTCACCCTTCTTCAGGCACAGGGAGTCTCTGCTAATAAAAGACATCACATCTACTCAAAAAACCGTGCCTGCCTACTTGGAATCAGGCACAAAGGCCATTTGACCCCTCATTTCCCACATCCCAGGGGAATGTCCTAACCACTAGGATTTAGGGGATCAGGGGCACGTGACCTCCTCTTCCACCTTGCCACATCTGTTAAAGGCACCTAAGTCCCCTTGTCAACCAAGCCTACCCAAATTGAAATGCTTGCTGCAGAAATGAAGCTTTGCCTTTTCTACACGTTTTCTCTTTGTGGTCTTATCTGAAACCATTTGCTGACCTCAACCTGAATTCACAGATCGTTTCAGGTTGATGGAAACGGCGTAGTAAAAATCTGCATAAGAAGTGCAGCCCTGCTTCCTTTATGGCCATCAGGGGAATTCTTCATCACAGTAATGTAAAGCCAGGATCAATGAGTCAGAGGTCCTCAGGTGTTAGCGTAAAAGTTCTTGGCTACATCCCAGCCTTTACAAAGCCTTCAGAAAGCTGCTATAAGTTTGAGTTAACTCAGGGCTTCTCTGATTCCTGCCAATCACTGTTTTAGTCCTTGCAGGATCTCAGATTCAGAGGCTGGAAAAATCAGGAGGGGTTTTATAAATGAATCTTTGCCACATCTTCCACCGGGCCCACCTTCCACGCTGGCTATAAGCAAGGCAAAGACTACTTACTTTGCTCTAGCACAAGTTCAGAGTTAGTTAAGCCCTGCAGCCCTTCACGATTCATTTGGGTTTCCCTTCATCACTGGGCTTTGCCCCCTTTCCCAATAAAAGAGGGCTGAAGGCAGCATCCGCAAGCACCTCTACATCAGCCAGTCATGGATGGAGCAGCAGTGGTTCAAGGTGCTCTTAGCAGATGACCTCTTCCCCTCAGGATCAGTACTGATACCTGTGTTTATGGAGCTAGGTGCCCAGATACATGGGTTATGAATCAAAATCAAGCATGGGAGAGCATAGGGTCAATGGGCTTGGAGACAGCCAAGCTACGGGAACGCTGTCTTGCTGCCAGAATCCAACTGGAAAACATTTTTCCACTCTCGACACCCTCAGTTATGCTGACATCTATAGGAAGGAGCTGGCCTGAGGTTCATCCTCCATCAGTCCAACCTATACGAGCTGCGACTCCCTGCTGTATACCTTATTTCACGTTGTAATAGGTCCAGCCCTGAGAGCAGCTATGGGGCTCCCTGGCAGCCAAATAATCTTTCCCCCATCTCCAGCTCTTCAGAGTAAGAAACTGTATTTTATAATCAGAAGGCTGTTTCCCAAAGTCCCTGAGTGTCTACTGGATCTGCACTTGCCCCAGCTTCTCCTGCTTTGCCAGGTTCCCATGGTCTGGCTTGTGGCAATGAACCCCCCAAATCCACTACTCCACCCATTGGCACCTGCTTCTTTCTCCCTACTTGCCCTATCCATGCCTTAGGGCTTCATTCATGGCTTCCAGCCACTCCTGTAGCCATGCCCATGCCTCGCACTGTCCATAGTAATTCTCGGGGTCCTCTGGCCCAACCAATAAACCCAGAGCCTTAGGCCTTAAAACCTTTTTTGGGCTTCAGCCTTCCCAGCTTTTTCTTCTGGTGGAGACTCTCAGCTTTGGCTGGGACACTGTCTGGGACCCCAGCTCCATGGTCACAGCCTTCATGCCCCTGCCCAATGCAGGTCTCAACACACACAGTGCCCCTAGCACCCTGCCGCGTGGGCTCCACACCACCCCCTTACCCGCAGCCGAGTCCTCCAGGCAGTAGTAACCAAAAAACTGATCACGCATCTCCAAACTCAAATATCAAACTCCATCTTGGGTCTCTAAGCCCTCCCTAAGCAGCTATGCCCTTTTCAGCTGTCTGGGTAACTTCTTCCCCTTCCAGCAGCCAGTTTTGTCCAGAGCCCCTTCCCTTACAGCAGACAGGGCTGGACTGCCCACTGCAGCTCCGGAGCTGGGCTTTTATCCCCCAGGCTCCACTTATTTGTGGCCACATACCCTCTTCTTGACCGGCCTGCTCTTCTCGCTGCCCACCGCCTATTGCAATGCAGCTCGCTCCAGGACAGCCACTCTCTGGCACAAAGCCCCTTACTGCCTAGCAGCTGGTCTTTTCTTCCCCGCTTGTACCCAACTGCAGGTCTGGCACCACTGCTTTTCTCCTCTGAAGAGTCACAGGAGCCCTCGCTCCTTGTTACGCGTGATCACTACACATCGTTGTTTCTGGTTCCACGAGGGGAGTCCTTCTAGGACTTGGTCTGCCCATTACTTGTCTCTCCTCTGTGCTTAGCTTCAGTGATGGGAAGTGGAGACAGGGAGTGGGGTGTAGAAGGGCTCGAAGTCAGAAATAGGAAGCTGTGGGATTGCTGCACTGATTTCCAAAGCACACTGCAGGAAGGAAAGGGCTAGGAGGCAGTCTTGACCTTGGGGCCACAAGAGTCAGCCATGGTCAAGTGGACTGTCGCTGGTGTTTAAATGTTGGCATCTTCAGTGCAGGTGCTCCACAGGAACGGGCTAGAGACGGACTAGAAGATGGACTAAGCAGCATTATAGACACAGCTGTCATGCCAGTTCTGCGGGAACCATTGCAGAGCATGGAGATCTGCAGATGAACATGAAATACCACTTCCTCGCTGCATGAAATACCACAAGCCGAGCAGACAGAGAGAGAGAAGGGCTACATCCCAAGACCATAGCCTCTTAGAAACAAGTTTTAGCACGTTTGGAGAGGTCAAAAAGTTTCAGATGAATATCCTCCCCCTCCTCACCCCTTGCCGGGCTTGGAAAATACTTTCGTACGAAGGTGACGGACGGGCTAAAAATCCTTAAGAGGATAAAAAGCCAGGTTTTCTCCATCGTGTTTGTGAAAGAAAAGCTAATAGAAACGTACAGGTCACTCACAGAGCCACCTCTGTGGCACACGGCAACCCCTGCAGTGACTCGTGCACAGTGGGTGCATCTACACGTTCATTAATGCGCAGTGGCTACTGTGCACTCAGTTTAGTACTTGTATAATCAAGGATTAAATATGTAGCAGCCTTTAAAAACTGGACCCACCTGAGCAGAATGGGAAGAGCTGCCTGGCAGAGACAGAGGTCGTCCCCGAGGGGACACTGCAGGCTCTGAGGGCAAGTGAAGCTGTTTGGGAGCAGCCCTGTTGGAAGCGGGAGGGGTGATGTGACCCCAGCACAGTTTTGAAAGAGAGTCCTTAGCAAAAGCCCGGGAAGGGCCCTGAGCGGGGATTCGCTGCGAGGCTTGGATAAAAGGGGGAGCAGTTTTTCCCCCGGGGGGAACGAGAGAGAGAGGGGCTGAGGGACAGGCTGGAGACCGGATTGAGAGTCTCAGCGCAGCAGTCCCTCGGAGAGCCCCTGGCAGAGGCCTGCAGGAGCAGCGTGGAGAAGCTGCAGCGGCAGCGGCAGGGGCAGGGGCAGGAGCAGGCAGGGACTGCTGGTGTGGAGAGCCCAAGTCTGGAGAGGCCCGACTGCAGCCAGTGTGGCCAGGCAAAGCCCAGGGAGGGGCTGCATTTGCTGGGGCTGTGAGGCTGTGTGGGGCAGGAGGGTTGCTACAGCCTGCAGCCCAGACACTGCTCCCAGCAGAACCAGGGAAGGGGGCAAAGGCAGGGGACGGCTGTCTTGCAGGAACTGCAGAGGAGCCGCCGCTTGCTGCCCAGAAACCCCAGGAGCACGGAGATGGACACCAGCACCAGGGAGCGTCCACAGACCACGTGCAGGGACACAGACAGTCCCGCTCCCTGAGATACCCCGCCAGGGGCAGTGCACACGGGATCCCCAGTACACCGTGTGCAAGTGAGAGACGGTGTAAATAAGTTCTTGAGGGTTTATTAGACAGTATATCCATGTGTTTATTTAATGATTATTTACTATGATGTAAATAATTAAATCTTGTAAATAGTTTGAGAACTGTCGGCAAGGGTGCTTGCTTGTACGGGGAGGCTCTCCGCTCGGGGCACGGCAGCAGCTCCCCAGGGGGGCTGGGCAGGGCAGGGCGACTGGCTACCGGGTACCCCAGGATCCCATTATTCAGGTGAGGGCGCATGTAGTGTTGCGCCCAGGGTTACAAATACATGCACAATAACCAGAGTTTCTGCGCAGTAGCGCTAGTGAACACCTTTTTCATGATGCTACTGCACAGCAGCATATTAGCTGCAGGGAGCTGCTTGCTCCCGATCCACAGGCCCACCCCTTGCTTGCTCAGCTGAAGGTGAATTTCCTCTGGGAAGGTTTTCAGGAAGCGAACCACGTTCCCTCAGATCTCTGCTACTCAAAACGGGCCCAGTTCAGGGAGTAGAAACCATGCGGAGGCATCTTAGAAAGGGAGGGAGAGGGAGAACAAAAGCAAAGGGCCGTGTCTGTGCCAGGCGACCTGGGAACTTTTCCATTGACACCAAACCTGAACATGAAAAAACCTGGCTAGAAATGAACATGCAGAGCCCAGGAGGGGAGAGCCGAGATGATGAGAGACAGCACCAAAGACTAGCTCCAGTTGGTGACAGTGATGCTGCATTATTGTAAAGGTCTCATTCAGGGACAGCAAGCAAACTAGAAGACAAGACTCCTGGACTCAGAGCCAGCCCTGCAAGTATTTAAATGCAATCACTCAGCAAGGAAACAGCAGCACTCAGAGCAACAGGAATATCTGTGAAGACCACAGGAAACAGCTGTCTCCCACTAGCTGTCAAGAGCACTTGTCTTTAGCAAAGTGAAAGCTGGGGGAGGAGAGGTTATGCTGATAACAAGGTTTTATTTTTATTCCTGGCCTGCCTCCTACTACCTCCCACTTCCATGCTTATCTATCAGATGAACTTCACCTTAAATCGGGAATAAATCCCGCGCGGAAATTTCCCACCGCACACAGACCTTTGTCTTGGTTTTCTGGCATAAGACCATAGTGCCTACATACATTTCACACTTCGGTGGGTGGGTGAAGCCTCATCCCTGCGTGCCCAAACAATATTCCAGGAGCTACTGGGATTCTCTGACATTATTTGAGATCATTTGTATTTCAACAAGCCAGGTTCGATGTATTCGGATGCTTTGGCAGGCTGCGTGCAGGAGCAACTGCTGGCCCTCAAGGATCTGGCATCTATTAATGCCACTGACACATCACAGTTTAGGGTTAATAAAACAGCAGCAGCCTGATTTACCGGTGTTGTCCACTTGTCAGCTGGTGGAAATCTCCCCTGCATCATACCAAAATGTCACCACTGCATCCCTTGCACTGTAACTATCTTTTAACTCTCTGAACCGCATGCAAAGCACTTTTCAGAGTGGGTCACGTAATTTTTCAATATAGGTCACTGTTGCATACAGGGGAAACCCCAAATTCCAGTCCTGACTCCCTGTTCCCTCCCTATTTTGCAGGTTGGGAGCTGCAGCATTTCTCCGGGAAGTAGGAAGTGTGGGTTTGAACCCCAAAGCAGGGTTAGATGCCAGGCTCTCCCCTTTCGAGCCCCATGCTCTAACCACTAGGCCATTAGATAAACACTGAGTGATGGTGCCACATCCTCCACTGATGTTGGAGCAGAAGTTGCTGCTGTGCTGTGTATCGAACTGCGTGCTGCTGGCGTGGATGAGGTCCAGTCCAAGCGCGCCTGCCGGATACGGCCTCTCTGAGGACCTCATTTAGACACTGCTCTGCTTTGCGCTTGCGTCGCAGCGGGAGCAAGGCGCTGCGGTGTCCATGGGCAGGAACCAAAGTTTAAGCATGTAGGGAACTTAGCAGTTCAAAGTTTAGGGGCTGAATAATTTCAGGAGCTTACTGGAGTGGTGGGGGGAAGGTCGTGGATGCTTCTGGATCTTTTTTAGATAGAAGAGGTATGGAGGGACAGAGAGCTGAGCTATGGGCCAAAGGTCCCCCAGGAAGTCTGGACCAGGAGATGTGGCTTCTTGTCCTGGTTCTCACTTCTACTTGAGGGTCTTGGTCACCAATGGTCTTCTAGGACATCTTGGGGCTGTGTATATAATATAACAGGTGCACACTACAGCCAATGAAAAGGCCAGCTGATGAGCCATCTCCCCCTCAACACACACATACTACAGCCAATGAAATAGCCAGCTGATCTCCCACCCCCAACACACACATACACATGTGTGCACACACACGTGCGCACACACTACTGCCAATGAAAAGGCCAGCTGATGAGCCATCTTCCCTCCCCCAGCACTCTCTTTGTCTCTCTCTCATATTTAAAACCAAACAGGAAAAAGCACCACAAAGATATACTGCATGCAGCCCTGTTTTTGAAAAGCAAAGGCCAAGCTGTCAAAACAGATCTCTCTCACTGCTTATTTCCAGCCTCCTAATAACCATAATTGGTTTTGATATTTATTTTATTTATTCCTACTCCAAAATCTAAATATAAACTCAATTTGCATCTCCAACACTGGGCCTCCTTGACAGATAATTGAATAAAGACACTCAATGAAGATAAAAAACAGCAGTCGCCAATGCAAAAAACCTCGTGCTACAAAACAAGAACTTCCCCATCTCTTGTTCCTTCGAGATGCCAGTCCCTCCATTCAAGGGTATCCACCGACTCACCCCGTGGCCCTCAAAACTCAGTCTTCCCCAAGCACATGGGCTTTGCAGAAAGGTGAATAAATAGATGGTTTTTCACATCAAGAAAAATGATTTGAGATGGCTTAGACAGAGCTGATCCTGCCTTGCACGGGGGGCTGGATTAGGTGACCTCTTGAGGGTCCTGCCAACTGTAATTTTTCCACGACTCCCCCATTAAATCTCTTCATGCTATTACCTATTTTCCCCACCCCCATCTAAACCCCTCCAATTTCTGCTCCATCCTTTTTGAGATGGGGTGGACACAACTGAACCCAGTAACGTGGTGGGGCAGGGGGGGGAAGGGAGCACAAGGCACTAGTGATGGGTCATCAGACTGAATTAAACACGTGCCTTCATTTTCCACCCCACTCTCGTGCCCCTTGGCACGTTTGCATTTTGGAGTCTGGCTTTACACCGAGCAGGGCTTGGCTGAACTGTCCACAGTATCTTGGAAGTCCTTGTTTTTGCAGTGGGGAGGTGGGGGTCATGGTCTGTTGAGAGCTCAGTCGAATGCATCAAGAATTGAAATGATTCCCTGCCAAGTGCAGTAGCTTAGCACTTCCCAAAACTGGATTTCAGCTGTGCTTGGGCTGCACATTCCCCTAGTCTCATTAGCACCTTCTGAAGTCCCTCACTCCTCATTGTACTTTTTTTAAAACTTTTTTTCATGCAAATATTGCTGCCTCACTGCTCACTCCCTTTTCCAGATCTTTTTAAACCCAAATTTCAACAGCAAACCTTGTATCCTCTCACCGATGACCTATGGCTTTGCTGAAAAATCACCACCTAGAGTCCTATTCTTCACCGTCTTTCTGCCAGCATCTGGTCCCCGATAGTATTTTTACCTTGTGACAGCTTAGCAGTCATAGACTTCGCTCTCCTGGTAAAATGTACATTGGTCGGTTTTTAACTTCTACACAAGTCTGCTATCCGCACAAGGCACGCGGGAATTGTTCTGGAGTGCCGATTCAGGATGGAAGTGGAAGAAAGACCCACCGTCTTCCTATAGCATTGGGACGTCTTCCAACAGGGGGGCAGGAA
>NW_005842173.1:723137-740345 GCF_000455745.1 Alligator sinensis
GCCCCGTGCCCTCCTCACGTGCCACAACGATCCCTGTTCACTGCCCAGTCTCCTGCTCTACCTTCTGCTCTCACCCCTACGCCTCATCTGCTGCTCTGCTTTCCGCTTCCTCCCCTGCTCAAATCTGCCTCTTTGCTCCCTGCACCCGCACCAATCCGGTACATGCCACATGCAGAGGATGCCCATGCCATTTGTGGCATCCATACCTCAAATTAGCCACCTGTTTCAGAAGGCGTCTCCTCCAAATCACTAGTTATTCAATCACTTTTGAGTCTAGAAGACAGAACAAAGGTCACAACTTTAGGAGCCCTGGATCCGAGGAGAAGACACTAAACTGTAAATGAAGATATAGAGGCATTCCCCCCAAATTTCTGTATGAGATAGCACACTTTTGCAGCAACCACATTTTCTTTGAAGGAAATCACCAAACCAAGCTGTTTAAAAGCAATTCAATCCTGATCCAAAAACTGTTTTCTCCAGAAGTGTTTTGTGAGTTATTATAAGCTTCCGGAAATTGGAGGTTTACTGCAGAAGTGCTGACAGAGTATTCATGGCGGTAGCAGCTCACAGAAGGACTCTTGCAGTGGTTTGGGTTTTTTGTTTTTGTTTTTTTAAACAAAGTTAACCCTTAGAAATCTGGCATTTTTTTGAGCCTGTCGTGCAAGTGAATGCAACAAGACTGCAGCGTTTTATTCTACCTCGTTTGGACTTTTCTGCAGAGAGAAAAATCTATAACTGGAAATGCAGGAATCCGAGTGGTCTCTGAAGGGCTATGACTGTTCTTCCTAAATGTGTGCAAGCTGAGCTGAGACTACACTCAGGAAACGGAAAGAAAGTCCCCTTTCATCTCTGGCATCTGTCAAAGGTATACCCCAAAAGGAGCAGTTATTTAGAGTATTGATGTCCAACTTCTTGGCTCAGATGAGTGGTGCAGGGTCGGTCTGGATCCAATTATGCACCAGTCTGATTCCCGCCATGTGCTGATAGGATCTGGCTGCAGTGTCTGTAGACACCCCATGCATCCAGATACCTGGCAGCAGGGGACATGCAATTGATGCTGCCACTGCTCCCTCACCACCAAGTTCCCAAACATTGGGGGAGCCCTGGAGGCCAGCTGACACTGCTCCCTGGGCCACAACGGGCCCATAGGCCGGGCATTGAATAATGGCTTATAGTCTCATTATATGAAGCATTTCTCTTGGTGGACCCCAGTGGATGAGCATCAGACTAGTAAAGGGTATTGACATTTAAGTTAGCATCATTCTTAGCTTCTCAGTTCACACTTTGGAAGTGAACAAGTCCATTCCTTTTTCACAGAAAGCTGAGACTCGGGAACCAAGTTCTTCCTGTATGTATCCTATTTAGGCTTCATGCTCTCTCAGGATCTAGGACCATTAATGGTAATACAGTTTATAATCATGCAGAAAACAACGGAAGTGTTCAATAAATATTTAAGTCCTGTTTTGGGAAAGCAATGGGATGATAGGTTTTTTTAATTAGATGAGGATAGCCAAGCACTTTCCAACCCATTAGGACCCAAAAATGATGTTAAACAAGATCGACTAGGGATAAATATTTTAAATCGGCAGCTTGTATTAATTTGTACCACTAGTCCTTAAAATGTGGCTGATGATATTTCTGGCTCAATGACATTTATTTTTAATAAGCCTTGTAAAACCAGGGAAACTCCAGACGCCTTGAAGAGTGCTAAATGGTGTACCAATATGCCAAAGGGTGGACAGGATGATCCAGGGAACTATTAGCCATTTATTGCAGTAATGTCTTATGGAAACTTAAATCTTGCCAAATAAATGTGATTTCACTCTTTGATGAGAAGTTTGGTCACTAAACATTGCTGAATAGATGTAGCATAGTTGGGCTTTTGTAACATGTTTGGCTCAGTACTGAATGGCACGTCGATTGAATGGAGCCCACCATGAAACAGCGATAGAGACAGGTGGTAACTAGGGCTGTGCGAAATTTCGCCACCAGTTTTGTTTCGACGCTGTTTCAACCTGCTTTGAGGTCAAAACAGCAAAACTGAAATGAAACAGATATGGTCGAAACAGCCTCGAAACAAAACGAGGCAAGTTGAAACGTTTCGACGTTTCACCCAGAGGCTATAATGGGGAAGGTTGAAACAGCCTATAACCTTGTCATTGCTGGCCAGACTTGGGTGAGACTTGCAGAAAGGATAGCCCCTTCTGAGGGCATAAAGAGTGCCAAGTTTCAAGAAGATAGGTGCAGGGGATTTGGCGAAACTGCACCCCAAAATCTCGAGAGCCAAACTTGTGTCACGTGTATGTGTTAAGCCACAGCAGAGTCAAAACTACAGAACTACAGGCACGCCAGCCCCTGCTGAGGCCACAAAGCCTGCCAGGTTTCAAGGAGATAGGTGCAGAAGTTTGGGGGAAACTGCACCTCAAGCTGCAGACAATTAAACCTTGTGACATGGGTGACACTGTGTGTGTTGAGGAGCAGCAGGGTGAAAGCTGCAGGGATGGTAGCCCCTGCTAAGGCCACGATGCCTGCCAGCAGTCAAGGGGATAGGTGCAGGGGGAGTCTGGGTTCTGGGGCCTTGCACCTCTGGCTGCCGACGGGCAAAACTCGGGACATGGGTGCTTGTGGGACTATGTCTGTCTTGGGGCACAGAGAAAGGGAAACCACGGCAGGCCTGGCTGTTAGCCCCTGCTGCGGCCATGAAGCCTGCCAGCTGTTGAGGAGATCGGTGCAGGGGGGTTCTGGGGCCCTGTACCTCTAGCTGCTGACACATACAACATGAGTTTTGCTTCCCCTGTCACTTGTCACCATAGACCTGGGGGTAATAATTGACCACAGTATGAACATGAGCAGGCAGTGTGATGCTGTAGCCAGCAGGGCCAACAATACGCTGGCATGCATCAATTGATGCATCTCCAGCAAAACCATTGCAAAGAAGTGATTCTCCTGCTCTACTCAGCTTTTCTCAGTACTGGTGAGACTGTAGTTGCAGTACCGCATCCAGTTCTGGGCTCTGCACCTTAACAAGGACGTGGTAAAGCTTGAGGGAGTCCAGAGAAGGGCTAACCATATGATCAGAGACTTGCATGGCAAGCCATACGAGGAAAGGCTGAAGGACCTGGGACTCTTCAGCCTGAAAAAGAGAAGGTTGAGAGGGAACTTGGTAGCAGCTTACTGCTACATCAGAAGCATACATCTAGGGCTCGATGAGCAACTGTTCACCAGGCCACCCTTGGGGAAAAGTAGGAGTAATGGTCACAGTCTGGACACCCTAGTTGTGAAGTAATTTTTCCTAATGTTGAGGCTCCTTGAAATGGAGTCTGAAACGACCTTCCAGGAGTTTGTGACCACTCTTTTTCTGCAAGTTCCATCCAAATCTGGCCAGAAATTACAAACTTATAGCCCGTTTCAACCTTCCCCATTATATCCTATAGGCGAAACGTCGAAACAGGATCAAAATGGCAAAACATTTCAACAGAACAAAACGGAACAGCTGTTTCGACTCGAAACAAAATTCAAAACGAAACACTGCTCTGTCAAAACGTTGAAACGCTGGTCGAAATGAAACGCTTCCATTTCGCACAGCCCTAGTGGCAACTGCCCAACTGATAGGTTGTAGTCAGTGATGAATTATCATCACGGGGATGTTGCTAGAGGCTTGGCAGGCATTGGGTACCAGTCCTGTTTTCAACAAAGATCTGAAAGTAAACACGAGATCACTTAGGATCAAATGTGTCGATGACAAATTTGCAGGTGACAAAGTATAGCAGCGTGCTTAATGATGCTGAGCAATTCAGATCGCCCTCTGCAATTTGGATCACTTGGTCGGCTCACTCAAATAAAGTGCATTTTTAAATAGGCATGCAAAATTTTAAACCTAGGAACCAATAATATAGGCAGACCTACAGAAGAGGACACTGTAACGTGGAAAGCAGTAATACTGGAAGGGAGGAAGGGGTTTGAGTAGATCAGGAAATGAATAGGAGTTCCCAAAGGAATGCTGTGGAAAAACAACAGACAACTGTTGGCTGCATAAACCAGGAGTAACAAGTTGGAGTAGGAAGGTGATTTTGGCTGCATAGTCATTGATTAAAATTTGATGGATGTTCAATTGCTAGGAAGAGGTCTGGTATCAACATTTTAAGACGATGGCCAAGAACTGGAAAGGCTGAAGAAGAGAGCTATATGGATTTTTTGACAGCTGGAGAAAAATGCCTTAAAATAATCTGTCAGGGCCTCAAGTGGTTGAGTTTGATCAATGACTTCAGATTGACTTGATAGCCATTTCTATGCATCTGAAAAAGGACGGGAATTGTAGGTGCTAAGGCGTTTTGTCATCTGGCAGAGAGAAAGGCATAACCAAAAAAAAAAAATCAGTGAGTGGCTGAAGCCAGATATATATATATATTTTTTTTTTTTTTTAATTTTGCCTGATTTTGAATATAACAATAAAAACACTTAACCACTACAATAAACTAGTATTTAGGGCAGCATTTAGTCGTTGCCTCTCACCGTCCTCATATCAAGCCAGGATGCCTGTCTAGGACCCTGTAATTTAACCGGAGACAAAGGATGCATTAGTTAAAGACAAGTTATTGGGTTCTATGTTGGGTGAAAGTTAATGGCTTGTAACAAACAGGTCAGACAAGCTAATCTAATAGTTCCCTCCTGCTGCATGCTATGAATCTGGGAATCGTATCTTCGTTCAAACATGTTTACACACACTTCCTGCCTTTCTTCTATTTCGAATGTCAAAGCTTGGCCTGCATGTTGAGAAACGCATTCAAATCACATTACAGGGAATTGGATTTCTTTAGAGCTGCCAGCTCAGAGCCCGCCCTGCTGTATGCTTGCAAACAAATGCACACGAGTGAGACGATGCCGTCCTTGCTGATGCCATGACCTCAACGATGACAAAATGACGGTATAAATGATGCTCACAAACTGTGCCTGAGGATCACTATTGTTTGACTAATGTCCTTTGCTTGAACTAAGAAACCATAAACCAGAGCACGGGGCCTAAGTCCAGAACAGCAGGTCCAAACTTTAAATAGCAGGCAGTCATTGACACAGACCAGAAAAGTAAAATGTCACACTGACTCTCCTATGAATGTTGCCAAATCTTGAAATCCTGTCAAGAGTCTCACAACATCGGTATTTTTCTTCAAGTCTCAGCTCCAGGAAGTATCCGAAAACATCAGGTTTCACGGAAGCAAAACACAAAAGACAATTTCTCACCATTGGAGTCGTGGAGAAAAGCTTAAAAACATGGATCTTAGAGGTTCAAAATCCAGAAAGCAAATTGAAAACCACCAAAAGCATTTTTTTTCTTAGTTGCACTAACACTATCTGGCCTGACTTGTAATATTGGAATGGATGGGGGTTGAACAATAGCGACCGTTTATGATTCGTACTTCCGTAGCATTTAGAGGACCTGAACCAGACTGGGGCTTGCTGCACTAAATACTGGATGAATTGGAACAGAGACTCTTATAGGCACCAAGACTAATTTAGCACCTCATCCTCATTGAAAAGTAGTGGATGTAGAGTACCTCAGTGCCCTTTGTGCTTTTCAATAAATGCCCCCTACTCTTAAGTAAAAGAGATGAATCTAAGGCGATGTCTACATTGATAGAGTCAAATTGGTTCAATTCATTCTCAAGCCCATACTTACTGACCATCTATACTATAAACCCCTATTCTTGATGCCCATCGGTAGTCCAGCCTGACCTTGGAAGCTCTGCTCACCTTCTGGGTATGAGCTTGATATTATCCCTGCGATGCCGCAGCCGGCAAAGCAAAGAAAACTCTGGCTTGCATTTACCGATGCATCTCAAGCAAAACCCAAAAAGTCATCCTTCCACTTTACTTGGCCTTGGTGAGGCTGCAGCTGGAGTACTGCATCCAATTCTGGGCTCTGAATTTTGGAAATGATGTGGAGAAGCTCGAGAGAGTTCAGAGGAGAGCCACGGGCATGATCAGAGGTCAAGGGAATAAGCCTTATGAGGAGAGGCTGAGAGCTATGGGACTCTTCAGCCTGGAAGAAACAGAGGCTCAGAGGTGACTTGGTGGCCGTCTATAAAGTACATCAGGGGTGTGCATCAGGATCTGGGGGAACATCTGTTCACCAGGGCATCCCAAGGGAAGACAAGGTCTAATGGTCACAAACTGCTGGAAGACCATTTTAGACTGGACATAAGGAAAAACTTCTTTACCATTCGAGTCTCCAGAGCCTGGAATAGACTCCCCCCCACCCCCAGAAGCGGTGCAAGCACCAACTCTGGATACCTTTAAGAAATGCCTGGATGCTTGTCTTGCTGGGGTGATCTGACCCCAGCTGACTTCCTGCCTTTTGGGCAGGGGGCTGGACCTGATGATCTTGCAAGGTCCCTTCTAGCCCTAATGTCTATTAGATCTATGAGAGCTATGAAATCCCCACTCACCTCCCTTTTTGTAGCGCATTTGGAATTTACCTGCATGCTGCAGGCCTCGAGTATAGGATGTCTGCAGCATCAAGGCCACAAGTCTTTGTCCCCATCTCCTGGCCTTCCTGCACCTTCCCTTCTTTCTACTGCCATGTGACTTGTTCTGGGATTTTGGGACGCTATAGTCCAGGCTTTGATTACACAAACCGCAGCATAGCGAACACTGGCTGCTTCTGCAGATTATTAGACCCTTGGATGGACTGAGCTTTCATAAATAGAGCCAAGGAATTGGGAAATCCAAGGGTACGGGTGTGCTCTGAGACTGCATTCCCAGTTTAACCCTCTATCTTAGGTGCTTATATGGCCTGAGCCACTGTAGCAGGAGGACATATCATTATTAGAGATGTCTTACTAGAGCAAAGGAGCATATCACTGTTAGAGAGAAGTCTGGATGTTGTCCGGGGAGTGTTGTGTCAGAGCACTTCTGTAATCATGGGATTTCACAATCCTCTGGTTTAACATTTCCTAAGAAAATGCAATGTATTCCCAACTGAATGAGTAATTGCTAGAGCCAAAAAAAGATGAGTTATACAACACAATCTCTGTATCTCATTCAAACAATAACATACTGAAATACCAAAGGTTGTTCTTCTGGCAATGCTCTTCAAGACCATGTGGAAGAGAACACCAGCAACAGAGGAGGATACAGTTAAGATGCAGTCTTGCACCATGAAGGGGATGGAAGGGGTCTTCCTAGATCTTTTCCAGCTCTATGGTATAGGATAATATGATGCTGAAACAATTGAGAAGGTAGCAGAGAGGACTCCCCACAGTAACATCATATCACACAGTTCTTAATTACTCTTATAACCATTTATCTGGTACCCGCTACCATGATAATAGATAGGACATGCACTGTGCCAGGCACTAAGTGCACAGTGCATATATTGAGCTGAATCCGATTTTCAACTCAGAGTGCTTGTGTTTTTGCTCAAAGTGCCATCAGCTGGCACGTGCACATTATCAGGGAACAAAAAAACCTACAGTAAAGGTGAATGGAGTTTACAGTAATTCACAGGTTGGGCTCCCAAGAGGACAATGTGAACCCAATATTACAGTGCGATTGTACTTCCCATGTCCCTTGTGGACTTGTCAGGGTACCACTACTTCCAAAAAGGAACAGAAAGTGGTTAGACAGAGATAAAGCTTTGGTTTATAAAATTAGTTCATCTCGTCTTTCAGTTCCCAATTCTCAGGGTGAGAAATAAATAGACGCACGCAACAAATGGTCACCTTCCCAGTTCACCGAAGAGCAGGCAAATTCCTCAGTAAAACTGAAATCCTTAACTTTGGGAAGGCTGACTTTCACAAACTCATAGAGATTTGGTAAGTCAGGTAATTAGAGGCCATACCCCCCTAGATAAGGGAGTACGAGAGGAATGGTCATCTCTCAAGAACATACTCCTTGCGGCACAGGGGAAAGCCATTCCATCTCCCAAGAAATGTAATCAATGGGCAAAGGAAGCCCCCTTGGCTGAACAAGGAACTGTTGGACCTCATTAAACTCAAAAGAGAAGCCTACTCCAGTTGGAAAATGGGAAGCATCACCAAAGAGGATTACTCAGCACTTGACCACACATGTAGGGAGTGGTCCAGAAAAGCCATGGCACAAACCAAACTCAGGCTAGCTTCGGGGAGCAAGGACAACAAAAAGTCCTTCTTCAAATACGTGGGAAATAGAAAAAAGAATAAAGACAGCACTGGGCCCCTGTGGGATCAAATGGGGCAGCTGACATCCGACGTCCAAGAAAAGGCCAATCTCCTAAATGATTTTTTTGCATTGTTTTTTCGCCCTCCCAAGGGGATCACACTGTCATAAAGGACACGAACCAGCCTGGGAGGGGGTGGTGGGCCCAAAATTGATGTGGATCAGAGTCTTGAAGGAACTGGCAGACATTATTGCATCCACCTTGGCAAAGATATTTCAAAATCCGTGGTGCTCGTCCCAGAAGAGTGGAAAAGGGCCAGCATGATCCCCATCTTCAAGAAAAGGAGGAGGGATGACCTGGGGAACTATAGACCAATCAGTCTGACGTCTATCCCTGGAAAAATCCTAGACAAAATTGTCAAAGGATCCATCAACACCAGACTAACAGAAGACAAGCTTCTGAAGGCCAGCCAAGACGGCTTTGTGACCGGCAGGTCTTGCTTGACCAACGTCATCTCCTTCTATGACACAGTGACACGTGCCCTAGACAAGGGAGATGACGTAGATGTCATATATTGGGTTTTCAAGAAAGCCTTTGACCTAGTTCCCCACGATGTCCTCATGGCTAAGCTGGGGAACTGTGGCCTTGCTCATCTAACAGTCTGATGGCTAGGTAACTGGCTACGGGGTCGGACCCAAAGAGTACTAGCTGATGAGACCAAATCAATATGGAGCAGGGAGACCAGTGGCAGCCCAACCCCCTGGCAGCCATGTTGGCGGCCATCTTGGCCACCATGTTATGTTCTAGAACACCCTGTTCCCATCACATGGCCTGTGACCTCACCACCCCCAACCCCCCTGGCAGCCATGCTGGTTGGTGGCCATCTTGGCCACCACGTGACATCCCAGAACACCCTGTTCCTATCACATGGCCTGTGACCTCATCAGGCTCTACCTCCCCCCGCCCCCACCAGCAGCCATGTTGGCAGCCATCTTGGCCGCCATGTTGCATCCCAGAACACCCTTTTCCCATCACATGGCCTGTGACATCAGAATGGTCGCTCCTTAACCAGGAAACTCTTCCACCCAAGAATGCCGCTGAGCCAATAGGGGGGCAAGTATTGGGCTGGGGGGTGGGACCTAGGCTGGCAGTCCCTGGCTTGCCTCTTGTCTAAATTCTGTTGGGAAAACCCTCCAAACCAGGCCACGTGTTTTCTGAGACCACGCTAATACAGGCAGAAGCAAATATGGGTTCTTACACTTTGGGCGTCTCAGGCACTGTTCAGACCTCTCTCAGCAGCACTATGGGTGAGATCTCAGTGGTTGAGACAGATTCCCGGACTCCCAAAACGGATCTAGGGACCGTGGCAGACCCCAACAGACTGCATTGGAGCCACAGGCAGAGAGCCTGGGGGTGGCAGACAACCTCAACCCCAAAGACTCTGCTGAAGTAACTAGCCTCGAATTATTTTGGAGGGGGCAGATTTTTACGGTAACGGGGGGGGGGGGTTAACTCTTTCGTCTCTTTGCAGGAGGCAAGTATGAATTCTTGCACCACACCAGTAAGGCCCTTTGTTCCTGCCTTGCCACGAAGACCGGATAGATGCCTGCCAAGAAAACACTAAGAAAACAGAGGGTAACTGGAGTTTCTCCTTTAAAATTCCTCTGCAGCTTGATGAAGCCTCTCTCATGACACCAGAAAGACAACACAGCAGCAGCTCTATAACCTTGGTACTTGGAAAGAGAAGCTGCTTTTGTGGCAGTCAGAGTCCTGGTGCTTCAGAAGAAGAGGGTGCTGTGGCCTGTAGAAGACGACTAGGAATTGAACGAACTGGACCCGTCTCAGCGCGGAGCCGTAGAAGGCTCATGAAATCTCTTGTACGTGTTTGTTGTTATGGCATAGTCAAATATTGTTTGAGAGAGAGACTTTTTGAAGCGTGCAGGGTTGCCTCCTAAATGCACCAGGTCAAGGAAGCCATGAATGTCTGGACAGGACAGATGAGGACATAAACCAGACAATTCAGGAACTTTGTATTGAACTGTGTATGGAGAGTACTCTAAATGCTGTAATGACATTAGGGTACTTTATGGATCGTCTATGCCTCACTGAGAAACATTTAGCTCAGGGCGTGGCAATTATAAACCATATTCATCTGGCTGGAGACCCGCATGCTGCTTTACATGGTGTTATTCATGAGGAGGATAAATCTCTGATACCCTACATTGAACATTATAAATTCCTGCTCCAGAGAACAATGTAGCCAGGATATAGTATAAAACTGGCAAAAGGTGTAAATTTTGTACAGAGGCTGATGAAAATAAAACTTATTAGAAACACAGTCTTACAGATGTCATTCTTTAAGGGAGGGTACAGAGGGTTGTTGGTTATAAGGGGTCACAGCTAAGGACATGTTGGAACAGGCCTAAAGAAAAATCTATGGAGCCATGTTTTCACACACGGGTTTCTCAGGGTGGGTGATCAACACACACATGCTGACCCTCAGCCTATCCCCCAAATGCACACAGGTTTAAAAGCTACAAGGCTGAAACACCCATGCTTTAAAAGACCCATAGCAAAATTAACCCCACCACCCCGAAAACACTTAAAGAGTTTCAAAAGTAACAATTCAGTTTACTTTTACTACGTGTCCTAAGGAGGATCTTTTATTGCCTATATTAGAATAAAATAGTTTTTAAACATCCTCTGCTGCCCAATGAGATAGGGATGCAGGCTTGCCATATGCTTTGAACAAGTATGATGCAGTTGCCCCACAAATTGAGAAGAGGCGGCTTTCAGAGAGAATAACAGCACCTGACACATGCTACATAGAGCGCTCAGGTATTAGTACAAAGCACTCGGGATCACCTATATATGCCCTGCACTCTGGCCACTTCACGAGGGAAGATCCGATTCTCTGCCAATGGTGTTTTTGATTAGGTCGCTTGTCCCTCCAATGCAGTCTTTCAACCTGTAAAGTGGGAATATAAATACCAACCTAACTACCCCATAGCACTGATTGTTTGTGGAGTTATGCAAAGAGGAGGAGGCAGAGCCCATTTTTTTTAAAAAAGGTAAGTATTTTCTAGGCAATAAAAACAAAAGAAAAGTATTTCTGTTCCTACTTTCCCAAAAAAAGTGCACGAGGAAATTTTCCATTTCTTAATTGAACAAATACATTTGGGGAGTGGGGTATTTTTTGCAGGGGGGTTTCCTTAAAAAGACCCTAGAGTTTCCAAAAAAGAAACTGTTCCACAACAACTATTTTTTTTTAAAGTTTTAAAGTGGCAAAGCTACTTTTTATTCTAAAACATTTTTATAGAAAAGCGAGGACCAGTTGGAAAGTGCCGAGTCTAGTTTGCTTATAACTTGGTCCTCAGCTCCATTAAAGCTGGTTTCTCAATAAAAACATCATCAGATAGGACTCAGAAGCAGGGTTTTTTTTTCTGTACCTGCAGATTTAAAGAGGTTGAAGAGAGAAAGCGAAAGTACAAAATGCTCTACAGGGAAATTCTTTAAGTAGGGATTATAAGTATTTTATAATAAATATTTTAGAATATTTATTTTAGAATACACATCATATTTATGTTATAATAATAAATAGTAACAAGCTGCGTCACTCTCAACTTGGACTTCTCAGCCAGAAGTGGATTCGTCAGGCACCTAACTTGACCTCTTACATGTACAACGTGATCCAGAGGATTGGTGATTGCCCATATATATTTATTTTGGCATAGCTTCAAGATATTTGGGAGTTTCCTTCTACCAACATGATGGGAAGGAGGAAGACTTTTTTTTTTCTTTTCGATAAACAGAAGGGTTACCTGACCCGGAGTTCACCTGTTCAGTACAGGTCGTTAGGAATATTGACTCTATTCACTCTTCTCTGCAGCGACACCTAAGTGGACACAGATTTCCGGTATCACTAAAGACAAAATTCCCTGAAAATGATCACTTCTTCTTCCGTGACAAAAACTATCTCAAGGTAGGCACAGAAGACAAACCTGTCCTGTCTCACAACTTAAACAACGTCTCTACAGCAAGAGGCTACCCAAGTCCCATTCTCACTAAGGCATCCGGCCTTGCAACCGACCCACGTGCCAGCTGTGTCCCCTTGTCCATACAAACTACGTCGTCACTGGACAAAATAACACAGGTTACACGTAACATCTGAGGTTTGTTGACCTGCGGCAATATCCCTGCCATATACGCTGTCACCTGCGTACAGTGCCCCTCTGCCATCCCTGTGTGAAAGACTATAGGAACACAGATCTTACATCAAGTCCAGAAAGACGCACAAGCCCGTGGCGCAATACTTCAACCTTCCTGGACAGTCCACTGATGATCTCAAGGTCACAGGTGACTGGTTGGGGGGGGGGGGGGGGAATGTGTCCCCCCTGAGATTGGCCCCCGACTCGACACCACTCAGGATGGGGCAGTTTTTTTGGCCATGTGGACCAGCAGCGTGTTGGGGGAAGGGGGGCAGGAAGCCACAGCACTCAGTATATGAGTGGATACGGGACTTTTGGCCCGCACCTGGGCGCACCCACAAACTGTGCCCCCTAAGACTCAGGAGCCACCAGTCACCCCTGCTTGAGGTAGCTCTTCTTAGACAACAAGGCTTTAAAACTGAATTGGAGTGGGAAACTGCAGAACACGAAATCTTCTACAGACTGCATCACGTTAAGATTGGTCTAAGTAGAAATTAGCTTTTCTGACCCCTTTACCCCTGGAGATCCATAGATTGTAAGGCCGGAAGGGACCTTGGAAGATCATCGGGGCACGAAAGGTAACTGGGGGTCAAGTGACCCCAGCAAGGTGACCGTCCAGTCTCCTCTTGAAGATTTCCAGGTGGCGATTGCACCACCTCTGCAGGGAGCTTATTCCAGTCTAAACACCCTGACTGTGACGAAGTTTTTCCTGATGTTGAGCCTGAATCAATCTTCCAGGAGTTAGTGGTCATTACTCCTGGTTTTCCTCTTGGGTGCCCTGGTGAACAGTTGCTCACCGAGCCCTTGATGTACTCCCCTAGTGTAATGGTAAGCTACTACCAGGTCCCCTCTCAGCCTTCTTTTTTTCAGGTTGAAGAGTCCCAGATCCCTAAGCCTTTCCTTGTATGGCTGCATTTTAAGACTTTAATCATACGGGTGGCTCTTTGGCCTCTCTCAAGCTTGTCCACGTCCTTGTTAAAGTGTGGTGCCCAGAACTGGATGCAGTATCCAGCTGCGGTCTCACCAGTGCTGAGCAGAGCAGAAGAATCACCTCCTTGGTTTTGCTGGAGATGCATCGATTGATGCACGCCAGGGTATTATTTGCCCTGCTGGCTACAGCATCACACTGCTGGCTCATTCATACTGTGGTCTGTTATAACCTTCAGGTCCCTTTCCTTCATGGTGCTGGTCAGTTTGGTGCTGCCAAGCATGTAGGTGCACTTCTTTATGTATGTCCTTTCACAGCATCTAATGAAGTGAGCGTGGCCTTGTGAAAACTTATGCTATATATCTCCCATTTGGTTACTCTGTAAAGAACAAATCTACTCTGCCTTTTGTCTGCCTTCAGACTACTGAGGCTCACTCCTCTCTCCAATACCTCGCAGAGAAGCTGCATTCTGCTGAAACAAGACTTTTAGCCAGTATGGGAAGACCCAGCCTCTGACGAACAACGATTGACAGTCGGAGCCAAATGCAACGCTCTTCTCCTTGCCCAGACTTTCCTGCAATAGTATTCTCACTCCCATACAAGTACACATCTGCTCCACGTCTTAGCATGCATTACACGCACACATCCCTCCTCAGCAGGCTCAGAGAAAAGCAAAGAGATTTATCATCATTGCTGTCTGTACTCAGGGAACACCTTAAGATGTTCCAGGGGCCATATCAACACTGGAGAGAAAGGGCATTGACTTTCTGCAGACAGGTAGCTTCTTATGATGACATCTTGTTGGCACCAATCACAATGCCAACAAGACAGATTCACCTGATAAAAAACAGTGCGCCTCCAGAGTCCTGCACACCCCTTGCCTATATATTCACTGCAGTCTGAATGAGACATTAGTGACATTAGTGCCCCAAAGACACAAGGGCCAGAGGTGGCTGGACACCGGTGTAAGCATTTGCACTCAGTGTTATCAAAGAGTGACTAGAGAGGGGGAATAAGTTTATAAAACAGCAGGTAGACATACACCTACCCACTGGATTCAAGGAAACAGCATCCATCCGTGACCCTGGTTATGGTGCACAGTGCAAGGTCTTATTCGTGGAAGGCTGTGGTTTGAACCAGGCCAACGTGCTTGCCTGGTACAACTGTTGTAAGTCTGTACAGGTGAGACGGCAAGTCCCGGTCAAATGCCTTAATAAAAGATATCCCATTTCCCCCAAAAAACTTGTCTGCCTAGGTCCTTAGGCCAACACGGATGCAACCAGCACCTCCAAGAGGCCTGGTGATCCGTTTCAAAGGCCAACCTCCTTGGGGAACAAATGGTGTAAAAACCTGTTTACTGTTCTGTAGCCCAAGTCACTGAAGTGGTTTCAAATGGTCCACGCGCAGAATTACTGTTATTGCTGTAAATTCTTGAATTTACCCACATCCAAAGTTCCTACTAATCTAGAGAATTTCAACATGAAAGGAGAGTAAAACAACCATCTGAAATGCCTTTTGAACGTGCGAGTCCTGTACAAATCTTCCACCTGCTGGAGATGAAAACTCTCCGGGTTAAAGCCAACCATCCCACTGAGTGCAATGACCAACACACTGGTGTCTGACCAAGACTATGGACAAATGCAGCGATCTAATGACATGCCTGCTACAGAACAGTAAACAGATTTTTACGACATTTGTTCCCCGAAGAGGTCGTGGGACATGCGATAGATGCAGGCAGAGCCAGCCCAGGGTGGCATTAGTTGAAACAGCCAAATGAAGACTGAGGCAAGCAACAGCCATGGGCTGCCTACTGAGCTCCAGAGGTGATGTCCTACGGGATATGGGTGGGGCGATTGTGGAGGTGACACAAATATCTGCCACTAATATCTTCTCTTGGGACAGTGACTTTGAACTCATCCAGCAGAGCTGCTGCAAGAAGCAGAATTTCCCTCCCGGGGGAACAACAACTAATTCTATATGTATTTTCATCCAAATCCAAAGGCTGAAACCAAAATGTTTTAAACAACTGACATTGGGAAGGGTTGAGACATCTCTCCGTGTCACTGCAGAGTGTCAAGGGCACCCGTCAGGGGAGCCCAGCCCATCACGGATGAACTGGGGGTGGGCAAGAGGCATGCGAGTACAGTCCCTACCAGACTCCAGCAGCTCAAACCGGTACAGTTTCCTGACAAAGTCCAAAACAAAACCCAGCAAGATCAACACTTTCTCTTAGAAAACTGATTTCACAGCAGCCACAAAGAAACATTGTGACGGAGAATTTCCAGCCAGCCCTCACTTTCCTTCCTCTGATCTCTCCATAGCCCCGTGGATCAGTATTCGATGAAGGAGCTTAAATGTGAAGTCCTACATCTCTGAGCCCCAGCCTGCCCCTCTACCCATCCTTCAGCATCCCCGCTTCCCCCCCATTTCACCAATTTACAGCAATAACCATAATTCTGTGCATGGACCATTTGAGTGAAACCTGCCCTCAGACAAAGGGGTCAGAGCAATACCTTTGCACTAATTAGTCCCTTCTCAGTCTTGGTTCATGCCTACATTGGGCTTATACCCACCCTCTACAAGGATCAATTTAACCCAGGCAATGAAGCCGTTTTGGTCCAGGAAGCTCTCCCTTTCAGCCGCAAGGCAGGGCATCGTTCTGGAGAAGCACTAAGTCACAAGCTGGACGTGATCATCGGCAATAAACTAATTAACACAGCCAATGATCCTTCATATAGGAGCACAGGACTTGAAGGGACCCCTTAAGCCACTGAGCCTAATATCCTATTACAGGGAATCACACCATATAATGCTGCTCAAAAACCTCTCAAGCTCCATGCTAAACTAGTCAGGATTTTGTCCGCCATACTCCAAAAATGCTACTCAAGATTGGCATTGCTGGTTATAGATTTCAGCTGTTTTATTCATGACTAGTGCATCCCCATTGTTCCCATTTCATCATTGCCTTTTACCTTAAATAGCTCTTCTCCCTTCCAGCTTTTTCCCTCCCAGTAGCTATGCCTATGCTATATGCCCATGCTATGGGTAGCTATGCCCATGCGATAGGTATTTTCCATACTTCTAGGCTTTGCTGGTTACCACATGGGTCCAGGAAAGATTTCCCACCCCCTTTTGTTGTTATACGTGTCAGGGGTTTTTTCCTGCCTTCCTCAGAGGCACTGGATGTTGGCTACAGCCAAGGCTGGGGATTTTGACAGGGGTGTGGGACTGTCCATACCTATACAAAGAGACAATCCTACCCCCGAGTCCTTACAGTCGAAACAAAAAGACAAGCGAAGGGCTGGAGAACGGAAGCCTGGGTTTACTCTCTCTCAGCCTAGCAAGTGTAGCATGCAGAGGTCATGGGAGCATAAGAAAATAAGGCTGGAAGGGCCCCCATAAGGTCATCTAGTCCAACCCCCTGCCTGAGGCCGAGTCATTCCTGACTGAACCATCCCAGCCAAGCGTCTGTCTGCTCTGCTTTTGAAGGTTCAGAGGAGGAGGATTTGACAACTTCTCTAAGCAGCGTGTTCCCATGCCCAACCACCCTCACAGTCAGAAAGTTTCTCCTAATTTCCAGCCTAAATTCCCCCATGCTGCAGCCTGCGGTCGTTATTCCTGGTCCTGCCTCACCCCACTTTAAACATAAAGGGATCTGTTTCAGAGCCAGAAAATGACCCCAGAACCCTCCAATCAAAGCTCTGTCCTTGAGATGAGCCCCCAAACTGCCCAGAGGGGCTCCTTTTAGTGCTCAGCCTTCTTCTATGAACCTGTATCCATCTCTGGTGGATGCTCCTTGTTTCTTGGCCTCTGTTGGTTCGTTCATGGCATAAACAGGCACTTATTTTCTTGCATCATACTCCTACTGGCTGGGGTCTCTCCAGCTACATATACTTATATACCCCCCCCCCCCCCCCCCCCACCCACGCCGCCCCCCC
>NW_005842173.1:740355-742040 GCF_000455745.1 Alligator sinensis
CCCACCCACATATATACACCTCCCCAAACATACACCCCCCCACACCCACACATATATACCCCCAAACCCACACATATATACCCCCACACCCACACCAAACTTTGGAGCAAAACATCCACACCAGAAGACAGACGGGTGATCCAGGCTGACCTGGACAGGCTCAGCAAGTGGGCGGACAAGAACCTGATGGTGCTTAACACGGAAAAATGCAAGGTTATCCACCTTGGAGGAAAAACCTGCAGCACGCTTATAGGCTTGGCAGTGCTGCACTGGCTAGCACTACGGGTGAAAGGACTTGGGGGTCATCATTGACCACAAGATGAATATAAGCCTTCAACGTGATACTGCTGCTAGTAAAGCGAGCAAAACGTTGGCTTTCATCCATAGGTGCTTCTCAAGCAAATCCCGAGACGTCATTCTCCCCTTGTACTCGGCCCTGGTGAGGTCGCAGCTGGAGTACTGCATCCAGTTTTGGGCTCCACAATTCAAAAAGGATATGGAGAAGCTTGAGAGCGCGCAGAGGAGAGTCGCGCATGATCAGAGGGCAGGAGAACAGACCTTAGGATGAGAGGCTGAGAGCCCTGGGGCTCTTTAGCTTAGAAAAGTGCAGGCTCAGGGGCGATCCGGTGGCCACCCATGAGTTTATCAGGGGTGCTCACCAGGATCTGGGGGAACGTCTGTTCACCAGAGCGCCCCAAGGGATGACGAAGTCTAACGGTTATAAACTACTGCATGACCATTTCAGGCTGGACATAAGGAAGAATTTCTTCACCGTTCAAGCCCCCAAGGTCTGGAATAGCCTGCCATCGGAAGTGGTTCAAGCACCCACACTGAACACCTTCAAGAGTAAACTGGATGCTTATCTTGCTGGGATCCTATGACCCCAGCTGACTTCCTGCCCCTGGGGCGGGGGGCTGGACTCGATGATCTTCCGAGGTCCCTTCCAGCCCTGATGTCTATGAAATCAGCAGAGAGGAAATAACTACAAAGTCTAAGTGCTCCAAGCGTCCAGAAGCCCACCGCAGAGGGATGATGAGAATTGTGTCCCTGATTCCTTCTCAGTCAGAATGAGAGCTGGAGTCAAACACACAGATGTTATTTTTTATTTTTTCTTCTTATTTTGCAATAAAAAAATCCCGTCAAATCTTTGCAGTCAGTAATTAGAAGGGAGGGAAAAAAAAACCCCCATAAGAAAAGCCTGCTAGGATGCACTAAAATGGAGAGGGGCAACAGGAGTGTAACCAGGACTGCTCTCCATCCAAGATCTTTGGTATTGCCAGTACAGGCTACCCCTTGTAATGCTGTGGCTCTGGACAGGTTCACAGTAGCAGGGATTCAACCTTGTATCTCCCAGCAAGAGACTGCTGCCTGAAGGAAGAGAGGCCGCAGCAGCAGTAGTGAGCCAGATGCCCAGGCACCAGCAGAAAGGAAGAGTGCCACATTGCGTGCACGGAGGTTGTAGGAGCAGACTCATCCTATGACATTTAAGTGAGCCTGTTCCCAAATCACAACTACGGGTCTCTCCAGCACAGGACCCAGAACCCCCAAAGCACCCCAAAAATGTGCCAGGAACACCCATCGCCCGGCATCTGCAACAAAAGCAACCTGCTAGACTTCCAGAGCAGCTTTGTGGATTCGAGCCCAGCCGCACCGCTCCACAAGGACCGGAGGAGACTGCCCACAGC
>NW_005842173.1:742050-756339 GCF_000455745.1 Alligator sinensis
ACGGCTACAACCTACAACCTGGGGTTTCATGAGCTGGCCTTCCTGACGCCAGCTAGAGCTCTCTGATGCCAGGTGCATCTCTCCACCCACTGCCCACCTGTGCTAAGGCATCAAGGCTTCTGCAACCAGTCTCATTCTTTGCTTTTGGCATCAGGACAAGGAAAAACTTCTCACGACTGGGCAAGCCCCAGTGGAGGCCTCCGGTTGGATAAGAAACGAGTTTGGCTTCCTTCATCCACATCATGCACAGTGCTACATCCGTGTCCCATTTCGCGACACGATCCCGAGAACAAAGCTGAGAAGGACTGAGAGGAGACCTGTATTTAGTAGACTGCAGGGGGTTATCCTCAAAGCCCATGAGGCATCCAGAAGGGCCTAACAAAGAGGGAGCCGAGCTGCTGTTTGTCAGCCATGGTGATGGTGGGAACCCCCCCAGTTAGGGCAGCCCAACTGCAGACACCAGCTAGAAATAATTCGGGGAGGCAGCGTAGCTTAGTGGCCTGAACATGAGCCCAGGACTCAGAAGAGCTGGGGTTTTGGGGGGATTTTTTTTAGAATCAGAGAAGTAGGGTTGAAAGGGCCCTCCAGAGGTCACATCTAGTCCAACCCCTGCCTGAGGCAGGATTGCCCCATCCAAACCATCCTGTAAATCCATAATCTAAACTCTACATAAAATCTTATCAACCATTTCTAATGTCCTGCAAAGCCAATCCCCTGCTACATCTATTTGCTTGCAGAATCTGAAACATCCTCTATTCTTTGAGTTAACGCTGACCCCAGCCCTTCTCTCCTTCCAATTATTTTCCTTTCTGCACATGTCTTCCCAGGAAGTTCATAAATTCCTGTGCATTGCCTGCAGCTTCACCCCCTCACAGCGCTGCCATCCACAGGTCATTGGGGTTTTTTTTCCCCTAAAGTCACATTTCCTCAAGTGGATTTAGTGCTTCTGGAAGGCGCTGTATCAATAAAGCCTTGGGCTGGCTTTTAATCTTTTTGCTACTGATGCACAGCCAAAAATGGCCAATGCTTCAGTTGTCTGTCTCATCTAGAAGACAGCCCCTCCAGAATCATAATATGCCCTCAACCAGGGGTCATGTTTGATTCGAAAGGAATAGCACCACTTGAGTTGCCAGCATCACTTCTTTCAGCATCTACATGTTCCCTGGAGATTTCTTATCCCCAGAATGGATCCAGCTTTATAACGAATGGCTTATGCCATTTGATGATGACAAAAATGGTACCCAGAATGATAATACAGGGCTGTCAAATGTATGGTCTGCAAGCCCCATCTCACCCACACAGCTGTGTTGTCTAGAAGGGCTGTGAATTTGGGGTATGGGAGAGCAGGGGCAAACATGTGAAAGTGATGAATTTGCACATGTGAACCTAAAGTTACTTTACGTTGAATCTGCTAAGGCTAATGCAGGTATAGTTTTACTTTGTTTCCAATATATTCTGTGCCTGCCGGTGGAAGCGTTCTTGCCACACTTGCAGCTGGAGTGTCTAGATGTAGGAAGAATAAGTATGATACCCCTGCACTGATACAAGCCTGACCCTCAAGCTGGTGCAAACTGATAGATCATGGGCTTCAATGGATCTTCACCAATTTACTATGAGTAAAAGACCTGACCTCAGCATCCTAGGGAACAGCCATGGCCAAGGCTACCAAGATCTTTGCATACCTAAGAACCACATATTGTAAAATGGGAGACTGCAGACAAGCTCTAATGCATCTGCTGCCGAAACACACATTTCACTGCTGGAACGAGGGGTCAACTGGAAACAAGCAACGATGCAGGCACATGGCACGGCATGCCCCGTCTCTGAAGCAGAGAAGGCCGAAAGGCAATAGTCTTGCTGAGAGAAATTCTGAAATCTAAGCTTCTATCTGCAAAAAGGAAGAACAACGCATAAAACTGACAGAGAAAAAGACTTTGGAAAGGTCATTACAGAAATGGACTTAGATGCAAGGAGACAGCTAATGTAACTAGATAGACCGTTGGAGATAACATAGCCAAGACGCAGCACGGCCACGCTGTTTGGTGTCAGGCCTGAAAAATGCAGCAGGTGACACTTAAGCACGTTAGTGATTCTCCCGATGACTTCTGACCTCCTATCAGGGGCCTGCACAACCAGGAGTGGTCTCGACAGGCGTTTTCAGGTTCCTGATGCTTCCAAGCAACAAAGGGAACATACTGCCGTTGTGTGGGTCTAACAGTCCTTAGGATGCAGGAGCTATGATGAAGGACAACCCAAACAGTAGAAATGCTCGTGTTTTCTCAAAAATCAGTTGGGAAATATTGGGGTGCACATTTAATGTGAGGAAAAGGACTCCCCTGGGTCCAGAAATTGGGGAGAGGGGGAGGAGCAAAGTTATGGCGGCATTAATTGCTGCAGCTCTGGAAGCCACAACAGTTGACGCTTCCACTGCTCCCTGCCCCTCTCCCCACTCCAATCCTGATGACAAATTTTCAGACCTACAGGGAGCCCCTAACCCCCAGCTGCGCGTTGGATCAGGACAGTGCATGAGATTGGCCTGCAGCTGGCCTTGGCACACTGGGTCCAACCCTGTATGCAGGACCAGAACCAGTGAGAGGTCTGAATCCAGGACCACACACAGCCCTGGAGTCAGGGCACAGGGTTGGACCAGAAAAACCACCCCTCTGCCAGCATGCTGGATGGCGTCCTACTGCGCTGTGCACCCCCAGCACCACTGTGCCGGACTGGTCCCCACTGCACCACACAGCCTGGATCAAGCCCTGCCATACAGTGTGCTGGATCAGGCCCCCACCCCGGGTGTGTGGACCCAGCCCTGATGAGCGCAGACCTCTGGTATTTACCTGTACTCTGTTTTTTCCTTCTCTGGGCCTTCCGAGAATAGGGTGCATGCTATATTCAGGTGTGTGTTATATGTGACAAAATACAGTACATTGGCCAGGAGTCGGACAGAAAATGCAGTATGTGGCTTTAATTTGACACACTTTCCCTGCTATGCTGGGTGTCGCAAATAGGTAGAAAAAAGCTTCTGACTCTCCCCAGGACTAAGGACAGAAATTACACATAAACTAATACAAGTGATCAGGAACTGGTTTAAATCTGTAACACAACAGAAGTTCAGTGCACAAAAACCACTTTCAAAATGGCCGGAACCAGTTTCAGTTAAACCTGGACGGACGTAGTATCAGACTTAACTGATTTAGGTTAAATTGGTTTATTGAACTTCTGTCCTGTATCCCCTCCAGATTCAAGTTAACTCATAGTCCCTCAGCATCCCAGGATGCTTTGCACCTCACCCACAAACTTTCCCCTTGCAGGGTGGGCAGGCTAGCTTTGGCTCAACCCGTCTGCTCCAGAGGAGGCGTGCTCTAGCGCCACCCAGCTTCTGGCCTGGGCCACTGCAGGCATGTGGCTGCATTTCCAGAATCAAAAATGAATGTCTGGTCACCTGTTTATTAATTCAATCTACGCAGCTTAGATTAACCTGAGAAGATTGAACTGATTCAACCTTGGGCTTTTTGATGGCCTGTACTTCGCCCAAGTGAGGATTCTCCCATCAGTGTGGATCTCCCAGAGCTATCATTTCTGGCTACTACACCAGCCCCGTAATCCGCAAACTAGGGAGGTTTTGGGTTTCCATAACGGGAAGGGTCCCTGCTTGGTAGAGCCCCCTCATAGACACCTTTCCAGGAACCACTGATATTTTGGAGCTTTTCAGCAACCCCAGCTCCATCGAGCAAACACTATCCCCAGCCAAAGGCTGAGCACTGGGTATGCAGGGTGAGGGCACTAGACCCAATTCAGTCCTTCATTACCAGCAACTTCCACTCCTGGGTGAGTAGAGTTTTGATGGAGACACTGGATTTGGCTGGATTTGGTCCATTCAGTGGTGGGATGGGGCAGAGGAGGAGATAAAATATAGAAGCTCTTGCTAACATATATTCCTCCCAGCTGGATTCTTGCAATCAAAATTGCAGAATTCTGCCCCCCTATTTTAAATGGTTGTTGTCAGATGCTCATGCCTTTTTCTGTCTTATTTTATGGGATCACAATTTTTCCTGGGCCTGGGAATGGATTTGTTTTTTTTTTTTTTTTTAATCTGCACCAAAATATTTCATGCGTTTTCAAGCAATGAGAGTGGATGTACATCTATTTTTGGCCACTCTTTGGTGAATGAGCCTGGTGGGAAAATATATACGCATTTTTTTCAGTTAAAAATATTATAAATATTACGTATTTCTATATATGAGCATTGAATTAAAATAAATGTTATAATGCACATCTTTGATGAGACAAGGTTACAGATGTTTGGGCTATTTTAACTTTTGATATTTCCTGACTTGAGTATTTTGTAACGTTAATTTTGTTGTAACAGTTGAATGCAATTCCTAGGATGGAAATTATGCTGACCTTTTCGAGGGTCATGATAACGATTTTATAGAAGCAGCAAGTCTGTAGGATTGTTGGTTGTGATGATATAGACCCACCAGGCCTGAAAAAGGTGCGTGTTAAAACACAGAATAAAGGTGAGTACTGTGAAAAAGCATATTTGAAAAAGGATATCCTCCAGATTTTGGTGTTACAGTAAGACACAACGTTCTTGGTAATTTTACCTCCATAAAAATCAATGGGTGTTAATAGATTTATTCCTTCTAGGTAAATTTTTAAATGTGCAAAGATTAATACATTTATGGGCTGATTTTCTACTCAATTACACATGTAACTATCAGAAGTAATAACTCCCTTGAAGCTAATGGAATTATATCATTGTTACCATTATAAAATGATAAGCAGAGAGAAGAGCATCCCGCTTGCAACCCAAACTTTGCAAAGCAGCAGGCAAAGCATAAGCCAATGTTAATAGGTATATTTTTATTGGCTTCTGGGACTATGCTGATTCCCACCAACTGAAGAGCTGACATTATATATTCAGTCCAGAGGAGAAGAGGGGAATGTATAAGGTTTAATTCTGACCTTGCACAAAAAGTCAGTCTCAAAGTGGTGTAGCTCTATAAAGTCTTAACCTGCAATATAATAGCAACTTTGTGAGACTTCCTTTTCCCACGCGGCTATTAAAGAAGTTCCCAGGAGTTTGCCATCAAAGCAGAATTACAGTCTCCGTGTCTGTCTTTCATTATTTTATGGAATGTGCTGGGGGAAAAAATTCTGATTTGATTCAGGCCATTGAGTGCGAATGCAAACAATGCAGACAAACCTCTCTCTCAGAAACACATATGGTGAAAATGGACAGGCCGTTCACACTCTGGAGCATGCATTATGACTAATGACATGATTTAGTGAGGTTTGCAGTAAAGGTGTGGGTTGACCATGTGTTTTTTCTCGCACAGCGTGCATGCGGGTTACCATACTCACATGGGCCAGAATACCCCTGGGTCCAGGAAATACAGCAGGCAGATACGGTACAAATGCAACTTAAAACTAATATGCCATCAGAGCGGCACTAATGCGCATGTGTATTCTAGCTGTAACCAGCCCAACACACCCAGACACACAAAGCCACGTACCCACACATGCACACATGTGCATGCACACGCAGTTTCCTGTACCTGAATGACACCTCCAAAGTACAAACCTCCAGCCTAAAAGTTACAGAACTGGACTATAATCTCTCCTGCCCTCCCGTTTTACCATATAATGACAGTGATTTCAGGGAAACGACTCCCAGTACAGAATCATAGGAAAACAGGGCTGGAAGGGACCTCGGGAGGTCATCTAGTCCCATCCCCTGCTCGAGGCAGGACTGTCCCTCTCTAAACCATCCCAGCTGTGTTAGTCTGAAGTCAGGTAAGGCAAGGTGGCACCTCGGAGACTACACTGCAACCATATCACCTCTGATCCCACCTACCAGGCTGCACACCTTAAGGATCTGGAGCAAGGATTCCTACAATTATAACAGTCCCCAAACGGTAGCTTCTCCAGTAAACAAAACCAGGCTCAGACCTCACTCCAACCTGCCACCACAGCAACCCCAGGACAGGGGCATGAGGTCCTCTCTGGGTGTCACCTACAGCTCCCAGTTTGAACACCTCAGATGAGGGATGCTCCATCTTCGGTCCAAGGGCCGAATGTGGCCCGCAGAGCCATGGCACCCAGCCCACAGGTCAGGAAATTTGTCAGTGGGGGAGCAGTGGCAGCTAATACGGCACACACATGTGCACGCACACACACGCATATGTACATACTCACGTACCACCAGCCTCCCTGCTACCAGATCCCCAAACCCCACGCTGCCGGTCAGAGATGCACAGCCAGATTGGGGCCAGGCTATACCCACTTGCCTCTGTAGGGCTGGACCATCTCTCCTTCCTCCCCACAGGACCAGGTTTGAGTTGGGCCAAGCCCCCTTCACCCACATGGCTGGATCTGGGGCAACCTCCACACAACCAGATGTGGGCCCACCACTCCTGCCCCAGATACCAGATCAAGACCAGTGGCCAGATCCGGTCTATGGACAGACCAGGCACTGCCCCTCTGGCCTGGCTTAGATACATCGTTAATGAAAAGGAGGACCACCTCAAGGTAGCCATGGAGGACAAACTTGTCCTGGCTTACAGCCAGGCTCCCAATCTCAAACGAGGCCTTGCAACAGGTTCAGATGCCAGCTGTGCCCCTTCATCAGTACGGACCACATCATCATGTTGGCCATGGGTGACCCTGCCAGAAGTTTAAGGCTGGACGACATAGCTCTGAGAAGCAACGGGACACGCAAGCTTCTCCATCATTACAAGGTCTTGGTCCTTATCTCTACCAATGTCATATATGCCATCACCTGCTTACAGTGCCGCTTGCTTTAACTTTCTCTTGCAAAAACTTTTGCACCAACAGAAATGAATTGGACCCAGGAGGAATGAATGTCAGCAGCATGGCATGCAGTCTCATGGTATTGCTGTCCACATTTTCACATCACAAAAGGGACTGCTATTTCTTCAGTAGGCATCCAGACTGGCCATTCATGTCAGCGCAGGCTGGCAACTATTAAAATGTAATCGTTCTTGCTGTTCTGACATCTTTTCCATCGTTAGGATTTATTTACAAGTCTAAGCAGTTTGAACATAATGGGCAACAAAGGAAACAGTCAGCTGACATATCTAATCAAGCTACGGTTTCAGTAATGGAAACCCTAATGCCTTCTTAACAATATCCTAGAGGGTTTTAGATAGCATAAATCACACAATACTGACCAGTTACAATGCTGTATAGTTAAGGGACTGAAAGGGCGAGACGGGGATTTCTAGTAATGTTCTTGGAGCAGCTGATGGATGAACCCTGCACCAAAGCACCTTCTGAATACTAATAAACCCGACTGCCCCGAGTGGTCCGTATTACTCTCCTTATGCAAAATGGGAACCTGACACACCGAGATGATTCATCCCAGGACGCAGAAGGAATCTGTGACAGTCGGGCAGCAAACCGTGTGAACTGTCTGCAGGTTGCAGACAAAAGAGGGTGATGACAGCAAGACAGCTAAGCTGCAAACAGACTTCCAGACCACATACTGTACTCCCTGAAACCAAGCAAGCTGCTTGCAGTTCAGCTGGGACCCAACTTGACCCTTATTGCCCTCTCCACCCACAGCTCCCGTGGGTCAGATCCTGCTTCTTCTGAAAAATCACCTAGGACCTCATTTTCAGAAGGACGTGGCACTCCCAGCACCGCTTCCACCCCAAGTTGCAAGCACCGTGTACTTCTCTGAGTGCACAGCAATGACAGATGTAGAGCATTCACCCACTAGTGAAAGACGCCCCTCCACTAAACCTACGTATGGGCATGTTTGGATAACTACAGAATGGACGCAGCGGTGACCTCGTTCACCCCTTTCATCCCTGGTTTTTGACATGTGCCTGAAGATTTCTTGTGCAATCGTTTCATACTTCCTGAAAGAGGGGTGGGAGGGGGGAATGTCTTGTTGGTGCTTACAAAGAGGTTTCCTTTGCAGGAAAAACTTCTTTGTAACTCAGCAGATAGAACTTGAATAAGGCTTCACAATACACTTCTCTGCTTACCTGCCTGCATCTACCGCACTCCCTTTATTTTTTAGACAAACACACCGGGTCCCCCTTCCAAATTCCTTCACGTCAGCACAAGCTCAGAGCAATTTCCCTCGAAGCAGTGGAGTTACAGCAGCTTGAAACTGGCCTGTGGGCAGGATCAAACCCACTGGGTTTGTAAACTGGGCTTGAGCCTGGTACTCTTCACACAAGAAGTTGAAGGCTGTTGTATGCAGATAAGTAACGCCTCCATTCTTGAACGGGAGCCACAGATCACACTCAGCAGTGGACGTGACAAACTTATCTACATTTCTTCAGCCGAGATGCAGGAAGGACCAAGAGCACGTGGTCTTTTCGAGCTGTTCAGTACCCGGCCTCCATCCTCAGGAGGTCCAGTTAATTGCAATTGTAGCAGCATTTTTTCCTCTCCCTATGAGAAAATCTGCTCGGTAAATGAAGCCAGAGCAATAGTTCCTACCATGTATCATTGGGACCGGTCAGCTGGTGTTAACTAGCACAGTTTCAATGAAGTCAATAGGGCTTTCTTGACTGACACCAAGGAATGTCCTGTTGTGCCTCGTTGTGGAACAAAACGGGAGGAAATTGTAGAGGGTGCCTTACAGCGTAACCGCTCTCCAACACTACCCACCAGGCACAGGGTGGCATGCATGCCCCGAGAGACACAGAACCAGCACGAGGCACAGGTAGAAGAACATTTTCACGGGTGAAGTCAAAGGTTTGCATATGCCACCAACAGCCTTTAACTGGTCATGAAGCTGGGTCAAAATACATCTTTGATGGGCTAGATTTGGACCTGTAGCCTTGCATTGAAAGTCTCCAGACCCCACCACAATAACCCTTTTCTATGCATGTACTTATTGCCCTCATTGTTCCTTTTTCCTCCACTTCAGAGAGGCGGAAACTAAACTGAGCTTCAGGAAACCCTGATACAAAACCCTTGCACAAGCAAGCATCTAAAAGCACTTTGGCCAAGTCATTTAGCCTACCCCATGCCCCAGGTCCAGCCTGTAAAATGCAAAAACAAAACAAAAAAAGAAAACCATCCTGTTTTAAATCCACTTAGCCTATAGGGTGCCATTCTACCCTGCCGTCTGCCTGACTAATGACCTCTCTCCACTCAATGATGACTGTGAGGCACTCAGATACTACAGAAACACAGACCGTATATCCAGGGAGTAGTCTGTGGAGTCATACGCTGGCATGAATTGGTAGAAGCAACAAATGTGATCTTAAAGCTAATACTATTATCATCTTGATTCATGGAGTTTGTACTCCGAGCAAAAGAAAAAGTCGAGGCAAAGTCACCTGGAGCATAGCTGCATGGTTGTTGCACCCCTAAAGTGGCTCCCAAGAGAGGTACAATTGACATATAGCGTGTAAAAACAATTGTATAAAGACGGACAAGGTTCTTTGGGTGAATTTGATATCTTTTATTAGACCAATAAAAGATATCAAATTCACCCAAGGAACCTTGTCTGCCTGTGTCCTTAGACCAACACAGCTACAACCTACACCCTTGTATAAAGAAACACACGCATTGCAAACACACACAACCGTCCAGCGCAGTTGCTAGCCAAGGTGCTCTGTCCATGCTCCCATCTGACTACAGATACTAGTGGTACCCAGCACAATAATAAACTATAATTTAGTCATCTCCAGGCCAGTTCATAAGAGAAGGAGCACCCTGCATTTCCTATGAGACAGGGAGCACCTAGCAAGCCCCAGCTTCATGCTCATTTGAGTATTTTCGTGTTGTATTCACAGCCACCGGAGGCAGATGGCTACCGTTTGAAAACCAGAGCTCGAGTGCCGGGTGGACTGCAGTACCATGCTGTTAAGAGGATAATCAGATTCATTCATCCCCTCCTTACTACTTTAATCTGCATTTAATGTTACCTAGGTCTAACTACAAGCTTGTATTTGCACAATACAAATGGGAATTCAATGCCTGCACATATAGGCATAGGCTGCCCATATTACAAAGTTGTATTTTTAGGGAAACAGGACATTTGATTAGCTTAGAAAGATGCACATATAAACTACACAGATTCAGCTATACATCTCTTATTAACACCATACCTATTGGGGGATATGGGCTCTTTACAGCACAGTCAGCAAAAGTCAAGGGTTTTACGTATTATGTAGCAGCTCTATAATGAAATGAAGTTAACTTCACTGCATATGTGCAGTCATTAGTACTGAGTGCTGGCATTTCTAATGATAGTGAATGCAGCAGTGCAGCCTCAGAAATATCGATTTCTTTAGCTACATTTTTATCACCCCATGATTAGCCCATGACAGAAAGAAAGAGGGTCAGGAGCTGGCGAAGTGACCGCCATGCAGGTCAGGCTAACTCAGCTACTTTCAGTCTGCGCAAAGGAAAAATGTAGAGCACAATTTTGGATTTAGTGTGCAACTGCCCTGAATGCATCAGAATCAGGCTCCCCCCCCCCGACACATGGATTATGTCACACTCGCAGATGTGGCTAACCCAGAGCGATCTTTTAATCTGACGGAGAGTGGAATTTGCAGAGCAATTTGAATTACCCGCATCTCACTCCCACTTGTAAGCTGTTCGCGTCTCAGAGTCCGTGGGCCTGATTCGTCTCTCAATTCAGCCAGGGGAAAGCTGAAGCAACTCATCAGAAACTGGTGGAGTGGCTCTGGCTTTAAACCAAGGATAAGCAAAAATACATCCATCGCTTCTCCCCAGTGCACAAGGCACTGGCCACTGCAAGAGGCAGGATTGCAGAGTGGTTTGATGGCATGTTAGCAGGTATTACTTCCCAATCTCTCTCTTTCTCCATGCATGGATTATGCAGCAAATTTATAACAGCAATTCACACACCTGGCTGGGATCGTTTTACAACACTGAACTTTTTGTTGGGACTGATCAAACCAGAATTACTATTAAAATCTTTTCAGGGACACACGAGTGAACAAATCACAGTGAAGTTAAAAAGGAAAGAAAAACAGCATGGAGCAATGCCAGATCCCACAGTCAGATTATCGTTATTTCAGCTTTCGCTTTGAAATGTGCCAGCCCTTTCGGTCAGTAAAAATTCAGGATCCTTTAAACAGCCATATATCAGCCTCATACACTTTACAGCTGAATGCACACACGCGGCACTGAACATTATAATGCAAAGCCATTTGCAGAAGCTGATCCCTGGTTCCTCCACCGTTTCCCCCGCTAGCAAAAGCAGAGATCCTGCAAAGTCTTGTGACTATAACACCAGAAAGCCAAGCAACATATTGTTGCATCAGAACCAGAAAGATTAAGTGGTGCAAAACGTGGCACAAGGAAAGGAAAGAAGCTTCAAAAGGGTGCTAAATTGTGGTCTGCTACTGTCTCAGAGGAAGAGAAAAGACTATTTTTACACCCCACCACTCAGAGCCTCAATTCTGCAAACACTCAGACATTTCATTTAGCAAAGCTGGTGACAGAATGAATGGCTCGGTGACCAGCGGAAGTTATTACTGAGCCTAATTCTCTCCAGGATTGGGCCCAAAAGGCTTTCTTTACTCCTGTGACACTTCTGTCAATGGGATTTACCACCCTGGATTTCAGCGGAAGGAAGATCTTAATCTGATCCCTTGTAAATTTTCTCCTAGCTCAGGTGTGAGACACCAGCAGCCTTCCCGGAAACAAATGCCTTCACTACGAAGCAGCAGAACTAAATTGCTCTGTGCTTCTTGCTCTTGTTTCTTCATCATTAAAGCCAGCCTGTGTGCTCCCCTGGCTAGACCCTCTCCACCGGCTTTGAAACCGAGGGCGTTTGCCTGCTTCCCGCTCACAGCTGCATCAAACCTGAAATGGCCCATTCGCAGGTCGGGAAAAGTGGGGATCTGGAAAGGTCAGATAGGGAGAGACGCAAGGGAAACTTTGGGTGACTTTCCAGGCTAGAAGATCCCACTGAATGGCCCTGAGTGTCCGTCAGAGATCACATCGGATCCTGGCTTCTGGAGAGGGACAACGCAATGTTGAACTGAACTGATACAGAGCAAATGACACTGCCTCCCGTCCGGCTAGCAGTGGCAAAAGCCAGTCACTGTGGGCAACCCTGCCCAAAACAACAAGACACTGCTGAAATATCTTGGTCTTTTATTCCTTGAAGGAAGAAAATGGATACAAATAATCAGGATGGGAAGGAAGGAGCCAACCCCAGGTATCTAAGCCTCAATCTTCCACCTGCCCTGTTAAATAAAGTAACCAGCTTGAACTAATCCACTTTAAGGGAAGGAGCTACAGGAGAGTTGCCTGGTGAACTATTCACCACTCAAGCCTGAAATAAAACTTAGTTTTCCTACTTGCAAAGGGGGGGGGGGAGACAAAAAAAAAAGAAAAGAAAATGCAAAGAAATGACTTTGCTGGTAGGTTCTGCATCACCGTGTGTGGGAGGAGGAAGCAGGGCAAACAAACAAGCAAGCTGATCATAAGAAAGCAACATTAGGGACAGAAAAGACTTAGTGGGTCACTGTCTGCATCCTTCCATGCCAGTGCCCAGTCTGCTTCAGGGCCTGGTCTTGCATTACCCACTGGAGGTTCAAATGCCTTCAGTGACGCAGCCTGCAGACTTCCTCTGGGGGAGACTATCCCACAGCCAAGCACATCGCACCACTGGGAACTCCCCCGGCTCCATATTAAGCATCCTTTTCATTCCAGCCCATTAGACCGGGTCTACAGGCAGCTTTTCCACGGTTTCCCAATTTCAGGAAGCTTTGGGAAGGAAAAGCAGCAGAAGCAGCCTCATGGGACAATTCCCGTCCCCCCAACCCCGGTTGCAAACCAAGTCACCTACAGTCGCACTAACACCGGGCTCTTGGACCAGGCACTGGGACCTTGCACTAAAACTAGGGGCTGGGACCAAGCTCTCAGACCTTGCACTAAAACCAGGGGCTGGGACCGAGCTCTCAGACCTTGCACTAAAACCAGGGGCTGGGACCGAGCTCTCAGACCTTGCACTAAAACCAGGGGCTGGGACCTAGCTCTCAGACCTTGCACTAAAACCAGGGGCTGGGACCGAGCTCTCAGACCTTGCACTAAAACCAGGGGCTGGGACCGAGCTCTCAGACCTTGCACTAAAACCAGGGGCTGGGACCGAGCTCTCAGACCTTTCACTAAAACCAGGGGCTGGGACCTTGCACTAAAACCAGGGGCTGGGACCGAGCTCTCAGACCTTTCACTAAAACCAGGGGCTGGGACCTTGCACTAAAACCAGGGGCTGGGACCGAGCTCTCAGACCTTTCACTAAAACCAGGGGCTGGGACCTTGCACTAAAACCAGGGGCTGGGACCGAGCTCTCAGACCTTTCACTAAAACCAGGGGCTGGGACCTTGCACTAAAACCAGGGGCTGGGACCGGGCACTGGGACCTTGCACTAAAACCAGGGGCTGGGACCGGGCACTGGGACCTTGCACTAAAACCAGGGGCTGGGACCGGGCACTGGGACCTTGCACTAAAACCAGGGGCTGGGACCGGGCACTGGGACCTTGCACTAAAACCAGGGGCTGGGACCGGGCACTGGGACCTTGCACTAAAACCAGGGGCTGGGACCGGGCACTGGGACCTTGCACTAAAACCAGGGGCTGGGACCGGGCACTGGGACCTTGCACTAAAACCAGGGGCTGGGACCGGGCACTGGGACCTTGCACTAAAACCAGGGGCTGGGACCGGGCACTGGGACCTTGCACTAAAACCAGGGGCTGGGACCGGGCACTGGGACCTTGCACTAAAACCAGGGGCTGGGACCGGGCACTGGGACCTTGCACTAAAACCAGGGGCTGGGACCGGGCACTGGGACCTTGCACTAAAACCAGGGGCTGGGACCGGGCACTGGGACCTTGCACTAAAACCAGGGGCTGGGACCGGGCACTGAAGACCAGGCTCTTGGATCTGTCACTAAAGACTGAGCTCTCGGAGCGGGCCCGCCCGTGGTCACCCATACCAAGCGAGTAACGCACTGGCAGTGACACCGCGCTTCCCCTGCCCCTTGTCCATCCCCGTGTCCCCGCGGCGAGGCCGAGGTGCTGCCCCCACCACACGGGCTCTAAACGCGCCTCTCCGTCCCGGCCCGCGAAGATTCAAGCGCTGTTTTGGGGGGAGGGAAAGACCCGCTCCCCCGCTTCCAGCTCTCCCCACCCTCCTTTCCAACCGGGAGGAAGTTTCTCGCAGGCCAACTCTCCCCGAGCATGAAATGAAGAGGGAAGAAAAAGAAAAATTAAAGTCCCGAGAAGACCCCCCCGGCTCGGCGCGGCGCGG
>NW_005842173.1:756691-761079 GCF_000455745.1 Alligator sinensis
CAAAGATGATAGAGTATGGAGCAGCAAACTGAGCGGGCAGCAGAGCAGCACTTAGGGCAGGGAGCAGAAAGCAGAGCAGGAGATTGAGCAGGGGAAGGGGATCGGGATGACACTGGTGGAGGGCACAGGGCTTCATTTGTGGCACACCGGCCAAAAAGGTTGCCCCCTCCCCACCTAACCTGCTGCTTAGAAAAGGCGGTGCGGAGGGTGCAGCACGGCGTCCCGCGGACCACAGCACACGCTTGTCTCCAGTTACAACGAAATTCAAAGCTTTGCAAACGTGCTAGGGGGGGCTAGCACTATAGTATTCAGATTAAGATCCAAGCAAGAAACAAGTAGAACCACTGGCATACGTACGCGTTTCCTCAAGGATGTATAACGTTTAAAACCACCTAGTTTTTGCCAACGAAACTAGGCAAACTACCACAACCACCTAGTTTTTGAGGCAAAAAAAACCAGGCCCAGGTGCTGCCCCCGTGACAAAGTCAAAGGATATGGTCTCACTAGTCATTACAGTTAAACACTAATTTCACTAGTCATTATAGTTAAACATACAGCCCCATAAAACAAAAGCGAGTCTTCTTGAGCATCCTGACAGCACCTCCAATACTTCACTGTCAGTCATTCCTACACCTGGGTTAACACCACACCTGAGTTCAGGGTTTTAGCTAGAGCGGAAAAGTCGACAAGGCTGTAAAAAAAAGAAGAGAGAGATTACCAGGAATGGGTAAGAGGCAGCAGAAGTGCAGAAGGAAGGATAGTTTGAATAGTGAAACATCAAGACCATTAAAAAGGATAGAGGGTGCCTAACAACAAGTGGAGTGGAGAGAGATTAAGGGGAATTAGGGAGATGATTATGAGCCATGAAGTCAATTGACTCCCTCAGCACTGCCGGAGTAGAAATGCCCCTGCCTCTCAGCATTGCCTGAGTAGAAATGCCCCTGCCCTTAGCACTACCTGAGTACAAATGCCCCTACCCCTTAGCACTACCTGAGTACAAATGCCCCTACCCCTTAGCACTACCTGAGTAGAAATGCCCCTGCCCCTTACCACTACCTGAGTACAAATGCCCCTACCCCTTAGCACTACCTGAGTAGAAATGCCCCTGCCCCTTACCACTACCTGAGTACAAATGCCCCTGCCCCTTACCACTACCTGAGTACAAATGCCCCTACCCCTTAGCACTACCTGAATAGAAATGCCCCTGCCCCTTACCACTACCTGAGTACAAATGCCCCTACCCCTTAGCACTACCTGAGTAGAAATGCCCCTGCCCCTTACCACTACCTGAGTACAAATGCCCCTACCCCTTAGCACTACCTGAGTAGAAATGCCCCTGCCTCTCCTGGGCAGTTGGTTTTAGTTTGGGCGCAGCAAGACACAACGGGGAGGAGGTGCAGCTGCATCACTGCACCCCCCGGGATCCGCTTTTGCTGCCCACTGCTCTACATGGTGGAATGAGGCATTGCCAATAAATACACCAGAGACATTGCCTGACAGCAGCCATGGGCATGTGCTCAGGGTTGCTCTGTAGCAGCCACTTGTCCCTGATCTGGGATCTGGCACGTGCTGAGTAGGAGCAAGCAAGGGCGGAGGGAGGAAGGCTCCTCAGTCACCACCGAGGCAGTACAGACAGGCCCCAAGATAGTCCACTGTGACCGATGGTGCAAACCTACTCTCCGCTGGCAGGTGAACACAGCATGGCATGTGCCTGGGAGATAGTCCCCCTCCTGACCAGCCCCCGGGGATGAAGGTGTAGACCGCTAGCACAAAGATACGGTTATAGGGTGAGCTAGAGAGCCGACACTCTGCAGCTGGGGTTTAACAGCTTGTATCACAAGTGGTTGGCCACAGAAATTGGGCCTATAACATTCACTCACCAGTGAATTACACTCACATTTCAGAGAATAAACAATGACATTTCCAGATGGAGGGATTAGGCGCAGTGGTTAGCGCAAGGGTGCAGCGCTCCAGAAACAACCCATCTGCTACGTCGAGCTCTGACAGTGAGTTGTCTGATCTCGGGAAAGTCCTACAGCCTTTTTATGCCTATGGGCTCTGGCAGGCCTTATATTTATTGCACAACCCATGGGATTAAAATTCCTCAGATGCCATCACGTGATTAATTTAACACAGCATTAAAATAAAGGCCCTGGGCCTTTATGTCCTCACCTGTAAAACAAGAGGAGTACGAGAGCTGGCTTGCATTTGGAGGTCAAATCATTTCTTTTTAGAAGCATACAGGTTTAGGTTAAAAGTGCAATTTTTTTTTAAATGCATGTTTGGGTTGGATACAGTGATTAATTTGGGCCTCGAAAAGTGAAGGAAAAAAATTTGGCAAAAAGTTGCTACATTAGATTTGGATTAAAAATGCTCTTCTACTTCTTCGTTTTGAAGTGGCTTTTCCTGATCAAACGTAGCTAAATGCCATTTATAAACTGACAAAGTAAACAAAGAAAAACAAAAGAACAAAACCAAGAGCAACACGAATGGTTCGTTTCAGATATGAAACGCCCTCGCTGCCTGCAGCCAGCTTGTTCGGCCTGGAATGAAACGGCGAGGGTTTTCATTTCAGCAAGGCAACCCAAACCGGTCACAAAAATAATAAATGTAACGCTAATCCTTTTTCTTCAGGTGAGCTTAAAATTAGTTTTTTTTATTTTTTCCATTTGCTAAACTGAGAAATCAATGAGTCACCCAGCTGTAAAAAAAGATCCGCCAATGCTTCAGGCAGGCGGCTCTCCCCAGACCTTGTATTTCAAAGATTATACAGCTGCATTGGTCATCTAGTTGGATCAGTCACGAAAGAAAAAGAAAGGGCTTAGGTGGCCTGGAGGCCAATTTCTGTGGCCAGCGGCTCTCAAGGGAGTGCAGTGGCATCATGTCTAGCCACCATCAGTCACAGAGCTAGCTTAAAAGACCCTCAGATATATATATATATTTATCTATCTATATATAAATGCCTTCCAGATTCTGAGCCATTTGAATTTACAACTTCAGTCATCATCTCCATAACGATGAAGGCTAGGTACTCTTTTTTTTTTAATGAAAGCTGAAATTCCCTCCTTAATCACATGCCCTGAAGTAGCCAGGGCTTTAAGGAGAACACCAGCTCCCATGAGACTCAGGATAAATGGGAGAGCTGGCAATCCTGATCACCTCCCAGGGCGCTGGGGAAAATCCAGGACCATTTGCAAAGTACTTGCAAGAGCCTTGAAGGGCAGCAGAATTGCTCCCAAGTGAACCGTGCCCCATGATCAGCTCCTTGTGATGGGGAGAGCATATATGCTGCACGTCCCTGGCATCACAGAAATACCAACTCTCATGAAAGAATCAGGAGACTCCTGATTTCCAAGTCAAATTAACTCTGACTCCTGATCTCCTGATAGAGAGATCAAATCTCTGGATTTTTTTCTGGTGCGTGTAGAGAGCACTGAGCTGGAAAGTCTGGAGGGAAGGGGCAGGGGGAGAGGGAAGGGCGGTGGTGGGGTGCAGATCAAGGCCCCACGGTGAGAGAGGGACTGGGGCAGGGGCTGGGATGGATGGGGCCCCAGTAAGTCATGCGACAGAGCCGTGGGCGTGTGTCTGCCCCTCGTTCCCAAGCCACAGCCCCCCCAACCCTGCTGCTGCCCCTTACTGCTGACCCACCATACTCCACATCCTGCCAGGGTGTGCAGGGACCACCCCCCTCCCTAGGCTCCAACCTCCCCTACCACACACACACAGCCCCCCACACCGATGGATGGGGCCCCAGTAAGTCATGCGACAGAGCCGTGGGCGTGTGTCTGCCCCTCGTTCCCAAGCCACAGCCCCCCCAACCCTGCTGCTGCCCCTTACTGCTGACCCACCATACTCCACATCCTGCCAGGGTGTGCAGGGACCACCCCCCTCCCTAGGCTCCAACCTCCCCTACCACACACACACAGCCCCCCACACCTTCACAAATATCCCTAGGCTCCAACCCCCCCTACCACACACACACAGCCCCCCACACCTTCACAAATAACATCCCTCCACTTTAAAAATGGCATCTTACAATTTACATTGCAAATCTCTTGATTTTTAAGTTCATCTCCTGAATTTTGACACGGTGGGGTTGGCAATACTGAGTACATTCAGCAAGCTTTCAGGGCCAGCACAGCAGGGAGAGGGCAGCGGCCTGGCCATTCCTCCCCGCTTCTTCCTGCCATGCACCTTGGGGTGATTTGCACTTCGGAGGGGGCTAGGAGGGATGGGTCTGCACATGGGAACGTTCCTCCCCGCTTCTTCCTGCCACGCACCTTGGGGTGATTTGCACTTCGGAGAGGGCTAGGAGGGATGGGTCTGCACATGGGAACAGCTGCAGATGTCTTTCACTCATTTCCTTATGCCCACTCCTCCATTACTTC
>NW_005842173.1:761110-766291 GCF_000455745.1 Alligator sinensis
CGATGTTGCTAGCTGCTCAAGTTCTGGCTAATGGAGAAAACGTCGTCTTCCTGTAAACATATGGCAAAGACCAGAGGAGTCGTGCTTTCCATTTGCTCAGGAAGCCCTGAAGCTTCTGCCCTTAGCTCCCTCCACTTAAATGGACTGAAGTGACTATTAAGACTGTAATTTATTGAGCAAAGGCATTGAAAGATCAGAGCTCTGTAGCCAAGCACTCTGCCAGAGACAATCAAGTAGTAGCTTCTTTGGCTCTGGTCAAGAGATGGGCCTTTTTTCTTCTTTTTTTAAAAATAAATGTGTATGTTTTCTCTTTGAAGGTTACCTGGAACATGTTTGCATCTATTCTTCTTTACACTGCATAAATAAGACCTGAAATTTTGGGGGTTTCTATTTTTTTTTTTTTTTTGGTTTTGACATTACATTCAGGTCTCATCTATTTTGTTTTTTGCTGGAAATGCTTATCGAGGGTAACAATCACCGACCTAGGAAAGAAAGACAAGAAGCTAATTGCACCAATTACTTGTACTGGAATCTGAATAGGTACCAGTGCAATATAAAGCCGAGTTATTAACATGAAAGGAGAACGGGCTCTTCAGTCCATCTACTTTACTGCACTCTGTGTTTTAACACCGGCTTTCTTTCTTTTCAAAATGTACCTAGCCGGGCAGACTTCCTGCAAGTTCCCAGGCATCCTGGGAAGGATGCTTCCTTGCAAGGGAGGCAGGCGATGCAGATGTTGACAGACGTTCCTCTTTGGCCTTCACTCGGAGAGCAAGTCTGAGTCTCGAGTGATACTTGTGATGCTGACTTTTAAGCAGATAGTTCAGCTGTTTTCATTGAGGCATTTTGCTAATACATCGTGAGGCCCTTTCTGTGTTCCCAGCTGAAACATCTTCCTGCAGAACCGTGTGTGGCTTTAAGGCCCTGTGATTTTTGTCCCCAAGTAGCACTTCTTTTATGTCTCAAGTGGTCTCTGCTAGGGGAATATGTCCTGCCTTGGTGAACAGACAGACTCCAGGGGCCTGCAGACATTTTTCTGTCATGTGAGTCTTCCAGGCAGGGCTGGATCCAACAATCAATGGAAGCATTTCTCTCAACCATGAGCAGTCACTGGGTCAAGTCTTTATACCTTGGCCAATGCTGACCCGCCTCGGATCCACTATTTAAATCCACCCCTCATTCTCCCCTAGCTCAGAACAAAGCACAGGACCGGACAGGACAAGACAGGGTGGAACAGTTTGCTGTCCAGCTACATCCTCCATAAAATAGTTTGCTATGCGAATGCTGCTTGAAAATTGATGTGTGCAGTCACTAGTGCCTTGTAAAAAGATATTGCAAGGAGTTTGAGCAATAAGCAAATGAGACATTGCATTGTTAAAGACTTGAGTTTTCTGTCCCAGGACCCTGTGGTTATCTTTCTGGAATAAGTGCAGTGCTAAAACAAGCCCGGTGCATCCATATTACCATCCACATCACTGGTGGCATTTCTACTGGTGCCTCCAAATAGCAAAGTACTAGGCACAAACATGGTCCCAGGGCTTGGTGGTTAGAGGCTTTTAGGTCATTGAGTGAAAAGTGGTGATTAAGATGTGACTTAATTACAGCACATAAATATATTCTCAGGGAGAAAAAAATCCTGGTAATAAAGAGGACTTTTATCTAGTGAAGAAAGGAACAGAACCACCAATGGCTGGAAGCACAAGCCAGACAAGATTCATATTGAAAACCAGGCATGCATTTTTGACAATGGAGGTGACTCATCTCAAGAGGAGTGGCAGGTTCAGCAACCATCGAGGTCTTCAAATCAAGAACACTGGATGTCTTTCTGTAAGAAACACTACTCAAGCACAAGTTATTGGGCTTGATACAGGGGGTAACTCAATGACATTTAATGGCCTGTGATCGGCTATAGATACCTTCCAGTCGCTCAGTCTGTGTCTACAATCACCTGTCTCCATTGCTGGCAGCAGATAAGAGCCCGCACTGTTGAGTTATGCAAGCACATGCACAACCTCCTGCTTCTCTCTGCTCCCTGCAGCTCCATCACTGGCGCACAAAGTGCTCTCCTGGAAGGTCCCTGCGGATGGATGGGCTGTAACATCTGGCTGAAGGCATGAGAGGGGCTATGTGTGTCTTCACCAAACTGCTAGGCAGCAGACTCCTTACTCTGCTCAGTAGAGGTGGTAGACCTCTGCTCATGAAGGAGGTCCTCCAGAAGAGGTTTAGAGTACGAAGACACTCAGTGTTTTGCTGGCGGTACTGAAGTGTCAATGGCAAAACCTTGTAGCCCCCAGTTCTTAGTCCATGAATGGCCCAATTGAAGCCAGCGGGATTGATTGATGAGCTCTTAGGGGAAGTAACTAATGGTACTGGCATCCGACCTACCTTGAACTATTCATTGTTGCTATTCAAAGCATAGATTGTCCCTCCAAAAGGAACTGGGAAATCAAGGCCACATCAGTTAAGAGAAAGGGTTTCATTATCATACAGGCGGCAGCAGTCTTATGCTGAAGAAGCTGTTTAAAATATGGAAAGATATACAGATTGTTAAAAGTGACATGGTCTGTCCAGTGCTCATGTAAATAATTGGCAAGTTTTATGAATGGTCTATGAATTGCATGTTTTATAGTTTACATGTAGCAATGACCGTGAGAGAAGTCAAGGAAGCCCAGAGCATCCTCCCGTTCTTCCAATGAAAGAACAAGTTCAACCTTATGAGTTCCCTTCTGATTAGATGGTTCCCCACAGAGCACTTGTATCGAGCAATGTTAAGGATGGAAATCAAGCCAGGTTCCCAGCTGTTGTATATCAATGGCACCACATAGAGTTCAACAGACCCTTGCTGATTTAGCTGATTTAGCCCAGCTGGAAACATAGGCCTCCGAACGTGCTTCAAGCTTTCACTTAACTCAGGGCTGTCTGACTTTGGAGTGGCTGTGAGACTCAGGTCTTGAACCACTCCCAGCTCACGGCACTGTATTTTGCAGTCACTACTAGAATATTGTGTCCCAGTGTGATGTCCCGAGTGCAAGAAGGACACCAAAAAACTGCAGATGGTTCAAAAAGGAGCTGTAAGAATGAACAGAGGACTGGAAAAACTTAAATGAAAGACCTGAAAAATGCTTACCAGCCAAATGCTACTATTAGGTGTCTGCTGTTAGGTAGACACCTGTGTTACACTAGTCCACTTGCTTCAGCCTCTGGAAAATACTCAATGCAAAAAATAGATAGATCCTCCCTTCCTCCTCTCTGATTTTTGTGATTTAGTCTTAAGTCTCAATTGATAGTTTTTGACAAATGTAGGCAAGTTAATGGTTTTCAGCAACTTGAGCAGGGTGGAATAGGGTCACACTTTGGTGCATATCTTCACTTAGGTGCCTAAAAGGGGAAGATCATTTAACAGAAAGAAGGTTAAGCAAGGATAGGATTTTAATCTATAAATATCTACATAGGGAAGGGAATTGAAATGTGATGACAGAGCACTCTTCAGTCTAACAGAAATACATCTGACCAAGAACTAATAGCTAAAATTTGAATCCAGCCAAATTCAGGCTAGATACAAGACTCACATTTTAAGCAGTGCTGAATAAATAACCATGGGCATGACTCCTCAAGAAAAGGCAGGGATTCTTCTTCACCGGAAGAATCAAAGTTTTTCCATTGGGCTTGAAGGAAGGGTTAATACAGGGTTAATACAGGGAAGTCCTAAGGCATCTCTCTAGAGGTGGTCAGACTGGGTGAGCATAATAGCCCTTGCAAATGTGGGGGATTTTACTGCTTGTGTTCAAGGCTCCCTGACTTCTCCAGGCCATATCAGAGAAGGGCTATGAATAGGACTGACATGCACTTAGTGAAACAGACTGTGAAATCAAGTGATAGGCAGAAGAGTATGGCCAATTTGTCCCTTAGAAAAGAAGAAGGGTTGTCCACTGGTTGTCCAGAAGTGGAAGAGTCGTCCGCTGGTTTGCGCACAGGGCTGGACATGAAGAACTACTGTCACCTACTCACAAATCTCTGTGACGCTGGACAGATCACCCCCCTTCTCTGACTCTAGTTGTAATCTAGAGATAATAGTCACGTATCTACCTCGTAGGGGTGGGCCGGTTTAATTACTTAACGTTCTTATCCCTCTGCATTTATTTTCACAATACAATGTCAGCAGTAGCAGTAACAATTTGAACAATGATCGTGTTCACAGGGGACTGTTCAATTGAGGCATGTTGCCAGAAGCATTTTCCTAAAAAATAATTAACCCTCTCCCTAATTATTTGGTTTCTGGCACAAAAATACAGCTCTCTTTAAAAAAAAATAAGAAAAAGATATTAAAGCAATCTGACTTGCATACCACTGCCAGGAGCGCTGACTTAACGTGGAAGCAAGAACTCCCTCGGAGTCCAATACCCCAATTTGTCTGATATGGAACAAATCAATATAAGTGGTTAATAATTCATTACTTATACGCTTAAGCACTGGTCTAGCTTTTTCAGTGTGTGTGGTGCAGCACAGAGGTGTAAGAAAACAAGATCCCTTTTCTCAAGGGCTTATGGTATAAATGGAGACGAAGTTCCAACCAGAGCGGTGTTATGTCAAAAAGCAAGGGAAGCATGGCCTGTCTAAGTGTTGATACCACTGAGATCGTGTTTTGATGAAAGGAGGATGTGGCTATTATGAAAATCTGCTGAGCGTGACAGTTCATTTGGACACCATGGGAGCTCAGTCACGAAGACCACGCTCCTAGCATAGCCCTGCATCCATCTGAGTCTTCATCTAGGGGGATGCAGGCCAAGGCAGTGAAGGATGTGTCTGTATTGGGTCAGCAGATGGTCTTGAGAAGAGCACTGTACCTACCCAAGTCTGCTGATGCCTGCTGGAGGCCGAGGTCTCCAAAGTGGGCACTGGGGATGAGCTTGGACTGGCCTCATGGATAAACTTCTGAGTCTGGAGCATGTCAGTAGCCTTGGGTGGGTGAGGTAGTCTCAGCCCTTGCTCTGAGACACACCACCACCACAGTACAGAGAAGCCCTAAGTAAAGCATGCCATCCCTATCCAGAGGAAACCAAGCCCCCAAAGCATCCATGACCATGATTTGCAAATGTGTCCCCTCTACCAAGAGCAACATCTTATTTTATCATGTCAGGTAGACAGTCATCTCTTTTGTTCTCTGCAGAAGATCACAGGAAT
>NW_005842173.1:766503-767236 GCF_000455745.1 Alligator sinensis
GCCAATCTCTATAAGAGAGAAAGAGCCAAAAAAATCCCCACAACAAATGAAATACAGAGAAAGGGGGAGCATTGCCGTCTCCCTATCAGATACCTGTTTATTTCATTGCTTGCAGCTGCAATGCAGATATGGGGCAGGGGGCTCTAAAGCAAAATCATCAGAAGAGAAGGTGGTGAAAGACCAGCCTGAAAAAGCTGAGCATATAGAGACATTTGAAAGAGAAGGGCTAGGCTTCTGTGAACAGAGATGGTAGAGTGGAAAAACATGGGATCTTGGGTAAGAAGGGCAAAAAGGGACCTGAGGAGGTCTTCGAGTCCAGCCGCCTGCTCAGGAGTCATGATCAGTGGCTGAGAACCTGACTGTCCATTCCCTTCTGACCCAAACGGTGCAGATGCGGTGAAGTCGGTGTTGCTGGGAACGCGGCCCAATGTGAGGCAGGATGCGTCGACAACATGCGGTGAACTTGAACCCCCGCCCGTCCCTTTGTAAGACCCTCAGCATCCCGACAAGCTGAATCTGGTTGGACATTTTCCAGCAGCACGGCTTTCGATGGCACTGACAAAACCCATGGGAACAATCCTGATGCTCCTCAAATTCCAGCAGACACCAGGTGGGCTGACTCGCTGATTTGCTTCCTGACCCGCTGCCTGCTTCCCTAGCTCTCTTGCCAGCTGCATGGTTTCCTGGCTGGCTAGGCAGCTTGCCTTCTGCCCAGCTGGATGCCAGTTCAGCA
>NW_005842173.1:767267-771634 GCF_000455745.1 Alligator sinensis
ATCTCTGGTTCTCTGGCCAAGTTGCTGACTCTCTGGCTGTCTGCATGGTGGTTGGACAGGTGAGATGCCCACCTGCTGGGATCCAGCTTTTCTTTGGACCTTGGGACAGTCTCTGGATGGTCTACCAGAAAGCAGCACTGCCATTGCTTTGGGCTGATCTGGAATGAAAACGCTACCTGGATCCATCCCCTTGGAAATGGAAATTCTCTTTTCCAGCCACACGCAGGGACAATCGCTGCCCCAGAGACATCACAATCTACGATTTGAACAGCCCGGAGCTGGTGAACACACAAAGGAAGAGGAGCTGGGTGGGAATGGTAGGCCCTGGTGGACTGGTATTTCACAGTCCCAGTCTTCAGAGACGAGGTGCCACCTCTTAATTGGACTTACCTCCGACAAAAGCTCCTTTGCTTTTTTCCTGAGTTCCCAGACAGGTGCTGGTCTCTTCCAGTGCTGACCAGCAAACCTCAGGCTCTCTTAATAGACAAGAGGGGTTGCTTTCTGCTTTGGACTGAAAACAAGATGGATTGGTCTGGTATTATCAGCTAAACCCTGTTGCTTTTAGGAGCATCGTACACCTAGCCTGCTAATCAGTCTCTTGATCACCCTGCCTTCCTTCCAGCTGTGCTGCCCAGCTTACAGGGCTCTATCAGGTGTGCAAAGCAGAGTCCCCTGGGTATAATTACAGCTGGGCATCCTCCCATTAGGATCACTGGGAGGAAAGAAAAATCTGTGTCATCTACTGGGCTGTCATACTCAGAGCCGGCATTGTGAAGTCCATTATGAAGAGCAATACAGGTATATATGGCTTGCCTTCTCTGTGCAGACATGGAAGAGCAGAGACTCTAGGAGGGCCCAGTCTGGCTGCCTCTGGATAGCTTGGTTTGCATCTTAAGGGCAAGGCATCTATTCCCCATATTTTCCAATGGGGCTACCCAAGGGAGAAATGTGGCTAACCCCACATCAGGCTGCATTTAGCTCCTTCCTGCTACATGATCAGCAGGATCTTAAGGTTCGAAGCTGAGTTGACTGGGAAAAATTTCTGGTCTGCATCTGAAGCAAGGCTCCAACTCGCATCTCTCAGCCCATAATAGACCCCCCTTGCACACCAGAAGGGCCTTCATGCAAGTCGATAAAATGACAAGACCTAATGCAGGTGACAATCTGATCCTACAGCAATGAGGCAAGCTGCTGTCTCGGCAGAATAGACTGTCTTCACTGTGGGTCTAACCCGCTAAGGCTAGGTGGAGGGGCAGTGCTCGACTAGAAAGACCATTGCTCTGTCTTCACTGACAAGCAGAGGAGTGCTCTTATCATGGGGAAGCAAACACATTTCAAGAACCCTATTGTAAATCCCAGGAGAGACAAAGAGCTTTAGTATTTGGAGAGTTTTACTGAAAGAACTGGGATTATTTCATCTGGAGGGGAAAAAAAAATCGGATGAGGGAGGATTTGATAGTTGAAGCGTGGTTATGAAGAGCCTGCTGCTGGACCGTTCTCTGTGACCGCACGGGGCATGACAAGGAGAACCAGTTTTAAACTGCAGCAAGGGAAATATAGGCTGGATATTGGGGAGAACTTCCTCAGCATGAGAACGATTAGGCACTGAAACAGGCTGTCCAGAGAGGGGGGGGGGACTTCATCCTTTGACATTTTTAAATTCAGATTAGACACGCATTTGATTGGGATGGTTTGGATGATCCTGCCTTGAGCAGGAGGCTGGACTACATGCCCTCCTGAGGTCCCTTCCAGCCCAACTTTCATATGACTCTGTCCCAGGAAGGAGGTAAAGTGAAGACCTCACTTAACTATTTCAGGGGATACATCTGGCTGAAACTCTGGTTTTGCGGCTTGCCTAGCACTGCCAATATTTTGATTTATTCTGACATGGACGGGAATCCCATATTCAGAAGATTTCTCACAAAGACGATATTTAGAGACGTGTTTTGGAAATGTGAATCAATGGCGCTTCCCGAATGTACCCAACTCCCGGGATCCCAGCAGCTGCTGACTGCAAAAACCCAGGATCGCTGTCAGGTTCGTCGCTGCTTTGGGCAGAGGCAAAGCAAGGATGTCCATCCGGAGCAACTTCTGGAGCTCTGCGGCTGCAGAGGGACTTAACCAAGCAGACTAGCTATCGGGACTGGCTCAGAAGTCAGCCAGTCTGGGAAACCAGCTGGCGTGGAAGCTAGAAGTCCTGGGGTCCCCATACTGGGGCAATTGGGATGGCATAAGCAAAGAACCAGGAAGTCCGTGCAAGGGTTTCCATTCTCCTGGCCCTCAAGTGGAGGGTGTGGGAGACTCCAGAGCAGGGTTTGCATATAGTCCCCGCTCCATGGGAGGGAGTCTGGCAACCCTGGCATGCTAGGACAAGGCTGGGTGGGCAGGCATGAGAGCTCTGGGCTCCCCAGCTGTGGGGCAGTCCATACAGTGGACCTGGCCGATGGTATCTCACCTGTGGGATGAGCCACATTGCACCGGGGCTGGAAGCCTGGGGTGCCTGGGTCTAGGATCATTGGCATGGTTTCCCTGGAGCTGTGGATTTGGCATGGACGTTTGGCTTTTTTCCTCAACAAATGTCAGCTGTGGCGAAACAGTGTTTTCCTATGCAACAATTTTATGAAAGTATTTCCTATTAGTTCTAGCGAAACCCCACAACCGTCTTGCCTCCACTTCGAATTTTACAGTGAAATAGCTGCCCCACGTTTGTTATCTTACTATAAAAGATGCCTTTGTCAGTGAAGGAGAGGACTGACTCAGCCCCATTTGCTTTTGGACGGTCTCTGTTAATGCCCCTTTGTAAGATTATTGACACTTCTTCTGTTTACCCACTTGTGGTGACTCAGGTTTGCTAGTCAAACCTGCTATTCAAAGTTGCCTTCTACCCGCTTTGCAACCAGGAAGTGATGAGGCCACTCTTTTGCCTCTATTTTACACTTGCTTGAGCATGAAAAGCCCATGAGGAAGCTGATAGAAACCAAATTGATTATAATCAAGGGTCTATGCTACAACACACGTCCGCTAACATCATTGGAGCCACCACGTGGCAGCCACTTCCTGGTAACTTCCAGCACATTTCTTTTACATTGCTCAGACTTTGGAGGAGTGCTTCCCATCGGCTGTGATGCAGGTTTCAGGTGATTTGTATTCTTCACCTACCTGCCTGATTTAAAAGCAGGTCATACCTCTGTGGACCAGGTCAACCTTGCCTGGTAGCAAATCCTTGCACCTATTGCTAGATGTGATTTGTTTGATAGCAGCACATTTTATACACAAGCCAACAAGAGTGGATTAATGCACGTGCCCATGGGCCCCTGCCAATCAGGGCCCCGCTGTGGAGCAGGGGCCGGGGCACAGGCCTGCCATGCTCCCCAGCCTGCAGAGGAAAGTCCTGTTAAACACAGAAGCTCAAATGTGTGTTAAATATGTGAGAGCTGGTAGGAGGTGGTGACTGGGAACTTGTATGACCGCTCCATGGGGGTGGCTGGGCTGCTCCTGCTGCTTATTGCCCATCCCTGTGCCTGGAAGCATCCCGTTCTTGCCCTCCCAGATGTCAGGGCATGGGGCAGGCCGACGGCTGGGCTGCTGGCGTGCACAAGCCCCCGAACAGTACCGCAGCCAAATCGATCTGCTCTGGAAAATGGCACAGAGTCCCCCCGTGGCCAACTTGGGTGGGGAACCAGGAATCCAAATGTGCCGGAGTCTGCCTGGTGGGCACATGCCGCTTGCAGAGGATGCCAACTGTGTGTGTGTGTGTGTGTGTGTGTGTGTATGGGGGGGGGAGAGGGGTGTGACCTCAGACCGCACCACATCTGCCCATGGGTCACCCCATGGGTCAGCATGCAGTGCGTTAGGTCCACTGCCAAGGGCTGCTTTGGGGTGCAGAGAAGGGGGATCCTGCTGCCCCCTGGATACCGCCTGCAGGTCTCGACCCCAAATAAGGCTGCCGATAGAGAGGAATGCAGCTCTCCCAAATGATGGCAGCTCACTTGGAGAAGTCAGTGTGAGCTCTTGCAGAGAGTGATTCGATCTAGATCTGTCTGTCTATCTGTCTGTCTAGAGAGATACAATATATATAGAGAGAAAGATTGTATATATGCGTGTGTGTATGTGTATATATCTATGCAGATATCTATATAGAGAGAGATAAAGGTGTATATATATAGAGAGAAAAAGAGATTATGCATGCATATGTATGTATCTAACCATATAGTATAACTTCATGAATCCGGCATGCTTGGGACCAAGCACCTACTGGAAATGTGAAAATTCAGGATTTTTGAAAGCAAAGCGGTGGCCAGTCCCGGAGCAGCGGCTGCACGCGGAGCGGCGGTGCGGGTTGGTGGATGGTGGTGGCAGCCGCCGCG
>NW_005842173.1:771644-774870 GCF_000455745.1 Alligator sinensis
CAAATCTTCCCCTCCGCTGCTCTGGGACTGGCCACCACTACTCCCCGGTGGAGTGTAGTTTTAAAGTGCCAGGTTTTCGATAAATCTGGACTTTTGATATCCTGATTTATCAAGTTCTGCTGTATAGCTATACATTTTGGTTACATAATTATGTGATGGCAACATTAAAACACAAGGGTAATGGGTATATAAAAACAGAGATTTACAGTATATGAAGTTTAGCACATGTTTAATGCTTCAGGAATGATTAAAAAAAATCATGTGTGTTGTGTAGGCCTACTGTTTTATTTTAATTGCAAGGATCACTAAGGATATTCTTAGACTCGTACTTGAGACTATTGGTATGGCCTGTATTTTTTTTCTAGCAGTTTATCGTAGTGTAGTGTACAATGTCAAATGTGTATTTAAAAATAATAGTAAAACAAGAGTCTACATGACCACTACAGTAAAACATCATTCCTTTCGTGTTATACATTTATGGCGATCCCACGCATCTGAGTCATTTTGCTAAGGCAGTTGTTTTATTCTGTTTTGTGTATGGCAAAATGGAGCAGTTAATTTTGACATCATGTGTTGCACTTCATTTATTAATGCACCATGTAAACATTTAACAGGTCTATCTATTCATGCTTTTTTATACGTTCATGTTTATAGTGGGGAGAGGGGCCTCCAATTTTCTGTTTGTCCAGGGGCCTGGTCAATCTTAATCCCCCCCTGCAAGCCAATGAATGCGAAGCACTGAGAAGTATTTCCGATTGAGCTTCATTCTTCACACCACCTTTTATTTTTCAAATTACTGATTTTTTTCTTTTTTTTTTAAAAGAACAACTACATTTGGTGTTGCATTGAAAGCTATCCAATTTGCTACACCAGACGGCCAATTCTTCTAATCTATGGGGAGGCAGAAAATGAACACGACCAGATTTAGCTCCACTGTCCTGCTTTAGTTTTATGGTGTAATCCTCACTAAAAAAATAATGGCACTTCAGTTTTAACAGCCCTTTGCCCTCTCAGAGCTGATCAAGTCTCCACAATAATTCCATTGTGGTTTAGGGGGCATGCTACCTAGAGATCGGTGGCTCTCAACCTTTCTGGACTCGAGGCACTACTCTATAACTTTGGTGACTTGAGTGGCACCCAATTTCAAAGACTAATTTCTATATTACAATGCTTTCCTCCTTGCATAGGGGATTGTGCCATGGAAATGGGGGATCATGCAGGCAGGAACAAGTCTCAGTCTACTCTTATCTGCTTAGTTTCACTGCTCATTTCCTGGCACCTCAAAGCACCCTTCAAAAGATCCAGGGTGCCCTGGCACCCTGGTTGAGAATCAGATCCCCAACTGGGTGGGCAGGTGCCTTGAAGTGAATGGGGTCACACTGTTTAGCCCTAGCTAAGGATCAGAGGTGACCACTTCATGGTAACGATGTGAACATTAAAGCAACCCGTTGCTCTGTCTCTGCTCCCGTGTTGCAGCTTGTTTGGTTGGCTGTGTCTGTGTTTCAGGCTGTGAACTCTTCAGACCAGGCAGTCTTTTATATCTGTGCATTGTGCAAAGCAATGCTCATTTTATGGTGGCCAAAACCAAATAGGAATAAATTGTGAATTGTCCGCCCTCTCGCCCTCCTGTAGTTACAAGGAGTTACAATGGTTCCTTATTACATCGCTTTCTGCAGTACACAAGCATTGTCTCCTCTATCTTCCAGTTCATACAAGCTCATGTTGGGATGGTACAGTAACTGGTCTGCCATGCATGCAGATGAATGAACACACTGCTTTACAGAGGAGAAGCTTAGACCAGTCAAGTCTTCTGGGATATACAGATAAGAAACTCAGACTTAAGGCACGACCCCTTGTAGCTGCAGACAATGACAACTGGACACTGTATGGAAAAATCCAGAGGCATTTTCTCTTTCAGAGTTTAAAAGAGATAATGTTAATAGGATGTTGGCAGGACTCTAACTGACTTGCACATAAAAGTGAGACACTGTCATTGGGCTAGGTGACTTTTTCCATCTTTAATGCCTATGGTTCTTGGAGGATGGTTTCAAAGGTTGCTTTGCAATTTCTGAAAATGCTGCTGAGGTAGGAGTGCTGCACTCACCCAGATGAGTCATTCCATCTTGTTTCGCTGAAAAAGTACAAGCTTTTATTTATTTAGGAGTTTCAGACTTGTCTGATTGATGACGATCCATGGCTTCTAGGCACTAGGTCCCCCTGCTTTTCACCAAAGACTTTCCAGGTGGAGTCATATAAATATAGATTATAGAAAAGATACCCAGTTTATAGATTTCAAAGATCAAAGATGTCACAAACTTTGAATGACCCATATTACTCTACATAGACAGAGCCAAACTTACACAGGATAGAGCTTATTATGACACCCCCAAACTAAAACCATACAACAAGCTCTCTTAGAAGAGATAAGAATAGCGCACCGCAGAGATGCTGCAGTTCAATAGTCCTTTATGGGCACGTCTACATGTGACATTTATTGTGGAGTAGACTAATTCGCTCCGCAGTAAATGTCACACATCTACACATGCGCCCCTATTAGGTTGGAGTAAATGAATTAACTCTGCAGCAGGATGGTACTTGTAAATACAAGTACTATCCTGTTGCAGAGTTTTTTACTCCACAGCAATGCACGTGTAGATGCTGGGGCATGAGGGTGCTTCAGTGTGGGGGATGCCTGCCAGCTAGCCAGCCCTGCATTGGGGCACCCTTGTGCCCCAGCCAGCCCCTCCGCAGCATGTTGGCATGGGAGGGGTTAGCAGTCTTGGGCTGGGAGGCTGATCCCCAAGGCCCTGCTAGCTGGGGCTGCTCCCACTTGGCTCAATGTGCTGCGGTCCTGGGCACATGTTCAAATGGTGCACCCCGGAGCAAGAAACTCCAGAGCAAGAAACTCCAGAGTTTATTGCTTTGCATTAATTGCACAAGTAGATGCGCCCAATAAATCCAATCTTACTCCTTGGGCTTTGATGCAGGAAAGCATTTAAGTTAGTATGAATTTCAAAGGCATTTTCAACTTCCATTGGAGTCAGTGAGGCTTAAGCATGTACTTAAGCTCTTTCCTGCATAGGAATTAATTTATGCACCTACTTCTGTACCTTCCTGAAGTAGAGCTCCAAGATGCCCCAGATTTGGAAAACACCACTGTGTCTCCATAGAGCAATAAGGCTGTATACAAGAGTGAATCCATGCGGTGCTAGCCTTCCTCAAGGTT
>NW_005842173.1:774901-781093 GCF_000455745.1 Alligator sinensis
TTCTCCTCCCAATGGAGGCATAACAGAGTCATTTCAGTCCCTGCTTTTGAAGCCAGAGCTGCAGGAGGCCTCCAGATGACAGGTCATTTGGTAGGGGGATGCTTAGTTTTCCATCTTTCAGTGCATCTGTGATGAAGGAAGAGCTATTTTATACTAGGAGCATGAGAGGGAATGGTGACACCCAGAAAATCCACCCTTGACACTATAACCTCCATCTCAATAGACTCGTGTCCCAGCCAAGGCCCTACATTCGAGTCTTGGTCAGCAGTACCCCCAGCAGGGTGTATTCCCATTAGTCCAACCATTAGTGTTTATTCAGCAAGGAATTTCAATTACTCTGTAGCATTCGTTTTGCTTTAACAGCCAGGGCCTTTGTGTAGGGAGTTAGGTTCCCATGGTTTAGTCAGCGTAACAAAGCAATGTGCACTATGCATCCCAGGAGCACCTGTCCTTTTGGTGCGGTGGCAGGCTCTGGCTGTCCCTTCGTAACTCCTTCAACAATAGGGCACTGAATTAAAAGTCAATATTTGCTTCTGCATTCCTGATGGTACCATACACAGAAACACATTTAAATACCAGGCTATTATTACTTGCAGCAAAATGGGACACTGGAATTTGCATCCTTGAATAACATTGCTGTTTAATTAGACCCACGATGCCTTTTAAACTGTTAGAACATTGCTTCTTCACATAACCCCTGGGCCGTGGTTGGGCACTTTGTGCCTCTACCGGGTCCTTTCGAATAGCATCAATTACATAAAGAGTCTTGTGTATGTTGGGACATGATCTGAAAGGCTTCCTAATGACCCAGTAGTAATTCAGTAGACGGTCTGCACTTCCCTCTTCCACCTGTGGCTCACTAAAATAAAAGGAGTAGGATGGAGGCTGAAATGCCATCTTTCAGATGAGAGGATAAAGGTCCAGGGCTACAGAATATTATGTCACAGGGTCTTGTATATCTCTACAGCATGTCTGAATAGAGATGATCTAGTGTCTGCTACCATCATAAGCCATAGGAAATATGCTCTTGCACTTTCAGTTGCAATGCTACAGGTCCCAGATTGGTATGGAAAACTCAAGACACCTCCTCTCTCCCCCTACCTAATCAGTCCTATCCCTTTCCTTTCCTTTCCCATTGCATCTAGTACTTGTCCTGTCACCTGGCCCATGCTGCAGCAATTGCTCATTCTCTTTATCTAGGTCATTCAACAACCTGTCTCTGCCTCAAACTCCTATTTATTTGCAGGGTTTCTCAATTCACTGTTGAGTGATGGCTGAGTTTACTGTTCCTAGAGCCGTGAATGGGTGGGTGGTTTGAGTTTGGCTCTTGACATGACCAACCCAACAGCCTCAGGAGGGGTATATGGGATCCACTAAGAATTTTGGAAATCCCATTACCCCCAGCCAGGAATGGCCTACCTGGAATGGTTCCTCCCTGATGCCTTCATGGTCTGGGGCACGGCCAGCAATGTTTCCTCATAGTCTTCTACATTGTTTCCCATTTAGGCCACAGGGAGCATCACTTGTGGCCTGGCAAACTTCTGAGAAGTCCAACATTCACAGGCTGACTCAAACCCCCAGCTCTCAAATATCCCTGAGCAATGATGTGGTGCTTAACTTTGAGAGGCAGTGTGGCTTCATAAAGGGACAGAGGACTGGGATTCAGGTGGCCGATGTGCAAGTTCTGTCTCATCCATTGGTCTTCTGTGTGACCTTTGGTGAGGTGTCTATTTTGCTTGCAAGCTCTTTAGGCAGGAGCTACCTTTTCTCTTTGCATGGCTCTGCAATCCCCCACTCTCTACAGAAGCACTTAAGTGCTACTGTAATACATGCCATTATTAGAGTTGACTTTTTTGTCCTGGGGCTGGATATATTTTAGAGTGCGATCCAGGCAACTATATTAACTTTGTGCTTTTATAGGATGCCATCACCCCAAGACCCCAGTCAATTAAAACATAAATGAAATGCTGTCTCAGATTGTGTGCTGCCTTCCAAGCCCCCCCTGCCAATTGTTTTGGTTTTACAAGCAGGTTTTCCTATTAAACTCCTTCCCGGTTGCTTTGTGAAAGACCCGCACCAAGACAAAATAGTGGCTCATCAGTGAAACAGGGAAATTTAATAGGCTGTAAAACACATCAAGTAATGCAAGCTGAGGAGAGAAGAAAGATGTGTAGTTTTCAGTCTTAGTTGCTTCCTGAAATGATTGTCAGCATCAAGCATTTTCCGAAAAAGGGCACTTTAAGTTGATGATCTTAACCACTTCAGCACCTAATTGCTATCTATTATAGTAGGATTATAAAGACAACAATTTTCTCCCCATTACAGTGTTCTCAGCCTATCTTGCTTTTACAAGGGCAATGCTCTGGCATCAGTACATAATAAGTACAATGTCACATTGTCCCAAGCTTTGCATATGGAACCATGTCACCGTTTAAATTCTGCTAATTTCCCGTCTTTTTAGCATTCATGCATAGATTAATAATAAGAAAAAGTGAAATGCCTAGGAAAACATTCTAATTTTCATAAGAAGGGGCTTAAAAAGTTGTTTGTCTGGTCTAAGATCACTTTGAAGAGAACTAATTAGAGATGACACACCACGAAGATGACAGCGTACTTGATTTGCCTTGATGTTTGTTTCCTAATGCTGTTCAAGTTCCTTGTCCAAACATCACATCAATTAGTATTATCAGGCAAATGTTCATGCAGATACCATGGAGAAAATTGGACAGATGGACAAAGAGCTACTTAAATCATTGTAGCAACACCAGGAATAATCACAATGCATGGATCACAGGGGAGTACCAGAATTGTAAACACAGCCAAATGTTGGAGAATCCAGAATCAGATTTTCGAGCTACATCTTTTCCTCCATCATAGACTGAACCAAAACCTACCTTCTGAGCTAGGGTCACTTTTTGATCAGGATTTAAACACATTGTCACTTGGTCCTGCTTCTGAAGAGGAACATCAGTATGTATGCAGGGCACATGAGACTCGAATCACTATAGACACCGTCATAGTATCAGCACCAAGGCAATGCTGGCAGATTAGTGTGACACTATTTATTAAACAGCAATACATCACCCTGCATTTTCAGGAATCACACATCACAAGCAATGGCATCTGAAACCAAGCCATATGTCATAGCTTTCCAAGCACAGGTATATGACACTATACATCAAAATTCAGTTCTGATGTAAATCCAGTGAAACGGGATGAACCCAGCCCTGAACTTGTAACAAAAAATGGAGCCAGATTCTTCCGTGATGTAAATGGTGAAGCCCTCCTGAAACCATCTTTCAGCTTAGGATCTACCCCATAGACTCCATTCACAAGAAAAAGGGAAATCTTTGAAGTACAAAAGAATAGTTGACTAAAAGAGGAAAGTTGAGTTTACATCAAACGAGCCTTAAAAAAGAATTCAGTCACAGTCTTCACATTGAAAGCGTTGCTTCATTGCAAGCCTTCATGCCCAGGGAAAAGACTTCACAGTGGATCCAATACTGCAGTTTACCTTGCATAGAAAGGCTGGCACAGTTTTGAGAACCTATGTGATATTTAAAGGGAGTGCACAGCAACTGCGAGGCTGAATGAAATGGTGGTCCATCTGGCCCAGCATCTGGCTGACCATGACTAGCACCTGATGCTTTGGAGAACCACGGTGGCTCAAGGGATTTCTTGGGTCACCTAGTCCAATCCCCTTTCTCAAATGCAGGATGTGCTGCAAAGTTATAAGAAATCCCATGTAACTTGCCTACATGGAACATTTCTTCCTAACCCCTGTTAATTAGAGGATATCTTCACCCTGAATCAGGGATTCAAAAGTGGTGATTATGTCTGATCCACCCCAAAAGTGGTGATTATGTTTGATCCACCCCAAAAGTGGTGATTATGCTTGATCCAACAAGTGCAGTGTCCAATCCTTTATAGAAAGCTACAAATTTTTGCCCTGTTGGATGCGTCTACACGAGACACTGAGCACAGTGGACCAGTTCTGCTGCGCATTAGCGGAGCAGGCAAAACTCATGCTAATGCGCAGTAGAATTAGTTTACTGCGCATTAGCGCCACATTAAAAAGCGTGCATGGGTGCTAATGTGCAGTAGTGCTGATTGTGGCACATTAAGGAAGTCCCTGAATTACAGGAATGAAACATAATGCTCCATTATTACATGTAGATGTGCCCAGTTAGATCTCAGGGTCCTGAGTTCTGCAGGCTAACTTCATGGGAAACTATTTCCTTCTCAGTCTTAAATTAAATGTCACCTTCAGATTTTAAAACTAAAAGGGACTATTAAATCATCTAGTCTGACTTGCTGTGTATCTCAGGGCATAGGATTTCACCCTCTTATGCCTAATTGAGCCCATCCACTTGTGTTTCACTAAAGCCAATCTTCCCTCTAGTTTTGACTGGAAGCCTTGTGCGTTTACCCAGCAAATTTCTCTCTCTCTCTCGCATGTTCTTATGTCTCATTTGACTTTGTCTGGCTTTAACCTCAGTGATTGCTTGTTGTCATAACTCTCTCCACTAGCTAAGTGAATCCTTTCATACCCAGTATTTTCTCCTGCTGATAGTACTTATGTAGGGAACTCAAGGCATCTTGCAATTTTCTTTCTGAAAAACCTAAATGGACTGAGCTCTTTCATCCTCCAAAAGGTAATTTGTTCTGCTTCCGGCCTGTTCCAGTTTTTCAATGTTTAAAAAAAACACAAAAACATGGACCCCAGAGCACCCAGTCCAGTACACAGGAGATTTCCATTTAATGCGTCTTCCTTCCCATACCCTGAGGCAGCACACATTTGTTCATCTGGTCTTGTTGGGCAAGAAGGACTATCCTTCAGAGAGAGCTTTTTGTGTGTGCTTTCCTCCAGCCATAGAGTTAAAGGAGTTTTTCATGCGTGCCCCTTTAATACAACACGTTGAAAGACTATTTTGAAGGAGCATTTTGTTTGCAGGAAGATTAAATTTTGCTGAGACACTGACATGGCCCAAGAGGGATTAATTCAGAGGTATTTATATATGTAAAATGGACACAAATGTAGGCCTCTCTTCAGTCTGGAGGAAAGCAAGCCACCCACGCAACCACAGTGCTGGCTGCGAAGAGAGAGAATGCAAATAGGAAACAATGCTGAAAATATTTTAAATGTCATCGAGGAGGCATCTTTGCTTGAGATGCTATGTCTGCTTTTGGTTACTAGATCTTGAAACCGATACAGCATATGCTTAGGGGTTTGGAGATGGCTGAAGGAAACAATTGGTGTCAGGGAGACATTTTCCTCCTCGGTGAGCTAGAAAAGACTGTGACATTTTGGTTTACATGGAAGGTGAATACGAGGGGGCGTGAGCATGGAAGATGAAATCAAGGCTGATATAAGATAAATTAAGCATCCTCATTTCTTACGGCACTAAATCCATAAAGCCGAGAGGCATCTAAGGAGGAAGGTATTCTGATACACGGTCCAAAATTAACCTTCCGAATCCATTGCAACAGGATAAAACTAAAGCAAAGAAGCATGATTCAGAAGCAAAAAAAAAAGACATCTATGGATGATATTTTTAAAAGGTAGGCCCTGAAACTTTGTAGAAGAAAAATAAACCCTCCATAGTAACGTTAATTATAAGGGACAAATAAATCTTGTGCTTCAGGGCAAAATCCAACCACTAGGTACTGAGAAGGGCTGACCTTTATAAGCACCACCTTAGGAAGTATTTGGTGTCAGCCACTGCTGGAGACCGAATATTCATGATACTTCTCTGGTTCCCTTTACACACTTCATATAGTGCAAGCACCTAACAATTTCTATGCATTTATCTTCATGAAACCTCTTTCAAATACTGTTACCCATGTGTAGATGAGGAAACAAGATGCAAAAAGATCAGATTAAAAAAAAAACCCTTAAGAAAGGCATAAAGAATACCACTACCTCTTTACTTAGGCATCTAAGGTTTTTTTTTTGCAAAAAGCAGATGCTCAGATATCTTTTTTTTTTGGCTGAAGTACATAAGCATCCAAAGTTTTGCAACTGCTCATGGCCAGCACTGCCACCATCTTGTCTCAGTGGACTCCCCTCTAAAGCATCTAAAGCCATTTGGGATTCCCAAACTATATGTTCCTGTATTCATAGATTCATAGATGTTAGGGTCGGAAGGGACCTCAATAGATCATCGAGTCCGACCCCCTGCATAGGCAGGA
>NW_005842173.1:781470-781736 GCF_000455745.1 Alligator sinensis
ACCATACGAGTGGCCCTTCTCTGGACCCTCTCCAGGTTATCCACATCCCTCTTGAAGTGTGGCGCTCAAAATTGCACGCAGTACTCCAACTGCGGTCTGACCAGCGCCCCATAGAGGGGAAGTATCACCTCCTTGGTTCTGTTCGTCATGCATCTGCTGATGCACGATAAAGTGCCATTGGCTTTCCTGATGGCTTCGTCACACTGCCGACTCATGTTCATCTTGGAGTCCACTAGGACTCCAAGATCCCTTTCCGCTTCCGTGCC
>NW_005842173.1:782743-818557 GCF_000455745.1 Alligator sinensis
ATGATCTACCTGCTATGAACCCATGCTGGTTTCCCCTCAGCATATTTTTTCCTGCTGGGCTTTCACATATATGAGCCTTAATAATCTTTTCAAAGACTTTGCCAAGGATGGAGGTGAGACTGACTGGCCTGTAGTTGCCTGGATCCTCCTTCCTCCCCTTCTTGAAAATAGGGACTACGCTGGCCCTGTTCCAGTCCTCCAGGACCTGGCCCATGCGCCACGAGTGTTCAAATATTCTTGCCAGTGGCCGTGCAATGATGTCAGCCAGTGCCTTCAGCACCCTTGGATGGAGCTCATCCGGGCCTGCCGACTTAAACACATCCAGTCCTTCCAAGTGACTCTGCAACATCTCAGGGTCAATGCTTGGTAGTCTGGTGCCCTGCTGTTGTCTCTCTACAATCCCATTGTGAGACTTGTCTTGCCCCTCGTTTAGGAACACTGAGGCAAAAAACTCATTGAGGAGTTCAGCCTTGTCCCCCCTGTCTGTCACCAATTGCTTTTGCCCATTCAGTAGCAGTCCTATTCAGACTCTCTCGAGAACCCAGAGCAAGCCTAGCGCACACTGGCACCATTGCATTCAACCCAAAGCATAGCAGCCACAGCCACTTTCATTTTGCACGTTGACATAAAAGTACAAAATGGATCACTCTATTTTATCAGAGGGAACTGTTTCACTCAACATTTTTGGAATGAAATATTTCCCTTTTCTTTTGAAATCATGTTTTCCATTTAAAAAAAAATTACCTATGCTTTAAAAAATGGCTTGAAAGAGGGTAAAAAAGGGTGAGAAGATGATTACAGTGCTCTGATTCATATAATATAAGCCTCTTGCTTATTGCTAATGCAAGCAATAATAATATGTTTGAAGTTAACCTGAAACCAAGTGTTTTGGTTTTGCCGGAAAAGGAGATATTTCATTTTGATTTCGCCTGAAAAGTTCCCCCAAGTTTTTCAGTTAGTAACCGAGCTCTAGTGTAATTCACCCAGCTCGACTGATAGTTACTATTATTTCCCCATTATAACTGTATGCCGTATGCTGCTGTATATCTTGATTACAGGTCAGAGCCTTGGATGACCTGATTATTTGCAGTTCACATTGTCTTGGATTTTCCTCTAACTTGGCGTGTTTAATGGTTGGAGGCAAACAATCCTCCAGCTTTCACAGCACACACTATTGATTTGCTGAGCTTTAGTAGAGCTGGAATGAGAAAAATCAATTCACATTGACCACTACTGCCTGTGTGCTTGGTCTGGTTTCAAAGGCAATCCCTGTGAAACTGTAAGTCTCATTGCATCAAGCAGAGCAGAAATGAGGAAAAGAAAAAAAAAACATGCAAAAATTTTAATCCATATCCAAAAATTATCCAAAATGGAGTTTGGGGCCTATTCACAGCTAGGGTGGGCCAGCTTGGAACAAGTAGGCAAATTCACTAATGGCATTGTAGACAGCAGCGATTGGAGTCCTGGCCAACTAAATATACAGAAAACAGTCCCCTTCAAGAGTTTCTTTAAGAGCAGGGCTTCTGCCCTGGCCCCGTTCCCATCTGTAACTTGCACAGAGCTAAAATGTGACATTTAAAGTGGAGCCCTGTTCTAATCTGAGCCCTTGAGTAACATCACAGGAATTTTATGAAATGCAGTTCACGAAGGGAACCTTTATTCCTTTCGAGCAATGGATGTGCTTGTGCACACACTTCTGTGATCTCCCCTCACTGCAACATAGACAACAGCAAATGCAATCTGTGCATTGAGGAGCATTTAATTTTACGGAGAGCTTTGGGCTAAGCACAGCAAGTGGGATCGCTGAAATCAGAATACAAGAATACGAGAATATAAGATCCTCCTTCATTTTTACGCCTCCTACAGGCTTTGTTCGATGCGATGCCCATTGAGAACATACCGACAATTTTGGTGTCCAGGCTTGACCTCATGATGGAAGAATTCCTTCATTATTCTCTCTTCTGGGTATTATGATGCGTCCTGTATCTAAACCTGTTTAAAAGGTCCGCTCTCCGGGACCAAGGCCATCTTGGCATTTATCTCGAGGATTCCTGGCAGGACAAATCTCACTGGAAGTCAGTGGGTTTCATAGTCTCTAAGACCCTTCAGGGCTCATGCAACTCACTTCCTGCATAGTGTATAGCACAGTGTGAGCACTTGGGTGTGTTCTCATGCATATAGCACAGTGGGTGTTCGAGGAGGGTCTGAGGAGAACCAAGGGGTCTGAGTATGCAGTGCAATCACTGGGAGTTAGTGATGTGGGTATGGGGTGCTTGAGGACCCATTACTATTGCTGGTTCATGACACTACAGAGTTCTCAGTCTTTAAGTCGCCTCCTCTTAAGGTTTCAAGAGCTTTTATGATGTTTGATGAGATGCTGAGGGTCTAACATCCCATGTCCAGCCTGTGTCCTTTACCCATCTGACACCAGACTAGTCCTGCATTGTGGACCCTAGCAAGGGAAGGAGTTTGGAGAAGATGTACTCGGGCCTTCCTGATGCATTGATCCATGGCCCTAATCTTATGTCTTCAAAAGATTCACTCCACAGCACCCTTGAGTCCTTCATACCTCCAGCTTCTGACTTATAACTACCATCCATCCTGTCCTCAGGCTGCTTTCTACTCTCATAGTGTCTACCTGTGATACACATCACTTCCCCTCTTTTCCTCATCCCCACCCTCTCTGATCCAACTCCCCTGTGACTGCCCAGGCCTTCTTTTTTATCATCCATTGTAGGTTGGACCTGAACCTTGGCTGGTTATCTAGGGTGGCTTTGTTTGCTTCAGGGTCTTAATTTCCATAGCAGTCCCATTAACACTTCCCCTGCTATGCAGGGTTGATAAACCCCATCACAATCTGCAATGCCATAGGTTTCATCCAGCTGTTAAAGACAGGATGGTCCTTGATGCAAAAACCTCTTCTCTTTGGGGTTGCACCAATTGCAAAATTGAGGATTTTTCCCCCTTACATCAAATTGGCATGGATTGTGGGGTGTTTTTACTTCTGTATCATGCAGCAGTGTCTTTTTCATTGGATTTTCTTAGCATATGTTAACCAACCATTGCAATGACAGGGCATGGCAATGCCCTCTTCTCCCCTGGTTGTACCACTGCCATGTTATAAGGTGCTTTTGGTGGTTGAGCTATTTTTCCTTGTAATTATGGGTGGGAGCTTGCTTTGGTGAGTTTGAGGATTTCATGAATAACTCATTGCCCATGAACGCAGGGTACTGGACTTGAGGCCCGTTCTGGTCCTATGTTTGTTGTATGAAGAGCAGGAGACACAATGACCCAGTGGCCATTTCCCCACTTGTGCCAGGTCTGTGGATTAACCAGAGGATGTGCCAGCATTCTCAAATACATGTGTAATGATGAGCTAGCCCCCAAGAGCACACCCAACCCACCACGTCCAACCTCTCCTGAGGTCCAGGAAAGTCTTCATTCCCATGTTCTTTCCAGTCAAAGTACAGGCAGCCTGTTTCAGCAACCAAGGTTGAGGAGATGCATGTTTTATTCCAAGGGGTGCCCCTATCTTCCTGCATGACTGTCACTTCCTCTCTCTCTGCCTCAGTTTCCCCCTATGTAGGCTAATACTCTTATTTTAAAAAAAAGTGCTTTCAAATGCAGACCACACAAAGCACCAGGAAGGAGCTAATATTGTTACCTGAGAATGGGATGCTTTCAAGAAGCAGAGGGGATCATTTCTCTACATCCTTCGCAAATACAGTCTTTTTGGAGTCTAGCCCAGTCCCCACTGGGGAGAAGATGGAGGACAAAGCAATTCAGAAGATGATGTCTTGGAGAGGAATGAAGCCCGAATGAAAGCTAATCACACATCCACAGCAGGGAATGAGTGATCAGAAGCAGAAATTCATATTCTGTACCAGTGGCTTATCAAACGCATCAGGCAATGAAGCAATCAACTTAATAAGAAATCCGAGGAACAGCCTTAGCAGCAAACACAGGGCAGCAGCCTAACATCACCTGCCTATTATTAGCTCTGCTGCATCCCCTAACTGTACAAGCCAGAGAGAAATTAAAATTGCTTGGAAATGTAATTTGAAGGATGATTATGTGGGGAAGTTTTAATAAGAAATTGGCTATAAAGAGAGCTACATCAGAGGCAGAAATACAAGGCTGGGCTGGAGTTATTTGGCAACTGGACAACATTGCCCTTGCTGATTTCTGTCCGTCAGTCTGGGAGTATGAATGCTCTGGCCCCGTCCAGGGGTGCACAACTTTAATATTATTGTTATAGGTAGCAAAGTACCTAAAGACTCAAGTCCCATCATCATTCATGTGACTCACTCCTGTCATCTCCTGGAGGACAAGCCTTCCAGGCTGAGAGACATATCTGGCTGCATGCAGGCACCTCATTTAAGAGACTAGGCTGCAAAAAACCATGACACTAAAGACGTGAACATTCAACTCATGTAAACTGAGCCGTGCCAGTTTTCACTAGCTGATCACCCAGTCTGTGGTGACAGATTCAAGGCATTTGGCTTCAAGATGGTATTAACAGAGTCGGAGAACGGTGCCTCGCTATAGGCCAGGGCTTCTCTTTGAAGCTCTGTATGTCTCCAATGCCAGGAATGAGATAACTAATCACCTTATAGAAACAGAGCAAAACTGGTCAGAGTCTCACAAAGTTTTGATCCCCTGCTTCTTAAATACCTTCCCACCACCATCTCCCTGCTTTAGATGTCCCTCTGGATCCAATGCCCCAAGTCGTGTAGCAAGGCCCCTTTCCATAGCAAGCCACAGAGCCCCATTTCCCCAGAACAAATTCTTCCTCCACTTCCTGATCTTCCTCACAGCTCCTCTCCCCATGGCAGCTGTCAGGACTAGGCAAGTCCCCACCTCAGGGACTCCTGCCAGTCCTGGTGATACTTGACCAGGCCCTCAAAAGTATTTAGGTGCCCAGCTCCTAACTTGAATGTATTTCAATAGACCATAGAAGGGAATTAGGCACCTAAGTGCCTGTGAGGCTCTGTCCTGTTATTACTACAGCTCTTGTTCTGTCTTTTTGACCTATGTGAGTCCAGCTTTGGAGTCAGCCCATGTCCCCTTCCTCCCTCGTCAGTCAATTATGCGCAGGAATCCAGTACAGGTTGTGGGCCGTGACGCCGATGAACCTCTACGAGTCTCTCAGGCTGTTCTTACCCCCAGCTTGTCACCTGGGGCTTAGCTGGACGGTGAGGTGACAGTTCAGGTCAGTTATTCTTTGATCTAAACAGGTTAGCTCATCCCTGGTATAAATCTCATGCCCATCAAGAGATGCTGAGAGACTTCTACAGCATCTTTCTGAGGACTGTATCTGTAGCTCCTGTTGAGTTAGTCTGATTTACACCCGCTGGTGAATGTGCCTCAAAATGCTGGCTGTTTAAAGGCAATCAGGTGCCTCACTACCATTGAAAGCAGTGGGAGACAGAAACAGAGATGCTCTTCCAATTTGTGTCCTAATTGACAATATTGTTGCGTGTTATCAAGTCCCGAACACCCCACCAACTAGAAGATGGAACTACAGTGGTTTCCCTTCTTTAAGTGCCTGCTAATGAAGCAAAATGAAATTTATTTTTTACCTGTGGGGACTTTTTACCATTTTGTACCATCAATACTTTTCCCAGAGCCTGACAAAGGGACTTTGATCCCAAAAGCTTGCAGAAGAGGACAATTTTCTTGTAAATTCCCAGTTGGTCTAATAAAAGGTATTATCTTGGAACCAAGAGTTCTAGTTTTTTGTATGTTAATGAAACCTACTGTTTACCCGGTTAACCCTCTTCTGGTATGAGAGCAGCACACCTCCTGGCTCTGAATACCCATTGAGGCTATAGATATCTCAAGGTCATTGACCTCACATCTGTTGAAAGACTCTGACCTTGAACATGAGGTTGGCTTATGCCTGGCTTTGCCCAACACCGTGACACCCATTCATGCAGCAGCGTTAGAAAGTGCATCTCTACTGAATGACATCTATCTGATTTATGGGGAGGATCTGTTTCCCTGGATGAAAAAGAGAGCCTATGAATCATCACTTGACATCTCTGAATGGACACATGGATGCCACTTAAGAGAATATAAGGTTTTTACCAGTTCAGACTGGATGTGACATCTAATTTCTAGCAAACAGAAATAACAGCTAAATAACTGCAAATAAGCCTTTAAGCAATGGCCTTGTTTGCAAGATGCAGCTCAGCTGCTAAACGTCTCTGTTTGTTGCAGAGAGCTCCAAAGATGGAGTCGTTCGTGGTAAACAGTGGAGACTGAATGGGAAATCAAGCTGAGCAGTAATCTAGCTGGCTTGGGGTGGCTTTTTTCTTCAGCAAATCCCTCCTCTTCTAGCAGGTTTGTAGTTCCCTATGATGCATGGGGCTTCATAGATTTAATAGATTTCATTTCATAGATTGTCAAGGGCTGGAAGAGACCTTGCAGATCATCAGGTCCAGCCCCTGCCACTCTAGACAGGAAAGACAACTGGGGTTAGGTGACCCCAGAGAGGTGACTGTCCAGTCTGCTCTTGAAAACCTCCAGGGTAGGTGACTGCACCACCTCTGGAGGGACTTTATTCCATAGTCTGGACACCATGACTGTGGAGTTTTTCCTGGTATTGATCCTGAAGTGGCCTTCCAGGAGTTTGTATCCATTAGTCCTGGTCTTCCCCAGGGGTGCCCTAGTGAACAGTTGTTCACTGAGCTCCTGATGCACTCCTCTGATATAGTGGTAAGCCACTACCAAGTCCCCTTTCAGCCTTCTCTTCTTTAGGCTGAAGAGGCCCAGGTCCCTCTGCCTTGCAAGGCCCTGATCGTACGGGTGGCTCTTCTCTGGATCCTCTTAAGTTTTTTCCATGTCCTTATTGAAGTGCGGCACCCAGAACTGGACACAGTACTCCAACTGCAGTCTCACCAGCGCTGAGTACAGCGGGAGTATCACTTCCTTAGTTTTACATGAGATGCATCGATTGATGCATGTCAGCGTGTTGTTTGTCCTGCTGGCCAATGCATTGCACTGATGGCTCATGTTCATACAATGGTCAATCATTACCCCTATCTCCCTTTCAGCCATGGTGCAAGTCAGGCTGTCACCTCTGAGCCTGTATGTATGGTGGGGGTTATTTGCCCACAGATGGAGGCTTGAGAGAAGGAAAGTATGATGGTACAGACACAGATGCCAGGACCACACTTTCTTAGTAGGCAGGAGGAGATCAACATGTGGAGGGCTAATGAAGGAAGGAAGAAAGGAAGGCCTTTTGACTTTTTAACTACTTTACTCAGGTGTTCAGGGTACAAAAAGTTGGCCCCTCCAGGCTCCAAGTCCAATATACAAAGCACAGACAAACAAATTACCATCAAACCAAGAGCACCATATCATTACATTCATAACATCACACTGTGACAGATACCTTCACTAAATTACACGTTGTGCCTAACATGCCGTTATGCAGTCAGGACACTAGCCACACAGTACTATAGACCAAAGCCCTCTATAAACAAATGATTCCTACCCTGCTGTATCCAATCATACACGTGACACATTCAACTTTCTACACAGAAAAAAGCAAAAAGCAGCCTGGTGAGGGCCCAGGGTACGACATGAGCTGAGAGTAGCAGTCCGACACCGAGCCTGCCCAGTTACCCAGACCGGTCATGACATCAGAGCGTGTATTGAAGATGGATGTCCTCCACATGGCACACCACGTGGACATCCTCAAGGGCCCAGCATGCCTCAAAGGCAGGCACTGCCCACCAGAGCACAATGTGCTTGAACTCCAGTGAGAGGCGAGAGGTGTGTCCACACCAGGAGGCCAAAAAGCCACAGGGCATTGTCTGCAAGCTGGTTGCGGCGGGTCTTGAGGACAGCCATCTTGTCCTGACCCAGTAAAAAGTTGCCCAGACAAACAACACCCCACTCAGCTGCCCAGTATGGGTAGCAGCACACCTAGGTGGTCTCTGAGAGGCTCCTGCCCAGGGCTTGCAGTGGCAGCTCAAGGGCATCAAAGAGCACCTGCCAGCGGGGACAATCAAGGAAGGCACAAAAGAGGTTCTTCTCAACACCCCTGGGGCAGAAGGGGCAGGCCGTTGAGGTGGTTGGGTCAAAGTGGGAAGCAAATGTGCCTGTTGCTAAGATGTCGTGCAGCAACCGCCACTATAGGTCACCAGTGTTCTTGGTGGTTGGTGGCTTATACAATGTATGCAAGCCAAGCGGACTGGTTGGAAATCTGGTGGCCCCCGGCCACCGTTGCCATGGTGTATCAGGGTGGCCCACCAGCACCTGGGCATGGTGGATGTGAAACACCCAGGCATATAGGCTTCTACATGATGGAAAAGCAAAGGGCAACCTGTTTCACTGTCAGGAGGCACAGGGAGAATCAGCAGGGTGCCAGGCCCACTGGCCAGCTCACCTGCCATGGCCGGGGTGACTGGCAGCATGGGAAAAGCCTTGCTCAGGGAATCTGCAGCATGGGAGACCTGGCGATCCCAGAGATAGTCATCTAGGGTGGCTGCTGCCTCTAGTGGGAGGGCATCCTGGATGCCACACAGGAGATAGCCTACGCTGTGGATGGAGTGCATGCCTAGCTGGGTGGTCAGGGCCTCGGGTAAAAGTGGGGCTGACAAAGCGGAGTCAAGGAGATGGCTCAGGAAGAGGACACGTGTCTGGATGAGGGTGGCTGTGAGGCTGGTGGAGGCACCTCAGGGCTGGGTTGTGCACCAGGGGCTCCCTCAGCAGCTGTGGGAACTGCAGGTGCTGGCCTTGGGGCTGGAGGTGGAAGGTGGCATTGAAGGGCCTGCAGGCAGAAGCCAGCCACTTTGCTCACAAGGTCAACCAAACCCTGGCCCCCCTCAGCTACAGGTAGGTAAAGGACAGATCGTGGGAGTCAGTGGCACCCATCCCAGAAAAAATCAACCAGGAGGCGCTGGAGTCTCTCAAGTAGGTCCTGTGGTGGATCGAGTATGGTGCACCGATGCCACAAGGTTGCTGCCACCAGGTTGTTCACAATAAGGACATGTCCATGGTAGGAGAGGCTGGGTAGGCACCAGTGCTAGCATTGTAGGCGGGCTTCTACCCCTTCCTCGAGGCCATAAAGGTCGATGGCCCTAGGAACACGCCCAGGACCTTAAGGCCGTCACGGTGCCAGGTGAGGTCCCCTGGCAAATCTGGGGGGGTCGTGCAGATCCATGTGCCAAGCAGCAGGGTATCACTCTTGGCCCAATTGATACGGGCTGAGGAGGTGCGTTCATAGGTTTGCTGGCAGTCTGTTAGGGCCTCCACGTCTTCCTGGGCATTAGGAAGATGGTATGTCATCTGCATATGCTGATAGCGAGAGCAGAGGGGCAATGGACAGGCCCATGGCAAGGCCACACCACTTAGACAGCACCGCAGCATGTGCAGCAGTGGCTCGATGGCTAGGGCATTGAACATGCCCAACAGTGGCAGCCCTGACGGACGCCACTGCATGCGGGCAACGGGGCACAGAGCACCCCGTTCACCTTGAGCAGACTGGAAGTGTCTTGATACAAGACTCAGAGGGCTCCAGTGAAGAGGGGCCAGAAGCCAAAGGCTTCTAGGGTCTAGAAGAGGTAGGCGTGGCTCACCCAGTCAAAGGGCTTCTCCTGATTCAGAGAGATGAGGCTGATGTCCAGGACAAAGATTTTGCTGGCTGTGAGTAGGTTGTGTAGCAGGAACAGGTTGTCTTGGATGCTCCTGCTCGGCATGCAGTAGCTCTGCTCAGGCCCAGTGATGGAAGCCATGATGGTGCAGAGGCAGTTAAGGCAGGCCATGAGACCAACGGCACTCATCCTGGCCCAGGTGTACTGGCTCACATCAGGATGCAGGGTTCACCAGATGTCAATGAGTCCTGCAGTCTCCAGGGCAGACTGCAGCTTGCGGGCTGAGGGCCGGAGAGGTTCAGGCCCCATGCAGTTCAGCGAGGCATCAATGATGCAATTAAAGACCCCACCTATGAGGAGCAGGTCATCATCCTCACTAGCATCATGAAGGAGGGCAGTCAAGGTCTCGAAAAAAGTGACCCTCTCCTGGCCATCAGTGGGTGCATAAACATTGACAAGTAGCAGGTGGTGTTGTGCTAGGGTGCCATGGACAGTCAGCAGGTGACTGGGCATGATCTCCTGTACCACCACCGTATCATGCTGTAGTTGTGATGATAGGAGAATTGCAACTCCACTGCTAAGGTTGGTGTCATGGCTCAGGAACAAATGGCCTTGCCAGGCAGCATGCCAAGCCACCTGGTTGAACCCATTGGAATGTGTCTCCTGGAGGAAGGCAACAGCTAGCCACTTCTGGTGCAGGAGCTCCAGGACGGCCTCCCGTTTCACCGGATCTCAAGAGTTGTTGTTAAAAGTGCCAACGGTCATGGCTGCCATGGGTGTGGGTATGGGAGAGAAAGAGCGAGAAAAGGTGCAGGTGGAAGAGCAAGCACCCAAGAGTAGAGCAAAAAAGCAGAGACAGGTCGAGGAAGGCCATCATACCCTACTCTACTCCAGGGTCCCTCCCTGGCCCCACTCATCTCTCACCCTCTGTGTGAGCTTCTCTAGATGGTAAGCCATCTGCCAAGTGCTTAGATCCTGTTGCATAACTTTGGCTGCAGCTCTGGCAGCTTTGACAAAGAGTTTAGGATCTGTGCACCGCTGGGTGAACTCTGCTACGTTCTTCTGTGCTTTCGTCTGTTTTAAAAAGCCCAGGAGATCCCCCATAGTCGAGGCTGACCCGGGGCGGGGGGGGGAAGGGGGTCTGCCAACATGGGCTGGACATTTCTGAGAGAAGCATGGTGAGGATGCACCCCAGGTGGGAGCTCATCCACAAATGCAGTGTCTTCACCCTCAATGTGTAGACACATCAGCCTCCTCTCATTGTCCAGGCCAAGGAGTGGCTCTGGAAGAGCAATCTTTTCCTTCTTGTGGGGGTGGGAAGAGGTCATCCTGCTCTCAAGGTCACTTCTGACAGTCAAAAAACTGGATCTCCATCTCACTAGCTTCCTTATCCAATTTGGTAGGCCGAGACATTACCAACTGGTCAGCAGACTCCTCTTCCACCCCCTGGGTCAGGCCTCCAGAAGAGGGGCATTCTGAATCACTTTTACTGCCACTCAACTCCACAAGCTGGGAGACAGGTGGGGGGTTGGTGACCCCAGCCTTCACCTCCCCCACCTCCAAGCCATCCCAGTCCATGGTCAACAGGGTTGCTGGCATGACAGCCAGAGCAGGGTCAGCAGGGGCCTCCCTGGTTCCAGCCGAGGAGGGTCCCAGCAGGGATAGGGTGTCCTGAGAGGCCCCCTTCACCTTTCTCTCTTTGTTCTTCTTTTTTCTAGTGGCAGGTGGCCCACCCTTCACAGGGGATGGGCCGGCCACCTCAGACAAGGCCACAGTGGAGGGCAGCTGGGAGGAGGCCTGAGCCCCTTCATCCGACAGTCAGGGTAGGCAGGGGGCAAGTGGAGACATCAGCCCCTCCACCTGGTGGGGCCTCTGCACCAGGGGAGGGTGGGCACCATAGGTGGAATGGTTGGGGGAGAGGGCTGGGGAGTAGTCCCAGCCCCTCCACTGGATGGAGCTCTCATGCCAGAGACCCCAGCCCCCTCAAATGGAACAGGGGTGAATGGAGGTCAGGAAGAGCTCCCGGCCTCACTGAGCAGGGTCTGTGTCCCAGGAGTGGATGCGCCATCCATCAGTGCCGCTGTAGTTGCTGATATTCTGGCCGCTTTCCCCCACAGGCACTGGGCTGCTAGGTGGGAAGAGCTAACACACTGGAAACACGTGCTCTCCCCCAAGGAAAAATAAATCACAAACCTCCGCCCGTTGAATGTGAGGCTCAAGGAGTGGGGCAGGGACTGTGGGCCCTTCCTGAGGAGCATGAAAACCTGCCTTCGAAAAGACAGGACGTGCTTCAGCTTTGGGTCCTCGTTTCAGATTGTCAGTTGGTGAAAGGGACTCATAGGAACCCCATAGGGCTTGAGATCCTTTGCCAGCTCCGAATCAGTCACATGTGGGGCATGTTGGAAGACACCACCCTCACAGCCTGGGTATCTAGGGGCATGACAAGATAGTGTATGCCTGCCATATCCAGGCCCTCTGCACACACCCTATTGACCAAGGTGGAAGTGCTCAGGTAAATTACTGGAACCGTATTAACACAACCTGCATAACATAAGTTACACTGTCCCAGGAGACCAGCTAGGGCACCTACTCAGACCTTGACCCTGACATAGGGAGGGGTGTGAACCCTCAAGCCATGGGTAAGGGGGAAGTCTTGAGAGGCATCCTCATGCCAGTTGTTGGGCATAGGAGCAGTCATTCCTGATAGGACAGGGTTAATTTCAAAAGCTAAAAGCTAGGAGAATGAAAAGAAAAATGTGTATATTAACTATAGAGATAAGTGCCTGGGAATGCAGCCATAAAAAACTAAATGGGAGGGGGAAAGGGGAGTGAAAAGAGTCAGGGGGGTATGAGGGGTAGGAAAAAAACAGAAACAGAAAAAAGGAAAAAACGGGGGGAGGGAATTAAGAGCACCCCTTGAGAGGCAAGATATAGAAAAAGATAACTTTCCACAACAAACAAGCAGAAAAGAAGGAAAGGAAAAGAAACAGTAAGAAAAAAGCTGTAAAGTAGCAACTTGCAGAGAAAGAAGTAGGAAGTAAAGGGGGAGGGAACAGAGAGCAGAGAAAAAGAGGAAAAAACACTGTGAAAATGCAAGAAAAGGATCAGAAACGGAGATAAACAGAAGCAAGAGGCCTTTAGACAGGTGGGAGTCAGAAAAGAAAAGAGATAGGAAGCTGGGCAGTCTTATGCTCAGGATCGCCCCATGCAGCTCCAAGCAAGCCTGGTCCGAAGCATCCAAAGTGGAAGGAAGGAAGGAAGGGAACTGATTGGTTTGCCCTGAAACAAACTTATTTTTCTTACTGTTTGGTATTGCAAATGAAACAAAAGTTAGTTATTTACAAAATGATAATTCAGAGTCAGGACAGACTAATACTTGGAGGGTAGATAGAGATGTGAAAGAACAAAGCTTGTGGTAGCTGAGCTAGGAAAAAAACATAGGCCCCCACTGCCCCCCATTGGTTCGCATCCCACTGCGTCGTGGAAAATTGTAGCATTCTCTAACAAGAGCGTGCAAGGCAGGAGCATCAGGTTCTTTGCTAGCTGAGGATAGCTTTCTCCCCCATGTGTTACAACAGTTTGTAAAACAATTTTCTGCTTGCTCTGCGTCATCTGCTCTCCATCTCCAGCTACTGAGTCCATTGATTTATTCCTATTATCTGAGTCTCCAGCTTAGCAGACAACATAATTGTAGGCTACCTCTGGGGAGCTTTTAGGTGTTAATTGTTTCCCCAGCATTATTTCATTCTGAATTACATAGTTCTTAACTGACATAATTAGGCCCATGCATGGGAATTACCAACATCAGATTACTACAGAACATACTTGTGCAGCCAGACCCAGTTCATGGAGCATTTAACTGCTCCTTTTATTTCCAAAGTTATTAATATTGGTGTGCTCACAGGCATTATTCAGGCTCCGTTCCAGCTCTGATGTGAGAAAGAAGCCAAACCTTAAAAGGGGGCACTAAGCAAAGACAAAATGGAAGTTCTCTTGGTCCAAGAACAGGAATGAATGCTGGAGACCATAGGTTACCTTCCAGCCTTTGTGCTTCTAAGTCACGGCAGGAAAAATTAATGGTGTGTCCAGAAAGCTGGGATAACTAAGTCATGGGCAGACCCAATGAGGTGGTACAATCCTTACCCAAAGCTGGGCCAAGGGTGTGGGGCACCACTGCAGCCTCTTCAGGACATTGCTCCAACCTCTGAAATAGGAGTATTGTCTGCAGCCCTTTATATCACAAGAATAGTGTGGAAAGGTCACGCATAGAGACACAGGCTAGTAATGCATTGTATGCATTGCTGTAGCACCAACGAGCTGCAGCCCTGGAGTAGGAGCCTGTTGTGCTAGGTGCTGTACAAACCTAGAACAAGAAGACAGCCCCTGTACCCACAACCTAAGAGGGATGCACACAAGTGGTCACATGTGAAGTGTAGGCGCATATGGTAGAATATTAGTAGGGTGCAAGCAGGGTGGTGAGATGAGACATTTGTTGACTTGGAGGTTGACTGAGCTAAGAGTGAAGGACAGTGAGGTCATCATCATGGAAAAGAGCTACATTTTCTTGCATTGCACTTGTTTTTTCCCGTGCTAATGAAGTAAGATCTTCAGTCTTAAAATCATGACTCTCAGCCATTTGAGCAAGACAGAGCATCTCCGTTAGCAGCAGCAGTAATACGTCACATCCTTTTATGTGGACCAGCTCCTGAGTGAGGAGATGGCAGAGTTATAAAAATATATTCTGAGATAGGGAGTTCCCTGCAAGGGTCTGTGTTAGAAAATCATTCTACTTGCTTTTGGCTTTTATGCACATTTCATGTTGCTGGAGAAATGGGGAAACCAGGGGAAAGATCCTCAGTTCCATGCGGTTTTTAAGCCTACAGTGCATTGGGACAAAGAATGAAGACAACATCTTAAAGGAACTAGTAATTTAAAGAGGAACCAAAGCAAACAGGATTTTATTAACAATATCGAAGTAGGGTGCATCACAATTTACCGAGTGCCTCTGTCATCCTTTGGTGGTTTGTAGAGTGGTCCATAGAGTGGATTTTGAATCTACTCCTGCCAGTGAGTTAGCAAAGGTTGTCCAATAGACAGCCTGTAGCCGTTCGTGGGTTAACTTGAGGCTCCCAGGCTCCTGATCCAGGACCTGCTCCCTGATTTGCTCTCCTATTGCTGCTTCTGGAGTCCCCAGGCTCCCTCTCTCTCCTCTGACTTTTGCTGCCTGCCCTGACCCTTGGGGCAGGGTGGGGTGGCATGGCCTGGAGGGCTGAGGGAGCCTGTTGTTGGGTGCCCAGGAGGGACCTGGGGAACTCAGGCAGTGCACAAGGGGCTGATGTGGGGCAGTGCAAGTTGCCTGTTATGCAGCAGGGTAGGGGTTGGTGGCATATCTATACTGCATGGGGGGGCCTGTGCGATGCAGTCAGTGGAGCAAGAGCTCTGTGTAGCTTGGGGAGCTTGTGTGGCACACCAGGGGCCTGTGTATTGTGGTGGGGAAAGCCCAGGTGGAGTAGTGTGCATACAGTGCAGGTATATACCTGGGATGCATGCAGCCCATGTGGCACATGGCTGGCAGGCCTGCAGCCCCTTGCCACTCAGTAGTTGGACAGACCTGAGTTTACTGATATGCTTACAAAGCAGTCACTATTGCTGCTATTCTCAGTATAGCCAGGGGTAACACAGACCTCCATGCAGGCTTATGACCAAGCTGTTTACTCAGATTCTGGTCTGGATTTTGCAGCAGTTAGTGAGTGTTATAATAAGGGCACAGTGGCATGCACCTTACAGCATCTTACTACAGCCCTAGAGATGTGAGTTCAAGCTTTGGTCCAGATTCATGCCAAAAGTTGCCTCTGATCATCCCAGCTGCAAATGGGATATCTGGTTATTTGAGCTGGGGAGTCAACACCAGCCAGCTGTGATGCCAGCCAAATCATTTCCATGTATAGAAACTAGCAGGTCTTAACTATGCTATCCTATAGATTCAACTGGGGCCTTGACTCTGCTTGGGGTCTAGGCTTCTAATACTACCTGAGCTGGGTAGTTCAATATTAACACGTTTGTCACCCTGAGCTATGTGACTACCATTGGGTTGTATTGTGCTTTTTAATCCAAGTGGTAGAGGATCAGTCTTGTATATCTAAAAGTCTCGAGTTCAATCCCTTCCTCTAGAGAATTGCATTACGTAAAGTAAATGTTACCAAATAATTCCTAATTGAGAACTGGAACATGCTAAAAATATAAATCCAACTCCCACACTTGTTCCACGCAGTTACTACATTTTCTGTCCACATAGTGCTATAAACAACATTGGCTATGTTTGAGAAGGAGGCGGGGAGGGAAAGTAAAGGCTGAACATAAATCATAGGCTTGACAGTGAAAAAATGGAATGTGAATGGTGCCCTCATTCAACAGGCAGACTAATGAATGGCCCCATGTTGAAAAAAATCTAGGTTCATTATGAAATATAATGGAGAACATGCTGCCAAACCAACCATCACACTCAATGTATTGTGTACCCCTGCGAAATATTAATGTTGTACTGGTAGGTCTTCTTTCCTCTAATGTAGCATCAATTTAATGCTGTATTAGTCCAAAAGTCAGCTGAGATAATTCAATAAACTTCCAGTGAAGTCAAAGGACTTATACTAAGTTGTACCAATCAAGGGTCTTACATTTTGCTATTTTTGACATTTAGTGTTATTAGACAAATGGCTAGAAACTTCCATTAGTAACTCATGGAGAGGACTGGATTCAAATCCTCCAGCAGATTATCAAGAATATAGATCAAAGCCCACTAAAGTCAATAGAAAGATACCTGCCTTGATTTCAATGGGCTTTTAACCAAGCCAAGAGGTGGTAAGTATAATCCCTCATAAAATGACAATGGTGTTATAGCACTCAAGACAGTGTTGTTGACTTGACGTGTGCCAGATCAACACTTGGGATCTCAATATTGTGCTGTTAGGAGAACATGATACAAAATTATATACACACATACAAACTGCACAAATACTCTATGGGTTCATACACACATGCACATACACAAACATGCACTTCTGTGGCTGTGTGTTAATACTAGGGGCATTTGGGGTAACTTGGGTTCGGGGTTACTTGGGGTCAAGGTGCCTCAGGGTTACTCAGGGTCATGGTTCTTACTCAGGGTCAAGGTGCCGGGGTTAACCGGGAGCAAGGTGCCCCATGGTTATTCGGGCTCAAGGTGCCAGGGTTCTTGGGGTCAAGATGCCCCAGGGTTACTTAGGGTCACTTGGTGCCCTGGGGTTTCTCAGGGTCATGGTGCTGGGGTTACTTGGGGTTATGGTGTCCCTGGGTTACTCGGGGTCACCTGGTGCTGGGGTGCAAGCAAGGGAAAAAGCTGGGGCCGGAGACCGAAGAGCGAGCAGTGGAGCTGGGGGAGGAAACCTGGGCAGCAGTAAGGAGGAGCGGCGGAGCAAGAGGTAAAGGGGCGCTGGGGCAGAAGTGAGGGGTGGTGAAAGCCAGGGTTTAGAGGAGAGCAGAGCCAGGGTTTTGGAGGTGGCAGAGAGGGAGCCAAGATGGCAGAGAGAGAGAGAAAGAGACGGGAGGAAGGTCAGAGGGGCAGAGAGCAGAGATTGGAGCAGGGCCAGGAGTTCAGTAAAACAAAAACCCAACTCAGGGTTCCAAAGTAACAGTCTTAGTAAACAGGCAACAAGCTACACAGCCCACAAAGTTATTGGTTCCCCCCTACATGCACAAACACTTACACACATACACCCCCACAATGGGAGCAGGAGAGGAAAGGCTTAATGGAGGGATTTGAGATCCAGGTATGTAGAGACAAAGCTCAGGTCCCTTGATTGGGGAAAGAAGGTGGGCGATACCTACCTATCCCAGACTGAGAGTTGATCCTTGATGGCCAGTCAGGATCTTCTCCAGCAAGGTGTTGTCCAGAGGGGGGTCGCTGGCAGGGCCTCTGGGTGGACAGGTGGCATGGCATTGTGCTGGTCCAGATGGAGAGGGCATCCCAAAAAGGTCAAACTCTACCACCCCTTTTATAGGGGTAAGCTACCTGTGTCTCCTATGGGAAGGACATGCTCAGGCAAGGGCCAGTCCTGCTCAGATGCATACGTGCAGATCCAGATATCCTCATTGTCTGGTGGTATACAATGGCGGGGTTGCTGGTTTCTGTAGGGTCTTTGTCTTTCAAATATTGGGTTCCTGTAGGTTCTTTATCTTTCAAATGGTGGGTTTTGTCTCTGGTCCTGGGTGAGGTCTGTGGTTCCTGGGTGAGTCAATGCAAGGCAATGGTCAGGTCATTGAGTTGATGGTCTGGTCATTACGGGTCATTCAGTAGAGGCCTGCTACCATTATGCCTCAAGCACCCTCATTCATTCCCATTCGTTCAGGAACCAATTTACATAAGAGGGGTAGGCGTGAGTCATAGTTACAACATACTATACACTAGGGTATGCCCTATTCTGTAGGGCAGGGGACACAAGATGGAGGCTTGACATTAGAAAATGGAAACATGACATTACTTGACATTACTTTGGTTAACTTTACAGACACAGGCCTAAACCAGACAATATTAATATGAAACACTAAAAGTCAATGCAAAAATTATAGGGATACAGTATAGCACAATATAACACAGTACGGATCAATACAAACATAACAGAACACTATTTACAATATAAAAAAGGGGCTTATTACAATAATAGCATACAAGAACTTAGCCCACCTATGACTACTTATGATTACTTATAAGGGATAGAGAGGGCAGAGAGAAAGTCAGAAATGGTTGGGGAAGGGGAAGGAATATATTTTTAAGTTAAAAAAAAAAGAAAAACTTGGGGGTTTTGCTACAATGTTACAGGACTCAAGAAGTACCCAGGTGTGGATAAAAAAATCTACTGTTGTTCAGAATTGATGGGCATTACCAGAGCTGCCAAGCACCCAAGCCTGGAACAGGGGCATTGCAATTTATGTCTGAGGAGTATTAGTACTTCTGTCTAGGAAACTAAGGCTGGAAGAAGAGTGATGTTGCATTCAGGATTAAGATTACTGACACAGCTGTTTAGAGAGACAAAATGTAAACTTGTTGAGGGCAGGCTAGCTGGATGGAAGGTCCCCATACCAACAACTTCAACAGCCACATCTCATCTAGGATCTGACACATAAATAGCATTTTCCCCCACAAACGCTGCCAAATGTGTTAGTATTGAGCACACTACCCAGAACTCAAAGGAACCTCAGTGGCTCAGAAGATAAAACTTACCATCAGGATTTTGTAGGCAAAGGAAGAGTGCCTCTGACAACATGCATCACCCCTGGGGTTATACGAAGGGGTTGCATTCCCTGTGGCTTCAAAAATGCCTCTGGGTTACATGGAAGACTAGCTGGAGCAGCCGAGGTGAAATAGCCATGCTCTGTGTCAGTGATGTAGGGTGGGATGACAGAGAGACAAAGGTGTCTTGTAACATGGCTATCTACAGGTGTAAGTATAAGCCTTGCTCCCAACTTGAAGGCTGACCCTAGTTTAGCCAGTTTTAAATGGGTACCTGACCATTCAGGCTGGAGACTCAGAGGTGGCTGGATGTAATGGTAGCCACATCACCCCCCTGCGTACCACTGCCTACAGAAACTAGTGTGCCTTCACTGCTAGGCTTGGTGGTTCCTTTGGTCCTGATGATGTGTTCATCTGTAGCACACATTTCAGCGATCCTGTGGAGGATCTTAGGAAAGCTTTGAAAAGCCAACAGAAAAGTCCTATCCAACTACTACAGAGTAAATGTGCTTTTTCAAGGAGCAGAAATGGTATGGCAGGAGCATGGTGTCAGCTGAGTCATAACATGGGCCCACAAGGCATAATTACTCTACAACTTGTGAAATAAAATACCAGATTTATGCTGAAACATCCAGGGTATTTTTTCTAGAAGCACCTTTCTCTGGCATGTGCCATATGTTCAATTTAAGGTGTGATTCTAACCAGTTATAAAGATGTTCCATATTATATATAGAAAATCTTTGTAGCTGGTTTGCCTTGTTAATGCACCATAAATTGATTTGAATGCCATAGCTGAAATGTTTGCCAGGAAACCATACTCATTGGTTTGTTACCCCCACTAAAAATCCCCTTTGATTTAATTCTATACAATCAGGGTATATATGATGTTCAGAAGAAATTAAAAAGATAACTCCTTCATTCTTCATAGCACCCTGTAAGGACTGGGTTGTTGATACTCTGGCCTAGTGGTTAGGCCATTGGAGAAGGGAAGGAGTTAGAGTCCAGGTTACCAGATCCATCCAAGTGGGAAACCCAGCAGCAGAGTTCAAGTTACAGGCAGAGCAAGAGTCTAGCAGCCAGAAAACAGATTACCAAATCCAAGGGCAGAGTCGAGTCAGCGTTCAGGAGTTGGAGACCAAGTTACCAGATCCAAAAGCAATTTCCAAAAATGCCAGAGTCCAGAAACAGAGCTGAACAGGGTCAGAAGCCAGAAAACCAGAGGATACAAGATCAGACAGACCACCAGGCAAAACTGTTGGCTAACCTGCAGTTGCTGCCACAGGTAGGAGTAAATGAGGATGCTGTTGTCTCTCGCAACCAGTCAGGAAGCCCAACTCATTCATTAGGCTGGGGTAGGGCTACCAGTCAGAGCTCCTGGGAAGGGATGGCCAAATAGGCAATTGAGAAGCCCATAGGAATCAAAGCAAGGTAGATGGAACTTAAGAGACTGCTTAGTTCAATCCCCTGCACTGAGACAGGATGAAGCATACTTACTATTGACGAGAAATCAAGTTGCTTGCCAAAAATCACACTGGAGCTCCATCAGAGAAGTGAAACTTGAACCTACCTCTCCTGAACTGAAGCCACAGGATTATACTTTCTATCAAATAGCAGTGGCTGTTTTTAAATGTGACTGAAGCCAACTTGGAAACGAAGGGAACAACAAAGAATGTTAGGCCCCTGGCTTCCATCAGTGTTTAACCACAACTCAATTATTACTATTTATCTGAATTCTAGCCCAGCTTGTGATGTGCTAAGTGCTGTCTATAGGAAGAAACAGTTCAAAATAAGACCCAGTCTGGCAATATGTGCCATTCAAGTTGCCAGGCTCGCTCTATGATATTCAAAGAACAGCAGAGGAGAATGTTAATTAGAGCCAGAGTTATTCAAATCTAATTCTCTTCTGTTTATTAACAGCCTAGAGGCTTAGTGGAACTGCAGAGGAATATGCAGTGAACCTTTAATTAATCTGTTTTCAGTTTAAAGGGAATTTGTGGAAGCTCAACAGGGCTGGATATGTATTTGTGAGAGACAGCAGCAGTGAGAGTTGAGAACATGCAGTTCATTAAGGCACACAGCAGAAATGGCAATATGGACCGGGTGCCTTAGAGTATTGTATGGGGTTTGTCACTGGGAAAGTTGCTTAGGGTGTTCTGTTGCTTAGGGAAACCCCCCCAAAGGGGATTTCTCCATAGAGTGGCCTAATAGTATGGAAGTAGGGATGGGAGAAACAGATATTGGGGAAGGGAGTCAGAAGAAAGGGTTGGCCAGTCTGACTTGGAAGAGGGAATGAAAGGAAAAGGGGTTGAGAATGGAGGAGAGGGGTTCATTAGCTGAGGAGGAGAGTATCAGAAATAAGCCTGGGCACATAAGCAGTTCATGAATATTCATGAAGGTCCAGAAAGGATGTGTTGAGGGATAGGTACAGGGAGGAATATGTTTTTGCTAATGGTGGCAGAGTGGTTTTCAGAGTGAAAGAATAGGGAGACTGGGAGCACCAGAGGAAGCGGTGTTTTGTGAGTAGCATCCATTTTGGTGCATGTGAGAATTGATCCAGGGTTAAGTTTCAAGACAACGAGTGGAATAAGGAGGAAGAAGTCAATTGACTATGACTATCACCATCCTTAGCACGTTTATCACCATCCTTTGTACTGAAAAGGGCTTGAAACAGATCTGGATCTCAGCTTTCCTGAAACTCAGGCGACTCAGATGGGGGGTGTTGGTTTGGTCCTTGTTAGAGATAAGGAACAACTACCAAGGTTGAATCAAGAGTTGGGTCTGAATTTATCAGGTCACAGGTGAGGACAGGGTAGCTGATCTGAGATATTGTGAGGGCCTATCTCTGTTTCCTCCCTGAGTTCATGCCGACTCCTAAAGCTCTGGAATATGTTTTCTGATATCCTTCTCAAATATCTCCAGAGACCATCACCTTCAGAAAAGGGGTGACAATAGCTACCAGGTGTATGGTGCTCTTCATGTTAGCCAAAGATACCTCTCGACAGCCTTCCAAGACTCTTCCTCCAGGGTATCTGCAAATTTCATGGGATGCTACAGTGGGCACAAGGGAATTATATGTTTAGAAAAATCTGTAGGGTGAACCCCTGACCAGATGATATGCTTGTATGGATAGGAAGACTGTTTATATAGCTACAGATACAGACACACATATATATGCCTATATAGTCTTTGTGCCACTTGGATGAGACAACCAATGACACAGAGTAACAGAGCTTCTTGTAATATGGACATCTGTCTACTGCAGACTAGATTCAGGCTCCCTCGCAGGGGAGAACTACAATGACTATGGCTCATGCTTCTTTTTGTCTTGTTGGCAGCCACAATGAATGTAGACTGGACGTGAAAATTGTCTATAAAGATGTGTGCAATGCCTGAGGAGATGAGGGCTGGACAATTAAACCACAATTATTAATAATGCCTAATGTTACTAAAATAATAAATGAAAGAGCCAGAGAAAAACCGTGTTGTGATTTTTCTTTTCTTTCTTTTTCCTAGCTAAAAACACAGAAAAAAAATATCACGTGATCACAAACGGTGACATGCATTTATTTATTTAGGAAGTGAAAGTAGTACCATGGACAGTGACACACAACTGGGTAGAGAGGCTTGGACTTTTCAGTGTCTCCATCTGTCAAAACGCCTCCAAACACCGCCCAAAGTTTGGTTCTTGTGGCTCCTTCTTCTTATATCACCGTGTATCTGAAGATTTCAGTATTTTTAAAAGCCATCCATTATTACCGCACATGCCAGGATTGTCAGGAGGGACAATTTCACAACAGTTGTGCACGGGAGGAAACTGAGATAAAGACCCTCTCTTTACTACAACACATAGAAGCCAATGGGAGGTGAGGGTAATCCATGAAGACATGAGCCCAAAATCCAGATGGAGGCAGTAGCACAAATTGAGGAGAATCCAAGATTCATGACTCCTACTCCATAGGTCTAACCAATAATGTGGTTTGTCACTAAAGTAAGATAAACCACATGGTCTATGATTAAACTTTTTCCTCCTGCCATAACTCTCCCTCCTCATACTACTACTCAGATCATGTAACTCAGATCATAAAATAAGGTTTCAAGGCCAAATATTTAGCTGGTGTAAATCAGTGTACCTCCATTGGGCAAATTTCAAAGTGCATACAAACCGCAAAGAACACAGCATAAAGCATTGTAAGTGCAGATGAAAATATCTGTCCATTTTATATTTTGAGCACAGGAAATCCTTCCTGTTGCTCAGTGCATTCGCACACAGAGATTGAGCACTACAATGGCAATGGATTTCTTTCTAGCTCAATGTCAACTCAGCCACTTAACAAATCCAAATTGTTTAAAGAGCCCTTGTCAGGCCAAAAAATTGCTACCCCTTTTAAAGAAAACTGCATTCATTTACATGCTGATTAATACAAACTATTGAGGGCTACTTAAAATAATATATGCTAATTTTCCCTTTGCGCCGGAAAGTTTATAGGCTTCAGTTTTTCTTCTCTTTTGTTTTTGTCCTGATAATTGAACAGGAAGAGGGGCAAAGATAGAAAGAACTGTTCAGAGAGTACAGCTTAATAAGGGCCTGGGGAGGGTTTGGCACATCAGATTGTTGGCAAGCACCTGAAATGTGTTTCTATTAATTTATCCATCTGTCCACCCATCAGATACTTCTCTGCTGCTATTTGGTGTCTGAGCACCACAGAAGATTGAATGTATTTATCCTTACTCTAGCATTTTGAAATAGGGAAGTTCTCATATTCCCAGTGTACACACAGGATCGGAAGCACAGAATGACTAAGGGATTGTCTTGGCTTATTAATGCATGTCCAGTGCCAGTTTTATGTGGTCACCTCAAGTCTATTCTGGGGTGCAGCACACATTGAGTGCATGTTCACTGAGTCACTCCCTAGCACAGCCCCTCACTGGGTCAGACTTGCCCTACGGGCCTTACCCAATGTCCCAAAAACAGCTGAGGGAGAAGTCATAAACAGAAGGAAGCTCCCAGCCAGGAGACTATGCTGGGTTTTAAAGACTGCTCGTCACTTGGCAAGGGGTCATGTCACCTGTGCTCTAGTGACCATCACTACAAGAATAGATACTAATGGGTGGGCTTTTTATGTCCTCACTTTTCATAGACCTTTGCTGGGACCACCTTTTAACCAGGGTTGCATACCTAACCACATGGGTGACTGGTGTCATCTAGTCGGAGGGGCATGTGCCCCCCCCCCCCCCCCAGCCAATCTTGCCAACCACAGGGGGCGGGGAGGGATGGGGGAATTCCTCCACGGCCAATCATGCTGATCGAGAAGTGGCTGCGGCACTCCTGGAAGTGGCCATAGTGCTACATCTAGAGCTCCCACTCCCTGGCTGGTGCTCGTGGGGAGCATGGCCTGTCAGGGGGGTACACCAGCACTCTCAGGGAGTGCACATGCACCCCCATGCACCCCCTACATGTCGCCACTGCCTAACCATTTTCTCTAATGCATGGTAATGTAGTGAGCAGCATATTTGCTATAAAAGTATGTTCGTTTTTCCCAGAAGGTCTGGAATTGCAAATCAGCAAGTCCTTTGCTTCACACAAGTCATTGAAGTCATTATTCTCCCTTTTCTAATGGTGAAGAATGTGAAATTCACCTCAAAAGTGAATATCTGTGTGATTCTGAGTGCAAAAATTAAGGCCTCTATAACAGGAAAGCCTGAGTTCCACTTAAGGCATTATGTGAACTTTTTTCATTGGTGATAACTGTTAATAAGAGCAAAAATGACTTTATTTTCCTGTGTATCCCATGCCGTGGAGATAATTACCACTGAAATCAAAGGTCAGACCCAAGATCATCCTGTTGACCAAGAGCTATTTTCACCTACACCGGTGAATGATACAATCTCCCTCTCCTAACCGAGTCAGCTAATTTCAAGTTCAACTCAGCATCCTTTTAGGATGGCCTCCAATTTCCTTTACCAGTAAAAGATGACAAGCTACAGGGAAGCTCTGATATGGCCAGATAAAGAAGCAACAAGAGGTCTGCCCTGCTGATGGTTTCAGGTTGGTAGCTAGATAAGCAGAACAAAGCAAAGGGAAAAAAAAGGTGAGCAGTAAGGGGGAAATACTGTATCAAGAGTGAGATGCTCAACGCTCTACGTATTGACTGTACTTTTGACTTGCACAGGGGAATGCACATCATGAATAGTGCATCCTGTGAAGGCGAGGAGGGGAATAAATACTAAATAGGACCACTGAGAGTAAGTTCCCACATGTACATTTTTGTATAAGTGGTTGTGTTAGACAGCGAGGGAGAGGTGATTTGTCCATTGGAGTAGGTTGCTCAAAATTGACACATTGTAATAAAAGCCAGTGCAATGAAACAGCTTTCTGCCCTCTCTCCAGAGCAGACTTCCCAAAGCAGACACAGAAGCTTGCCTGGTCCTTTTACTTTCATTCTGTCATCTTCATCAGCTAGGTTTAGCTGGGGCTGCTGCTTCTTAGGCTTACAGAAAGCAAAGCACTTTACAATGCTGCTGCTGTCTGCTGCAGATGTGTGGAAAATTGTGTGTGTGTGTAAAGAAAAAAAATACACACACAGACAAGATTCTTTGGGTAAATCCAATATCTTTTATTAGACCAACTACAATAGCTGGAAAAAATTCTTCTTTGCAAGCTTTCGGATGAAAACACCCTTCTTCAGGCTGAGGAAGCATCCCTCAGCCTGAAGGAGGGTGCATGTACCCTAAGCTTGCAAAGAAGAATTTTTCCAACTATTTTAGTTTGTCTATTAAAAGATACCAGATTTACCCAAAGAACCTTGTCTGCCCATGTCCTTAGACCAACACAGCTATAACACCCGCTCCTAAATACACTCCCCCCACACCTTTATCTATCTAGATATAGATATATATTTGTATTTATAGATAGATATAATCTCTATGTATAGATAAGGGGCACCTATACATGTGGAGGGAGGATGCTCCGATGTGCTGTAATTACAGCACATTGGAGCCAACTCAATTAATTAAGTCTTCTGGATCATGGTAATTACCGTGCTTCAGCAGACTCCAGCATCACATGTATTGGCATCCCCACACTGAAAAATGGTGGTGGGGGCACTTTCACTAAAGCTTGTTTGATGGGCTTTAGTTAAAGCACCCCCACTGCCATTTCTAAGCACAGGGACACTGATACATGTGACGCTCTGGGCACTTTAATTAGAGTGTTTCTCGGAGCTGCTCTAATTAAAGCGTCCCACCCCCCCCACTCCCAGAGCATGTGTGTCAACACTCATAGATACAGCTGTGTGTCTATACATTTTATACAGGTTTCCCTTGCTTTATGCTGTACATGTGTTCCTGGAAAACGGTGCATAACTCAAATTCACATAAAGGGACCCCACTTTACCATGTAACAAATACGGATACATTCCACGACCACAGCTGTACTGACCCCCAGACCCATTTCTACCACTTTTGCAAGACAATTTTGGTACTCACCAACAGCAGAAAGTACACACAAGCACAGGGCACTATCACAATGGGGATGGCAACTACAGAAACACGTGTCTCAGACAACGAACGGGGAACACAAATTCAGACCGGAGACTATATTTTGGGGCGCATTACTCCCACAGTGCACCGCACAAAGCAGCTGACTGCAGGCTTCCACCAAACCGATCGCATAAGAATGAATTTACTTTGCATATAACGAATTTTTGGTATAAAAAGGGTCATCGCATAAGAGCAAATTAACACATACAGAACCCACATAAAGCAAGGGAAACCTGTATATATAGATACCTAGATTGATTGATCTGTGCCTGTTTACATGTACATATATATTGTGTATACATGCATACCCCTACTCACATATGTGTGTATGCATGCACGTGCATGAGTGTGCTTGCATTAACCCCTTACATACTGGAAGAAAACTTCTGCACTTCTCTATATCACTGAATTCCATAGTCAATTCAAAATCTCAATGTAGGGAACAGTAATGCCTTGGGTGGGAGGATGGGCAAAAGAACCTGAGGCTGGATCCAAATCCTATTGCAGCCAGTGGAAAACTCCAGTGAGTTTTGGATCAAGCTGTTGCTGGCCTGAATTAATTAGTGCTGCTGCATTGCCAGGTGGGGCTTTTGTGTGCGCGCGCCAAGGACTAATTGTGTATAAAAACAAATAGCTACGTGTGGGCACAGACACAAGCCAGTGCTCATGCCAATGCATTTTATAGGCCCATTGGAAAAACGAACCCCTTGTTCTTTTCATAACTTATTTTCTGAGTTGCTGAAAGTTTGAAGGATGAGCCATAGTAAAACAGGAGCTTCAGTTTTCTAATTTTTTCTAATGTCTGTTTTCTAATGGTGTCATAGGATCTGTAGAGGTGTTCATTACAGGCTCATGTTCCAGTTTCATTGGACCCCCCGCCCTTCTTCACTTCCTTCCCTAAGGCTATGTCTTCAAAGTGCTTGTTGTTAGCTCAATTATTACACAAGAGATAAGCGAAAATGGGTCACAGCCTGTTCCATTGGTTAGGTGCTCATTGGCCTTAGCAGCCTAAGTGTGGTCCTATTCCACCCTGCTGCAGTCCCTGAAAATGTGCTAACATGTCTTTTTTTGTAACACGCCATTGTTTGAGCACAACGGCCAAGCTACAAAAAAGCAGCAAGGAGGAGGACAAGGCATCTAACTTTTGCTTTCATCGCTTTTCAGGGACTGAAGCAAGGTGGAAGAGGATTGCACTTAGGCATCTAATGCCACTTAGGCCTTTACAGGTGGAAAACGATGTGCCCCCATTACCTCTATTTTATAGCTGGGGAAGCCAAGACACAGAGAGGATAAATGACTTGCCAAGGGTCCTACAATGAGTCACAGGATTAGAGGTGGGATCCTGAGAAGCTCCTTATCTGCCTCCAGTTTAGATGTCACAATGCCTGAAAATTAGGTGCCTGAATGAGCCTGGGTCTCAATCTCTGGGTCAGGGAATGATGTAGCTGGCAGCTAATAGAACAACTCCAAATTGCTTTAGCAGGACACCATGTGAACAAGTGAAGCCACATGAAACCGGTAGCTTGTGACTGGTATTTAATCCTGTATCCCTCCAGAAAAGTCCTTTTGCTCATTATTTGCATGTGCTCTTACTATCAGTCTCACAGTTAAGCAAACGTGGGTCAGTTATGCAAATGGCTGGGAAGGGAATAAAGCTAAAGCTGGGCTGGGACATGTCCTTGTCCCTGTGATAAAAGTAACACAGAGGGAAGAAAAAAAATATTTGAATATTTTTTCTATGCCTTTTCTTTCTTTCAGTCACAGAAAGAATTAGGTGCTCAGTTAGGTGCTCAGTGGCCTTAGGTGCCTAAGTGTGGTCCTATCCCACCCTATTCACAGGAAGAATTGTGATGGGGGTGGGATGGACTAGGCTTGCTCACATTTCAAGACATTTTTCTTCTCAGCAGGGGCCAAGAACATGACTCAGTTGTACCTTCTCTGCTGTTAATACCAAATCTCCAAGCATATCTAGGCTCCAAGTAAATCAGGGTTTTTTTGCATAGTCAAGCATGAGGATGTGTCCAAGACAAATAAAAACAAACATGATTAGGTGCCCAGATTCATGGATTTAATGCCAGAAGGGGCCATGATACGATAAGCTAATCTGGCTTTCTTCATAAAAACAGATTGGAAGCCTCTCTCAGTGAGTGAAAGTCCAAATTCAGGAGGCTTAGGCCATGGCCTGACCTGGAGGATGGGATGCAGAGCACCCTCAGCAAGTTTGCAGATGACACCAAGGTGGGGGGAGTAGTAGATATGCTGGAGGGCAGGGCTAGGATTCAGAGTGACCTTGACAAATTGGAGGATTGGACCAACAGAAATTGCATGAGGTTTAGCAAGGACAAGTGCAAAGTCCTGCACTTAGGACAGAGCGATTCCATGTACAGGCTGGGGGCTGACTGGCTGGGCAGCAGCTCTGCAGAAAAGGACCTGGGGGTGACAATGGACTATACCATGAATATGAGTCAACAGTGTGCCCTTGTTGCCAAGAAGGTTACCGGCATCCTGGGCTGCATTGGTAGGAGCGTTGCCAGCAGATCAAGGGAAGTGATTCTTCTTCTCTATTCAGCACTGGGGAGGCCACATCTGGAGCCCTGTGTCCAGTTTTGGGCCCCCCACTACAGAAAGGATGTGAACAAGTTGGAAAGAGTCCAGCGGAGGGCAATGAAAATGGTTCAGGGTTTGGGGCACGTGATTTATGAAGAGAGGCTGAGGGAAGTGGGCTTCCTGGGCACTTTACACATGCTGCACCGGGTGCGGAGGTGGCAGCACTTTAATGCTGCTCATGAATATGTAAGATTCATGTATAAGCGCCTTGATATTCAGAAGTGTCAAGCCTCATGGCTTTCCTTTTAGTGAGGTACCTATATCTATTTTGCTGTCTGATTTGAGACCCAGGTAGGAAAACAGTAAGATTAACTTTTCTATGTTTCAAATTTCCCTTCATGGAAAGCTACTTGCCCCTTCCACAGTTACTTCCTATTCTCAGTGCTGCAACCAGGAGGACAGAGTTTGTAGGAGACATCGGGAAGTCACTTTGTGACCTCAAATGGTAGCTTCAGTTACACAGGAACATAGCCCCCTAGACTGGGCTGGAATGGGTCTCCTGGGTTATAGAAGCCAATCTTGTGCTATCACAAGCAACCGTGTCATCCACAGGCTCATAAATTGTTTAACATTGTCAAATTATTTTTTTATCCCCCATGCCTACATCACTTGGAAAGCTGTTCCAGAGCCTCACTTCTCTGTTGATTAGAAACCTCCTCTTAATTTCTAACCTAAATGTATTCACAGTCAGTTTATGACCACTTGTCCTTGTGCCAACATTGCTACTTAAGCTAAAGGACAGTTTAATAGCTTACTTTAATAGTAGCTGCACCTCTATAAATAGCTCTCAATTAAGAGCCAGTTTAGTTTTATAAGCATGGAGTCTCTTCTTATGACCTAGCAGGGAGCCCACAAAATGCTGCACATACTTTCTGTCTGGATTTCCCCATGTTAATAGCATTGCTTTCCTTGGGTTCTGCCTTGAAGGAGTGGGGGAGCTCACACCTAACGGCTGCATGTTTTGGGAGTAGGAGAGAAGGGGGTTAAAGGGCGTATCACTGGCCAAGGGAGGAGTCAGATGTTGTCAGCAGCTCTTGCTTACATACCTGCTAAAGCCCTGAACATAACTCCTCTAGCTCTTGGTCTGCCTTTAAGAGGCAGTTAAGTGTCCCCCATCCCAGTGAAGTCAAATGGGAAAGCCAGCACATCTTGTTAACCCATGCCCAGAGGATACTTCAGTACTGGCTACCTCCACATTTCCACGGAGAAGACATATGCTACTTCTCTGGCAGTGTCCCCCAGCTTCCCTGAACCCTGTCATCCAGTCACTATATGGGGACTCTGCTGACAAGGGAAGCATGTGGAGTAGGGTGGCCATCAGAGAGGACAATCTGGTTGTCCTAACCCTAATGTGGAGCCCCCAAGGGACTGGAAACCCTGTCTTGAGAAGAGCAAGCAAATGGAAGAAGGATAGGATATGGCTGATGTAGTATTAAACAACTAAGAGGACGTAGGGCAGGCAGAGTCCGTCCCTACCAGTGCTTCTCCGTGGGATGCATGTTGCTAAAGAGTTAGAGGGCCGGGCAGAGCTGCATTCTAACAAAACCCCGACGCTACACCGAGACCGAAACCCTGCGGCTTTCACAAGGCAGGCTCCGGCTCTCCCAATTCAGGAATGGGAAGAAACTGCACACAAGTGGGAAAATCATAGAGTTTCTGGGCGTTTTTATCTGCAGAAGATCAGAATTTGATCCAGAGAAAGGACTGCAAGACTTAGGCGGTGTCTCTAGCAGCAAGGGCCTCTTCTTAATCTAGGATTTCCCTCTTGGGGTTACCTCCTCAGATGGAGATCAGTATAACCCCATCAACTTCAACAGGACTATGTTGATTTACTCCAGTGGAGGGCCTGGCCCTCTGTGCACATTTATTTGCTATTTCATTTGCATGGTAAGTACCCGGAAGATGATTGTGTGTATAAATTCCAAGGGGAGCTATTGGTCTGTTGAGACTCTGCCTAATCCTCACATTATATTTTAGGATTCTGGCATTGCCCTGTAGTGACCTATGTAAGCAAAGGGTAATTCTCTGTGCTTTGAGCTAAAAAATAAGAGCACAGCCATTTTCTGCCTTTGTGACTGGAATGGGAGGAATGTGATTAGATGCAAGAGGCAGGTGGGGATTCAAGTAAACACTTGGCCGTAATTATTGTGGTGCCTTTTGTTCTCTAGTTCCATTATTCATTTAATCCCCTCTGCATGGGATATATTTAATAGTGATTTCATGGCTGGACTATGCAATTTGCTGTCCAGAACTCTCATCCAGCAGTGGCCCCCAGTGAGGTTGATATAACTATAATTCTGGGCTTAAAACTATTTCCAAGTTGAAATTACAACAGGGTACCAGATTGAAGCATGTCGCCTGCAAGTTCCTAGATATTCAGGGCATGATGTCCCTCCCCTTTGCAGTAGCATAAATTAGGAGTAAGTTCACAGAAGGCAATTTATTTAGCCCATTATATAAACACTTAGGTTAAGTACAGACAGTCAAAAAGCCCAAGGCTGAATCAATTTAGTCTTCGCAGGTTAGTCTAAGCTGTGTAGCTTGAACTGATGAGCAAGTGAACAGACATTCACTTTTGAGTCTGGAAATGCAGCCACATCCCTGCACTGGCTCAGACCAGAAGCCAGGGGGCGCTAGAGCACATTTCCCTGCTCAATCAGCTGGAGTAGGCAACTTGGGTCAAAGCTAACCTGTCCACTCAAGGGGGGCAGGGGGCTAGTGAGGGAGGTGAAAAGCATCCTGGGATGCTGGGGGACTGAGAGTTAATTTGAATCTGAAGGGGATCTGGTACAGAAGTTCATTAAACCGATTTAACCTAAATCAGTTAAGCCTAATACTACATCCATCCAAGTTTATTTTAAACTGGTTTCAGCCATTTGGAAAGCAGTTTATGTGCCCTGAACTTCTGGTGTATTACAGATTTGAACTGGTTTCTGATCACTTATACTGGTTTATGTATGCTTCTGTCTCTAGCCTTAAAGTGGAGTAGCAGGTCTATTAACTTAATTTAGATTTCTCAAGAATTACACTGGGTTCATGGTTACACATCCAAACCGGGAACAGGAAAATCCATTCAGACAACACTGCATCAGTTCTGACCTGAGGCACCGACCCCAAAATGAACACCTTTAAAGATTTGGACACATCTACTTTCTTTGCCTCTTCCCCACAGTTCCTTTTTTAAAATTCTGGCAGGGATGATGCCACAGGGAAAGACCAACCTGAAGAAAGAGAGCAGCAGAGCCAGTGGGACACTGTGATGAGCCAGAAGCATGGCGAGAGTAAAGCCATGGCAAGGAAAAACGCCACGGCAAAGAACGAAGAGGATGAGGGGCAATGGGTTCGGGAGCAGCTGGAACTGGCTCCAGCCCTGGCATGGACATGCTTCATGGCGGCATGCTAGTGCCGATTCACCCGCTGGATGCTTGGAGAAAGAATAAAAGAAAGAATAAAACCCTCGTAGGTGGGCCCAGAGCAGCCAGGAGCAGAGCATAGCCCCACTAAGGGAAAGTTGTGGCAGCCCCAGGATGGGGCTCCTGAAAATAAGCTAAGCTCAGCAGGGCTAAGCTACTTACCAGAAACTGTGCCGTGGATCCCAATGTCTCTGGACAGAAGTGAAACAACTGGGGACCTGAAGAAAGAAAGAGAGATGGATACTTGGACTTCAGTGGATACAAACGAGAGAGAAGGAAGACTACATCGGGAAACCAGGTAACCCGGGGCCAGGAGAGATTCTAGGCCAGTTATAATACATCATATCTGGATGAGACGATGTCTGGACAAGACCTTTTCTAACTTAAAAGATCAAGACAAAAAACCTATACTGTGACCAGCCCAAGAGAATTGGGAAATAACATCCTTGGTTAGTGCTAGGCAGGTTGTAGGGGAGGCAGTTTGGGAGACTGAACATGGGCAGATGGATTGGAAGACTGAAGGAGGGTGCCAGGAAAGGCAAGACTTACCATCTTCCTCCCAATAAACAAATTTATTCCAGCAAAGACGTGGCAGGAGAGAACCCCTGGGGACCTTCCAAGAAATCGAACCTAGCAACAAACTGTCCGTTCCCCAAGTGACGGTGAAGTCCAAAAAACCCATAAAAACGAGGCACACTAGTGAACAGCGTGGGAGTTTACATAAATTTATCAGCATTTCATTCTTTCTGCGTGAGTCTTGCTGGTATTAGATGGGATGAAACACAGTTGAGATCCTAGTCACATCACTTTCTTCGTAGAAACTGGCCATATGGGCTGTTACACATGGGCAGACCTTAGGCTTTGACTTGTACTGTTTCAGGCTGAGTCTTATCCCACCTTCATAAAGTTTCCCTCCTTCCCATTAGGTTGGTTATTTGTTTCAAGTTACAGCTTGCATTTTGCAAAAGGGTACTAAACTGGTATGGGATATTACTACTTCTTAGTTCAAGCAGGCCACTTTTTGAGAGAACAAAGTAAAACTTACCCCAGGGAATAGAAAAATCCCCCTGGTATTGTAAAGTAGCCTTTTTGAATTGATGGTTAAAGGAAGGAACAGCCAAGGAAGCGTTTCTGGGCAGCTGGGTGAACCACTCAGAGCCTGGCAAAATGTACCAGACAACTTCAGGGAATTGGTGCCAGGAAGCCAATTCTGCCCCCACTTTTTATTCTTCTCTTGTAAACCAGACATAGGGTGTGTTCATAACAGGCCTCTTTTGTGCTCTTTGTTCATGTCTTGGCAGAAAACATGGAGTCACCCTTAATAGAGCAAAGTCTCATGGGAGGGACTGGGAGGTGTGCTGCGTGAAGAATGAGTAAGAGCTGCAGGGCCAGGCCTTATCTGAAGGGGAAATACTTTTCCAGTGATGAAGAACTGGGACTGTTATCGGGAGGAACCAAAGACCCTACATAACAGACTTAAACTTCCACCTCACTTAAGATACAGAGCTCCTTTTGCATTCACATGGTGAAATATTCTGGGAAATTTAACAGGCCCCTGCCATAGGAAGGGTAAACTATGAGAAAATAAAACATATCCTGATGTGAATGCACCTTCTAGTAATGCAAGAGGCAAGAATTTCTCAGGGTCACATCTTTTATTGCCTAACTACGTAGTTGGGATAAAGTTAGACTAGCTTTCAAACCCAAGACATTCTCATATTTGAAGGCTGGTCTTACTATATCCCACATACATAGTTGGGCCAATAAAAATATCAAATATCATCCTAAGACATTCTTACTTCTATCATAGTTTCTGGACCATCATGGCTACAACATCACTCTTATACTACCTTCCATAGATGGGAATTCAAATAACTGGACCTTTATGTTGACTGAGATCCTTCAGGCTGAATGCTGTCATCTCTATATGAGCCTTACTCTATAGGAAATGACAGAATAATAAAGGAATAGGGTTGGAAGTGACCCCCTGCTCAAGGCAGGATTGTTCCTGACTAAACCATTCCCAGCCAAGTGTTTGTCTAACCTGCTCTTTTAATAACCATCTGAGGATGGAGATTACACAGCTTCTCTAGGTAACTTCCCTAGTGCTTGACATCCTCATAGTCAGAAAGTTTCTCCTAATATCTAAACTAAATTTTCCTTGCTTGAATTTGAGACCATTGTTCTTTGTCCTGTCCCCTGCAGCCACAGAGAACAGTCAATCTCCATCCTCCAAATACCACTCTTCAGGTATTTTAAAACTATTATCAAATCCCTCCTCAGCCTTCTCTTCTTCAGACTAAATAATTTGACTTCTTTTAGCCTGTCCTCATAAGCCATGTTCCCCAGGCCTCTAATAATTTTTGTCACTCTCCACTGGACTCCATGTCTTTTCTCCCTATCTTTCTTGAAGTGAGGGGCCCAAAACTGGACGCAGTACTCCAGGTGAGACCTCAGATAGCTCAAGGAACAACAGGCTAGGACTTCCTTTGTCACTGAGTCCACACAACCACATTAGATGGCCTCTTTCATAAGCTGTTCAAGCTTCATCTTAGCAGAAGTCAGTTTTTCCACTGCTCTTATTAAAGGCTATTCCCAAGTCTTCATGCTTTGAGGATCTGACAAAAGTTGGCAGAACCTGGCTGAATCTTCTAGCCCTGAATAAGCCTCAAACAAAATTTTGGAAAAGGCCATAATAAAATTCTTTCACATAAGAAAAGACTTGCAGAAGATGGATCCAAAACACTAACCTCAAACACTTAGCTCACTCACATCAGTGTAATATTGATGTAGCTTCAGCGACTTAAGTGATTTATAGTAGTGCCACCGAATACAGGTTCAGGACTCAGGCACTTAGCTGTGTGGGAGCTCCTTTTCCATCATGAAACAGAATTATGCATGTGCCCTCCTGCGGTTTTTTGTTCCTGTTGTATGACGTAAAACTACGGAAAATGAATCAGTGGGGCCAACTGTATACAGCAGCTGGGGTTTTCCCACATAATGTTGCCTGGAAGACCGCAGAAATCTGGATGTGGAAGATTCAGTATAGAAAGTAAATCTTAGTTTCCCTGTTTCAAGCCAGCCAGGCCTCACCTTTGGCACATTCTTCAGGCCATTGCATTTGTTTTGCTGTGACATGACAATTAACTTTTTTATGGAATATGTCAGAGCAATCAAACCTTAGCCTTTTTATTGCAATGTGAACATTATGAGTCCATCATAAACCGTGAACATCCTATATAAAGTGAGAGTAAAATGCACAACAGAGTAATATTGAAGGGATGTTTCTTCCTTGAGAAGCCTTAGACCAACATCAGGTCAACAGCAAAACATGGAGAGGGACTCAGAGCCCTCCCACAACCCCTCCCCCCCCCCCCCCCCACCC
>NW_005842173.1:819062-830683 GCF_000455745.1 Alligator sinensis
CCCCACCCCCCCCCCCCCCCCCCAACACCTTTTTAGTGGAAGAATCATATTAGTTGTTTATTTCAATGGATCCAGAGCATCCTGGTCTGGGATCCTAATTGCCTTTGCCTTCATTAAGCATTTAAAAATACAAGCCATATCATTCCAACAAAAACAGCCTCCTCCACCCAACAGCCTCCTCCACTCAAAATACAAATCTACAGTGAGCAGAAATCCCATCCTACACTTAATCTCCCTTTGCCTCAAAGCTTAGGAAAGAGATGGTCTTTGTAGCTTTTTCAGAAGATCAGTGGATTTCATGTGTTTCAGACCAATGTGCAAAAATCATAGATTCATAGATGTTTCATAGACATTAGGGACTGGAAGGGACCTCATGAGATCATCGGGTCCAGCCCCCTGCACTTGGGCAGCAAGGTGCACATCAAGTTGTTTTTTAAAGATCTCCAGGGTAGGCGACTACCATCTTGGAGGGGGTGGGGGGAAGGAGTCTGTTCCAGACTCTCAGCACTCAAATCATAAAGAAGTTTCTTCTTATGTCTAATCTGAAGGGATCTTCAAGCAGTTTGTGTCCATTGGTTCTTGCCTTCCCTTGGGGTGCCTTGGTGAGCAGATGCTCTCCTAGGCCCTGATGTACACCCCTTATAGAGTTATGGGCAGCCACCAAGTCTCCTCTAAGTCTTCTTTCCTCCAGACTGAACAGTCCCATATGTCTTTCAGCCTCTCCTTGTATGACCTGCTCTCCACACCTCTAATCATGCACGAGGCCCTCCTTTGGACCCTCTCAAGCTTTTCCACCTCCTTCCTGAAGTGCGGTGCGCAGAACTGGATGCAGTACTCCAGCCGTGGTCTCACCAAGGCTGAGCAGAGTGGGAGGTGAAGAAGGCTACCTTAATCATCTGAAAGTAGAAGGCTCCACAGGGAGCATCCTGTGTTAGTTATCCCCTCTTGTGTAGACTGAGGGGAGGAATGGTCCCATCAGACACTTTTCATTGCACAAACCCTTGTTCAGTCAGTGAGAGTGCCTTGATTTATTTATAGGGGTGTACTTGGTAGCCGTGTTGGTCTGAGACAAAAAGACAAACAAAAAACTAGAACTCTTGGTTCCAAAATGATACCTGGTATTAGACCAACTGGAAAATGGCAGGAAAAGTGTCCTTTTTTGCAAGCTTTCAGCATCAGACCAACATGGCTACTACGTACACCCCTGAAACATGGAAGATGCAGAATTTTAGCTGATTTTGGATTTTAAACTTCATTGCAGAATAACAAGGAAGTTTTTTTGCCTCCCTGCCTGCCGTCTGACACCTCCAGGGAAGGAATGCTACCTGATCAACACATCAATGAGCTACTCAACACAGCTCACAAAGACACTCTCATGGACTCAGAGGGACAGCCTTCCATCTTCAGCTCCCTCTGTGCAAAAATGAAGTTTATTTCTTACCTATGCAGTCTTTTTACCATCTTGTGCCACCTACACTTTTCCCAGAGCCTGACGAAGGGACTTTGATGCAAAAAGCTTGCAGAAAAGGACACTTTTCTTGCCATTTTCCAGTTGGCCTAATAAAAGGTATCATTTTGGAACCAAGAGTTCTAGTTTTTTGTATATTGATTTATTTATTTATTTTATTAGATTTATATGGTGGCTTCCCATGATGCAGGGAATTGGTATTTCATAAAGGCCCATAGGAAATCAAGGTTTGGTTCCACGGAGTACATTTGGTGCTATTTACTATGCTAGGGAGTTGCATTAAATCCAAGGACATTGCTCCTGCACACCAAAGTAACACAGGATACCTTAAGCTAGTTATCCATGCTGACATGCAGCTTCTGCTTGGCACATCCACACAGGCTATTAGCCATGATGCTAATACTTAGTCCATTGTATGCAGGTGATCAATATTAAAATAAGGTATTTTTCTTTGTTAAGAGATGCAAGGGGTTTTCCTTTGCTAAGAGATGCTGAAAAGGGTTCACCACAGTGTTTGAACACAGCATGACTTTTTATTTGCATGCATGTGGTAGATAGCAGACTGCATCTGAATTCGTGAAGCAGTGAGGCTATTTTCCTGTCATACTCAACAGAGAATTATTGTTCCCTTTTCTTCCCCCATTTCTGGTATGTAGTGCACCGGCTCTTCACGGTTTCCTTTTCTCCTTATCTGTGCAGAAAAACTCCGAGAATGGGAAATTACATAATAGCAGGTGGGTCGGATCCTTTCATTGGTTTTTTTTACTTTGTCAGATGTTAAATTCTCCACTTCTTAAATCCTACCAGTGGGAAAAAAAGCAAGCCACTGGTTTGTAGCATCCTGTTATTTTTACTTCAGCTGCCACTCAGAGAAACAAGAAGAAAAAATTGTTGGGTTCTCTTCCTGGAGTCACACACCCATCTGTTCTACTTTGGTGTGGGCTTCCTTGTGTGTGTGTAAAATTAGACATGCGGATAGGTTTGGCAAGGTCAGGACCTAAAAGATGAATGGTCTAGGAGTCAAGAGATCCATATTCTGTCCTCAGCTCCACAAGACCCTTCCCACGTGGACCTAAGCAACCAAACTCGAGTGTCTCAAGGTAGGCATGTCAAGCCATATATAAGTTGCACGACACAGGGAGAGACACGGCGGCAAAGCAGGCCACTTTAGGTACTTGCAATAAGATATTAGGTACCTCATTTTAGGCATGCAAAATTGCAATGTTCTGCTTGTATGCACAAACTGAGCTTCAGTGACAATGTTTCAGCAATGAAGAGACAGAAGAGAGCACGCATATAAAAAAGGTTTGGTTTTGCAGCTAGGGCAACTACGCAGACCTTACCCTTTTCTACTCCCTGTCCCAAAAGGGACAAAAGCACAGGATTAGGGCAACTACACAGACCCTACACTTTTCTACTCCCCAAAGCACAGAATTATTCTGCATTTATTTTGCAGGTGCACCTAGGAATCCCAGGCAGGGCCTTATTGTGCGAGGTGCTGTGCAGGCAGACACCACAACCTGTGCCCCACAGAGATCACAGTCTAGAGTATATTCAATACAGAACAGCAAAGTTTATTTTTCAGTAGCTGCATTGAAATGATGTCAAACCCAGTCTCAAGTGTTTTGCTGGATCAGGGATCAGATGAACAAACAAACAGGAAGATGGGACAGGGTAGGGCAATGGTAGAGATGATATGAAATGCAATTGCCCTTTAAGGAAACACAATAAGTGGCTGGAAAGATTTGCTATTCAATTCATACCATTTCGTAATATTATTAACTGAAGCGACCTCTGAGAAGAAAATATATGCCTTCCACCAGTCTAATGGCTCTTGCTCTCATGATCACGTGCTGTTTCCCTGGGAAGACTTTTATTGGTGTAATGAAATGGCTTTAGTGTTGCAGAAGCAGGTGCATCAGTTCCACTGTAGGAGAAGGGGTATTTACACTGTGGCTCCACATAGCTTCATAGCTTGTATATGTGACGTGAAAGTATGAGGACTGTACCCTAGAGGTGCTCCTCCTTAAAGGGGGTGTTGGTTGTATCCCGTTCAGGAGAACACAAAACAACTGCAGACTCTCCCTCTGCCTGAAGAAGGGGGGGCTATACCTGAACGCTTGCAAAGAACAATTTTTTCCAGCTATTTAGTTGGTCTAATAAAAGAGATCACAGAAACCAGAGGCTTTTAATACCTTATTACCTGTTGCATGGAGCACATCCTCCAACTGGGAAAAGGCTCCATGAGCTCCAGGGTAGATGCCATGCTGAGTTGGAGGATCTGTATCAGGCAAAGGAAATGCTTCGAGCATGGCCAAGGGAGATGTGGGACATTACCCCAGCTGCCCTGTGGAGATCAGAGTGAACACAAATATTGCAATTCTGCCTAGGTTCCCATGAAACCCCATGGGGGTGGGTGTGTAGTAGAGGAGTGCAGTAGCTGAGCCTCTACTACTATGGGTCTCTGGGATATACATTTAAGGAGTTGCCTTGCAAGCACAGAGCCAAGAAAGTGTGCATGGGCAGAAGCCTTTGGTCACCACATCTCTTAACCACGTTGCTTGGCCATTCTGCCCTCCGACCCTACCTAGAATTATGGCCATCTGAGAAAGCTCCTAGCTGCCTGGCACAGCCAGGTTACAGGCAATGGGTGCTGCAGTGACTCCTCATTCTGGCACAGGTACCATCATGGATATGGGAAGCAGTGGGTGAAGGAAAGGATGAATGAAGCCTCTGGCCTTTGTCACACACTAATTTCTGGAGTTGCTACAGCTTTCTCCTTCCCATTCTAGCTCAGCCCCTGCAAAATGTCTTTATAGCTCCAAATGAAATTCTGGACCAAATGAAGCTCACGCTGAAACTCAGTGTGACCTCATCTGGCTACAGTGAGCATTACTTGTTACCCAAGCTACAGAAGGATATAACAGAACCAGAAAGGTTCAGAGAAGGAATGATAAAAGAAAAAAGATTCTCCTATAAATTGAGATAAAGGGGATAACCAAACTATGAGTGGGGTGGAGTGTGAAGAATATGAAGAGTGCGAGCCTCTGTTCTTCCTTCCTCATGACACAAGAATGAAGATTTAAAATGGAGATCAGAGGAAGAATGTATCAGAGTGAAAAGAAAATACTTTTTCATTCAACACAGAAGTGTCGATTGTGGAACTCACTGTCACAGGAAGTTCAGGCCAAGATGATAACAAGAGCCCGAAGGGACTTGGATGTTGATGCACATATCATGGAATCACACTCACTCTATATATTATGCCAGCATGTTTTGGAAGGTGTATTACAACTCCTGCTTCCAGAGAAGTCCCATTTATTAGGGATGAGAGTGAGACTTATCAGGGTGTGCAGCGGATTCCCTCGGACTTCCACATTTCTGAAGGAAATGGTTCTGGGTCCCATCAGAGACCTCTTACAGGCCAAAAAGGACCTCCCATAAGATCTAGGCCATGATTTTCTATGGTCCTGCTTTACTGCAATGAGGATAAAAAGCTGAGTTGAAAGAGGGAGGAAACGGTTTAAACGCACACGGACAGGTGCACATTTTTGGCACAACTGGTTCATTTTCCCATTACACTGGCAGAAGTTTTTCATGAACAGTTAAATGAAACTAGGAGGAAGCTGGAACATGCAGCTATGCCACGTCTCACTTAAAGTTGTATGTTATGCTTGGAATTAAAATCGGTTTAACACTAATAAGATTTGATGTCTCTGTTTATCCCATTCACAGAGCTGCATGGATCAGACCTGAAGGCCTCTAGTGGTTGTATCTTCCAATGATTTGGCCTAATGCTAGTTATTCTTGACAGGATTTAGTGTGATTGAGTTTATTCCCCTTGATGTGATTACATTTAGGCTCCATGCATCAGAGGGAAGGACAATGCTAATATCACTGCTGTTACATTTTGCTGGCATTGCTTCATGCATACTCTTTGTTCCTCCTCACAGCCATTTAAATCCATTTCATTCATAAGATCGTGACCAAGGCAGACGAATGTAGTCATAGGGTGATGAGAATGGTATCTTGATGGCAACAGCCAATAAAAGTAGAATGTGAACAGATGATTGATGTGCAGGGCCTCATGGACTCAGCAGTGTAAAGCCCATATAGTACTAACTTCTTCTCACTCTAACTCTAGAGTGACCCCACCTCTGTTGTAAGCAGAACATTTCAGTTCCAGTTTTCCAACAAATCAGATTTTTCTTTAACAGATTTCTCATCTTCTGCACATCAAAGAAATGTACCTAGGGATGCAGAGACGGGGGAGAGCTTGGGCTAGATTCATAAAGGGTGGTTGGAACTTATCTACACTGAGAAAAATAGTGTATACTAGGCCTGTGTGAATAGGGAAGTATTCGATTCAGATTCAGCCAATTCAGAGGACAGTGATTCGATTCAGAGATTTGGATTACTGTCCTGAATCGATTCGGCTGAATCAGCTTCTGAAGATACGGCGCCAATTCAGAGAGATTTGGAGGATTTGGCTATGGAGTATAATGGGGAAATCATTGAAATACCTATAAATTTGCCATTTTTTGGCTGATTCAGATAAAACTTCCAGACATGGTAGCTCCTTCTGAGGGCATGAAGCCTGCCAAGGTTCAAGGAGATAGGTGCAGGGGTTTCTGTGAAACCACCTCAAGCTGCTGACAAGCAAAAGTCATGTCCTATGTGTGCATTAAGGCACAGTGGGGTGAAATCTGCAGGGATGGTAGCCCCTGCTGAGGCCATGAAGTCTGCCAGCTTTCAAGGAGATAGGTGCAGGGGTTTCTGGGAAACTGCACCTCAGGCTGCTGACAAGCAAAACTTGTGACATGTGTGACTCTGTGTGTGTGTGTGTGTGTGTGTGTGTGTGTATGTATGTATGTGTGTGTTAAGGTGCACCCTCACTGGCGCTGGGACATGGTGTGACACAGTACATGACATGGTAGGGTACCCCAATGTGGTCTCCTCCTCCCCTACATCCTCAATTCGGACCACTACTTTAAATGACAACAGGTAATAATAACTTAGTGAGCATCAGCACAGTACCACCAGCAGCATCTCAGGCAGCCAAACTGTGATAGAGCCTTTTTTTCCTGTCCTGCAGGGGCTTCTTCTCCAGCAGTTGCCAGAGAAGTCTCCCTGTCAGCCCCAGCCCTGGAGCTTAGATGTGCCCAGGGCCCTGCGTCCTTCCAGTCAGCTGACTGGGGACAGGTGCTAGAGGTGTTGGTCTAAGGATGTGATTTGTAAATTCACACAAGCACCAAACCTTGCTAACCTAACCTCATCACCAGAAGCCAACTTCCTACAGCGCAAAACAGAAAACCTGCCAACCTATCTCCAGTACCTCCACAAAGTGCACACCAGAATTTATCAAAGACAAGAACACCCAACTACCTGTGAGGGCATATTTCTCACAAAAAAACCACTGTCTCCAGTCGCTCAGGCCTTATCCTGAATGGGAATTTACAAACCACTTTTCACAGTTGAGCCTATGAACTTCACTTCCTCAGCCTCCGAGGTACAGAAACTCATGGACTCAATATAGATATATTGTGTGCCACGCAGCAGATGCCAAGAAAGTTGGCATCACGGATGGCCTTGACCATATTGGCCCTGTTGTTGATGACCATGAATCTGCGGGTGAGCTTGCCCTGCTCAACGAGCCACATCTGGACCATGCAGTTCATGGCCACCATGATCTCTCTTGCTGTGTGGGACTCATCCACCACCTCAGCTTGAAGGAGATCCCACTGCCAGCCTGACTGATCACACCAGTGCCCCGTGAGGGAGAGGTAGTTGTGATCTCCACCCCAGCTGCTCCAGATGTTGGAGGTGAAATGCAAGGCTACCTGTGGCCCTGCTTTGCACAGCTTCTCCCTCAAGTAGTCCCTTTATGTCTCATACAGGGAGGGCACCACCATCCTGCTAAAGGTGGTGCGTGCAGGCACTTGCTAAGATGGGGCCATGAGTGCCATGACCTGCTTGAACCTTGGCTGCTCATCTAAGGAGAAGGGTTGGCCATCCAGATCCAGCATCTTCCCAATGCTCCGGGTGACCTCACTAACCCTTGCAACGTGCCCCACTTTGTCTGTGGCTTTCCCCCACCACTCCAGGGTGGCCTGCCTCTGCTTTGGGAGGATGGGGGCTTTGGAGCGAGCAGGGGACTTCCCTTTGCATATGCTCCTGCTGGTGCCAGGCTGAGGAAGAAAAAGGGCAAGGGGGTGCTGCCTCCTGAGATGCAGCAGCATCGCCATGACAGTGAAGGGTTTCACTTCCTTGCCCTGGCTGATCTGCTTTCGGCAGTGCTGGCAGATAGCAAACCTGGGATCATCTGCCATCTCAAAATGATCCCACACTACACTATTCCCATGCTTCTGGGTTGACGGTGGGGATCCTGCCTTATCCCCGTCCTCAGCAGACTGAGGCACAACAGGAGGAACTGACTCAGCTGAGCCACTTGCTTCCTCAACCTCCTCTGAGGTGCCTTTCTGAGAAGGAGACATGGGTTTAGGGGAACTTTGAGTGGTGTGGAGCACAAACTCAGATTTCCCCTCAGTCCCCAGAATCTCTTTAGCCAGGGCACTTAGGTCCCCTGGTTCCAGGTCCAGTTCCTCCTCTGGCAGTGGGAGGCTCACCCTGGGAGATGAAATTGGGGTGGAAGAGACTGTCATTCTGCTGCTGGTGCCTATTTCTGTCATTAGGGGAGGTGGTGCAGGTTCAGGGACAGGTACTGCTCCGACATCCTTGCTCCCACTGAAGACACAAAGCTGCCAGGAAAGAGATTGTCTGCGTTGGGGGTGGGGGGAAAACTTGCACCTCTAGCTCTCCCCCTACCCTCTTTTGCTCCTCTCCCTCCCCTGCCAGAAGACCTGGCACCTGCCTTTCCATCACGCTTCATATTAATCTTTCTTGTGCTGGAAAATGTACCTCTGTGTGTAATTACCTAATAATACAATATATGTCTTCTTCTTCTTCTCTGATCCATGACTGTTTCTGACTTCTTCTGTGTTGTGCTTACTGTTGTGTGTGTAACTAAAATAATATCTCTTCTTCTTTTTCTTCTTCTATTACTGTCTGACTTGTGTTGGTTTAATATTCTGAATCTCTATCTGACTTTTTCTTCTGTGTTGTCTTTAGTCTGTATGTAACTATAACTAATAATAACTATATATAATCTCTTCTTCTTCTCCTATGACTGTCTGACTTCTTTTGTGTTGTATTTTGTTTGATAATATCTGACTTCTTCTTCTATGATGTATGTGTGTGAGTGCATGTCATGTATGTGCTTCCCTGCACAGTGATGGATCATACTTCAGGGAAAACACAGCTTTCTTTTTAAAAGTGTTGGGGGATAAAAACAACCAAGACCAAATTTAAATTGAAAGAAATGGATTGGATAGGAATAAGTAGAGAGATTCTAGTTAGTAAGCTATATTCAATCCTTTAGCAGAACAGAAAGTAGCAGGAGACTGACTAGGAAGGAAGCCAAGTCAGTCCAATACCTTTCAGATGCTGTTGCTCAGGCAGAAACAGCTCACAAAAGTCACATAAAGGCTGCAGACAGACGCTTATATATTGTTTCTATGTCCCTCCCCCAGAGCACTCTGATTGGAAGGGGACTCAGAGAGCGATAACAGTCACTGGCCATCTCTCCCTCCTCTCAGGTTCTGTTCCCCTGAAAGACTGCCTTCCAAGTCTCCAAATCTTTTCTGAATCAATGTGGAGGCTCCAAATTGATTTGGAGGGTTTTTTTCTTTTCCCAATTTGATTCAGATTCGGTGATTTGGCCTCCGAGTCAGGCCAAATCTTCTCCGAATCAAATCATGGACCAAAGCTTCCCACACCCCTAGTGTATACTTAGGGTCACATCCTATTCAATCTTATGTAAGTGCCTAAATCAACTTAAGTACCAATGTGTGATCCTATTCCAGCCTGAACTAATCCCTGAAAAACTGTTAAACACACTGACTCTTGCCTTTAAGACTAGGACACAAAAATGCACTAAGGAGCAGGAAGGGCCTGAGCAGGATAGAACAGGATCTTGCTTAGGTGCCTAATAGATGGAATAGGATCTAGCCTAAGTGAGAGGCACCTTCCCCTACTTTCCAAATGGAGTAAGCTACCTTTTGCAAAGGCAATATTAGTGAGGACTAGCTAGTGGCCTCGAAATTCTTACCTTAACTTATTTCATGTTACCTTCCCTATACAGACAAGTTCTTACATGTGTAAGTCCAACATTTATGCAGCACTGGAATTCCCGACCTTCTGATCTGTCAGAACTATCACCCAACACTGTAGGTTGGGAAGTGTCCACCGTAAAAGTGTCCTAGGCATGTATTTGGGTGGACAGGCACAGAACTGCCAAAATCTTGACAGACCCCAAGTCCATGCGGCATTCATAAACTAGGTGCTCCCCTGCTTATCTCACCTATAGGGCCTGATCTTGTAGGGCAGGCTAACAGCACACCTAACTCCATAACAACTAAGCCCACAGTAGATTGTGATATCTCCAATGGATAATTACTAAAGGCACTTACTTGGGATGTGGAAGATGCCCTCCTCCACTTTTGATGAAGGACTTGCTTTTTATTTTACAGAACTACATTATCCATTTTCTGTTCTGCATAAAAATTAGTTTAGTACTAACAAGGCTTGATTACACTGTTTATCCTTTCTACATACTTGTGGGGATCAAATTCAGAGTTACAATGGTTTTCTTTGACGAAGGCTCTGCCTAATTTGAGTTATCCCAGGGAACATTTTGTTTTATTGCATTAGTTTGTTCTACTAATGCTACAATTGTGCTAGATAGTAAATAGAAAAACAAAGCTTCGTGTATTTTTATACCTTAATCTGTATTTTATTTGTATGTAGGGGATTTGGGGTATATTTTATTTATATGGGTGTTTTTTTCCTGAGCAAACTGCAAACCTGATTCTGATTTTAGACACTGTGTTCAAAAAATATTGAAGCACAAATATCTGCTACAAGCTGTTAAGTAAGAAAGTTTGTGTGGATTGATACCCAGCTACAGAATCCAACCTCTTCTGCACATCAGCTCAAGTTTAAGGCTGTTTGCACCTAAGATTCGTTGTTCAAGCTCAGCTTTAGTTCTAATATAGAGCTATGTGTGTCAGCATTACTGCAGCAGCATTGAGTCAGAAACAAGTCATCCTAATTAGCTTCTTGGGGTCCTTCCTTGGCAAAGTATTTAAACATGTGCCCGACAAAAAGCACAAGTAGCGCTACTGGCAATGGCAACACTCAGGGTGGAAACAGATGTCACCTTTCATGCCTTTGTACCACCATGAAAATTTTTACGGAGGAGTCACAAAGTGAATGCACAGACATCCCTACCTTTTTTAAATCACACCACAAATGCCCAGATTTGCTGCAACAGAAGGTAGTAATAATTTGTGCTGCTTTATTTAGGTTGACATCTATTTGCTTTATGGCAGGAGAGTGCATATCCCAGCACAGCTGACTCACTTCTTTGGCAATGTCTATTGTAGCTTCAGAAGACAGGACAGAATTTCACCTCAAGGACTAACTAGATCAGAGTCTGTAAGGTGGAAATCTACCCAGTCTTCGGAATGACACAGGTAACTACCTCTCTGCTAATGCAAACATGCAGATTGCAATGTGCTAACTTTGTGAATTGGGCCTCTATTGCCCAGTCCACAGAGGACAAGGGAGTCATAACCTTACTAGGTAAGTTCCCGGGATGGAAGGAAGTACATAGTGGGGCCCCCCGGGAATCTGTGTTGGGACCAGTGCTATTTAACATAATCAGAAATGATCTGGAAAAGGGGCTAAGCAGCAAAATGGCCAAACTTGCAGGTGACAAAACTATTCAAAGTGGTAAGGACCAAGGTGGGCTGTGAGGAAATACAGAAGGATCTGGCATGATTGAACAAATGGGAAACTAAACAGCATATTAAATTCAATGTAGATAAGCATAAAATGGTGCACATGGGCAAAAACAACCCTACATGATGATTTGTATATTAATGGTTACCACACAGTAAAGAGATCTGGGAATCATTGGGTGTGTTTAAACGTGCATTTACTCTGGCTTAAATTTACTGTGCAGTAAGTTACTTATAGGAATAGGCCAGCATCTACATGTGTAGGCATTAAAGCACAGCTTCCAACAGCAGGA
>NW_005842173.1:830714-833475 GCF_000455745.1 Alligator sinensis
CAAATATGTTGAAGGACACGCTTCCACCTGTAAATGATTTAATTAGCTGGTATCCTGCTAGGTCTCTGTATTCCTACCATAGCCTGTTTGTTGCAACGTTCCAATGTCTGAAGCTTAACTTGAGTCACCTTGGTCTTTGATTTTGACTTCATGCCTTAAAACATACTCCTGGGCCTTTTAAAGAAGACCCCTATCTTGCACACACATCTTACCCCTCACCTGCTTGTAACCACCAATTTCACTGCCCCTTGTACCAGCTTCACTGGGTAAGCGTTTCCTCAGCTGATACCCAGGACAATGAGGTCTGCAGTCCTGGTGCTTCGGGCTATTCTGTTTCCTTTATCTGGAACCTGGGTACTTGTTCTTCATGAGTGGCAATCACTGTTTTGATCCTATTGCACTTGTGTAAACTGGAACAAGGCATCTTGAAAACAACCCTGTTCATAATTAATTAGTAAATTAGATCACAGCAATTTAAGGCCACTTTGCAACTGAATGACTGCCTCCATATGGCGGGAGGCGTCAAATGCTTATTTTTTATGAGAATTAATTTATATATTTAGTTTATTCCTCTTAATTTTCTTCAATGCCCCGATGTATAATTTTGTTAGACTCTTAAGCACAAATTCCTTGCTATGGGATTCACTCAACTGATTGCTGCCTCCACCTTTCATATCTAAGGGAATGTGAAAGGACTCCATATTTGTCTAGACTAGCTTTTTCCTGAGCATTCTTTACAGAGATCCTTTTAGTTAGCTTTCCAGCCATGTGCTTACAAACTTACTGTGACAGGGGGGCTTCACTAGGCCAGCTACAAGGCTGGTCTACCCCCCTCTCTAGGACAGTCTTCTCTGTCTCACCTGCCATATCTTGCTGTTTTAAAATTGATATAAAAATACAGGAAGCTGCACATTAAGTGCCCTGATGCCTAGGGCATTATACACAGCTCTAACATCCCCTATACTGTGCCCCATGCCTCACAGATGGCATCCAGATAACCATCCTGGCTCCTAATTTTGGCCACACTCATTGGGCTCCATGCCCCTCACTTATACTGGGCTCCTTGTCCCTCACACACACTCAGGCTCCTAGCCACTGGGCTTCTTACCTTTCACTGGGCTCCATGCCCCTTGCAAAGACTGTGGGCTTCTAACCTCTGAGCTCCTCGCCTCTCACTAGGCTCCATGACACTCATTTGGCTCCATGCCCCTTCCATTCTTGGATCTTGACCCACTCTGGACCTCCTTGGTCCTGCTGCACTTTTTACCAGGTTACCCACTGGGTTGTGGGGGTTGGGGCTATAAGGTGCCCCATACTCGCCCTTCACTAGGGAGGCAACTGCTGTGGCATTTCCTGGGGACCATCCTGCCACAGGCAGCCCCACCACACCATCCTGCCCTAGCATGGTATAGTTTTAGGTCATGCCCCAGGACCAGGAACCTCCTATCATCCCCATAATTCCTGCCCTGTACCTCCAAGACATTATGTAAGCAGTAGCTCCAGCCAGGTGATGTTCCCCCTCTGGCTGCTAGCAGCAACTGCTGGCTCCCCTGCTCAGGCCTGCTCTTATTGCTAGCAGCTGAGCCCTCTTCCCCAATCAGGCAGTCTCCTGCTGGCCATGTGACTCCTGACTGGGGAGTGTAGCCACATCCAGGCTGCTCTTCTGCTTGGTCTTAGCCTTTAAAGTGGCAGACACCAAAAGTGCTCTGCCATACTTACTTCTTGGTAATGTCTTCAAGCACCGGTGTCTTGCAATCCCTGCTCCTAAAGAGTCCCATTCCAGCTGTTACAATTTCCTCTTCCTCTTCCCGTCTGCCCCTTCCTATTCCTGGTTAAGTGGACCAGGACCCTTCTACATGCCCACTCATTAAGAGCACACCTCAACCTGAGTGATTCAGACTGCTCTTCTTTCAGTTCTTCACGAGGAAAGATGCTTGTGGCAACTGGAGCATTTACTTGTCTGGAAAACTAACATTAGGAGAGAATTCAATGCCTTGTTTAAGTGGTCATTTAAGAATAACAGTTGGGAAAAAGCAGATGCTCGTACTGCAAGATTAGTTGATTCTCCACTGTTAGAGAACTATAGTATTTCTGCCCTGTCCTCTCTAGCTAAGAACAGTTACTTTTGCTTTGTTTAAGAGTAAAAATATCCATGTTGCAGGACTTTAAAAACTATCTGATGTGAGGTTTGCCTCTGGAGAAACTCTGGAGTTAGCAACAGGACTTGGTTTAATCTGGGTCTAACACCGCAGCTCTTTGGGACACGTCATGGTTGCTTTTTTGGCATTCCTCCCTCCTTTTCTTCATCCTAACTGTCAGCCTGGCTGCAGTCAGGTAACATCTCTGACTCAGACCTCTCTCCATGTTCTCAAAACTAGGCATACTAGATCTGTAGACCCTGCAGATACATGCAGGGAAGATTTGCACCTTATAGACTAACTAAATTAGCAAACCCTTCTGTAAAAGGGGCAGAGCTAGAAATGTTCAAGAGTCCAAAACTGAAAAGGTCCACTACCAATGATACTGCTGCCCCCAGTCCTTTCATTTAGCATGGGGTTTCTCAACCCTGTCTGAGAATGTCAAGGCAACGCTAGTACAGAATGAGGCATGGGATACAAAATCTTCCTGGGTACCTGGGTAAATACCTGAGTAGCTCAACCATGTTAAGTCCTATGCTGCTTCAGTTACAAGGTTAATAGTACATGAAGTTGAAAACTATCTTACCTAAACCAACACAAGTTGTAGTCACATCTCTCTTAGG
>NW_005842173.1:833506-834472 GCF_000455745.1 Alligator sinensis
AGCCCTCACTTTCTGTCTTAAGGAAATTATTATGCAAGTTGGTTGTGCAGTTGATGAATCTCTGTTATGGTGGAGAATTCTTTGCCTGTGACGCAGTCCAGTGTTTTATTATTACAAAACTGCAAGAGAAATTGTCATCTATGCAATCTGGAGAAGAGAAGCGTTTAATTTCCCAAAAGGAAAAAAAATTCCACTAATCCAAAATTAGTACAAGCATTTAAAAACTTTTTGCCAACTTAATTTTCAAGTAGTAGTATACTTCATCTTAATATGTCACTACTGGAAATACTTAGCATTATTGTCTTCAAATTTGGATGGGGTTTTTCTTGGGTTTCCACCCAGCTGAGTTATGTATTTGCTCTCTGCAAAGTACAATAGGGAGTTGACGTTTCCATTTGGAATTGGAGCATCACCATTAGGCTCTAGTCAAAGCCATTTGCAATTATCAGTTTGTATTCTAAAGTTGAGCCTTTTTGTGCCCTTTATTATTCACTATTTGCAAACATCCAGTCCACAGTGCAGATAAACTGGTGGATATTAATCTGTTGTCGCTGAACCGTGTAAGGCAGGATATACTTTGTAGCCTAGCAGCAAGAAAGGAATAAACAGTGTTGTGTGAACCAGAGATGGGCAATGGTGATTTTTTTTTTTACATTGTATAACGTGGCAAAATCTAAACAGATTTTTATGCAGACAACATGAGGCACGTCCTTCAGCTCTGGGCTCTTCCTCTGCCAGGTTTCAAAGTTCAGGTGCGAACAGTATCCATACTAGAGCTCTTTGGCAAACAGTTTTCCAAACAATCTTTTCTAATGATAAATGTTAGGCCACCTTCCTATTCAATTTTAATTAAAATTGTAAAGCTCTGACTATGGGACTTCATGGGGAAACCCATTTATAATCATATTTGCAATGAAACAACAAGAAACAGGACCTCAGTGGTTGAACACACCTTTCTGTTCCTGC
>NW_005842173.1:834503-857322 GCF_000455745.1 Alligator sinensis
CTGCTGATCTGCTTTGGCAAAGCCTTAGTGAAACCTAGCTTGTATTACTCAAGAGTACAGCCTGTTTCTGTCAAACAGTGGTGGTTGATATAACTGGGAAAGCATAAAGCACTAATGGACTCAGCCTGAGAATAAGAAGGGGCAAAACTGTATCAGTATCCAAAAAGTTGCACTATGGGCAAATGTGTTGGGAGAATCCCTGCTTGGTATGAATTGCATCAGTATGTAACTCTCATACTGAATGAGTGACAGCCTGGCAAGCATAAAGGGCAGGCAAGGTTCTTTGGGTAGGTGTGATATCTTTTAGTAGACCAGCTAAGTAGCTGGAAAAAAGTTCTTTGCAACCTTTTGGCACAAACACCCTTTGTCAGGTGTAGGGAGACTCTGTTGGTGTTGTGTGTTCTTCCTACCAGCAGTCTCTCCTTGTGCCTGGCAAAGGGTGTTTGTTCCTGAAAGCTTACAAATAATTTTTTTCCCTAACTATTTAGTTGGTCTAATAAAAGATATCACATCTACCCAAAGAACCTTGCCTGCCCATGTCCTTAGACCAAGATGACTACAACCAACAACCAGGGCTGGACACAGGCATGGGCGAATGAGGTGGCCACCTGGCACCTGGGTAGAAAGGGAGCCCCAAAATGGTAATTTTTTTCCATTGTTCAATTATTATTCTCATTATCTCTGGTGAAGCGGGTATGGGGGAGAGGGAGATACTAAAAGTTCAGCCAAGGCCAGCAGATGTCTAAGTACGGTGCTGCCAACAACACTATGACAAGCATAAAGAAACTCTTGAGCAGACTCATCGGGTATTGAGATCAAGGAGAGTTGGCTTGTGGAAATAAAGCTAAGCTGTTCAATATTTAGCATGATTGGAGGAAGGGGTGGTCAGTAGGGGCTGTGCACCTGTCATAATTTACTTTGGAAACATCCATTTTTCTACAAGTCCTGTTTTATATACAGAAAAAAAATCATTGCTAGCTTGAGTTTTCTTGCAAACCCTTTGATGTATAGGCAGGAATTTTTATCTGAGGTGGTTTAGACCAGGGCGATCTACATTTGAGTAGGTGTTGAACTAGATGACCTCCTGAGGTCTATTGCAACCCTGGTCCCTGGAGGGACTAATAGTGGCAGAGAGCCAGAAGGAGTGCTAGAGGTCTTATAAAACCAGGACTAGGGCTGTGGCCTGAGGAGTGGGAGGTCTGGCCCACCAAGGGGGGAGGACACAGAAAGCAGGAAGCTGCAAGGAAGCCCCTGCAGCACAGGGCAGCAAAGCTAAATATTTTAGCCTTATGTTTTAGCTTGTTCTTATGGTGGGACATGGACCCAGAGTCGGGGGAAAACCTTTTGTTTGGAAGTGGATGCTCCTATTTTTTGTTGTGCTGAAGTTTGAACGGGAGGACTGGATTGTGGCTCTAGGGGAGGACAAGGCCGCTAAGAAGGGTGTGGGGCACCCCAGGTCCTAAAACCTTCAGAAGGGGGCAGGCAGCATAAGTAGGCTAAGGCCGAGAGGGCCAAGGCCCAGCTGCAAGCTCCAAGAAGCAGTGTCTGGGGGCAGTCCTGCTATCAAATGAAGGATTGTAGAGTGCAACAGAAAAGACCAAGGGTACAAGCCCAGAGCCCACTGGGTATGAGACAGGGGTTGAGGGGCCCAGAGCCTGCCAAAGGCAAAGCTAGAGCAGGGACCTGGGAGCCTCGGGTCCTGGGACAGTGGATCTTGGGTGGAGGGGCCCAACCAGAGTAAAGTGGGCCCGGCCAGGGGGCCACAGTCCAGGCAGGGATATAGAACCTGAAGCTAAACCCCCTGATCCCTAGGGGAAGCCTCCCAGTTCAACTATAACATCAAGGTGTAAAAGGCAAGATAAGAGTGGGAACCTGGGATGCCAGAGGGTCAAGTAAGGCAGGATCCAGGCAGCTGCTAGGGGTGACTTGGCTGCCCCAAGGCCTGACTTGCTACAGTTGGCTCTGTAGAAGAGAACAAAGGGAATATGATATCAGTCTTCAAATATGTAAAAGGTTACTTTAAAGGGGAAGGAAATAATATGACAAATAGTAGCAGGCTTAAATTGCAACCAGGGAGATTTAGGTTAGACACTAAGAAAAAAAGTCTAACTGTAAATTAGCTCAACACTGTAATCATTTTCCTAGGGAAGTTCTGGCATCTCCATCACCAGAGGTTTAGCAGAACAGGTTAGATTAACATATGCCAAGAAGAGTTGATGCTGCCTTGGAAGACAGGGGTGGACTCAACATCCTCTCAAAGTCCCTTCCGGCATTGTTTTCTTTGAATCTTTGTTTGAAAGGGAGATGGTTCAGTGGACAGAAAATGGCACTGCGCCTCAGTAGACTTGGGAGTCCTCCTATAAATAGGAATCAGAACTCATGCTAGAGGTGATATCTTTTATGAGACCAACCAGATTAAAAAAAAAAAAAATCTTTAATTTTTAAATTTTAAAGAATTTTTTTTGCAAAAATCGAGTTGGTCTAATAAAAGATATCACCTTTACCATGAGTTCTGAGTCCTTTTGCCTCTAAACCAATATGGCTGCAACCTGGATACCTGACTACTATCAGTAGGTCATTTATCCTGCTGCCTTTGCAAGAAAAGTAGCTACGTTATTAGTCTCTCCAGTAGCTGTATTGTCTGCAACACAAGCCTCAGTCTCCAGCACAGCAAGCCAAACAAACCAAAACCCCTGTCCTTTTTTGGACATTAAAAGAAGAGCCACTTTCTCCTCCGGCTTTTCCTCACAGTTTGCTGCCCTCTGTTCCAGGAGCTTTCTAAAGCTCCTAGTGCAGGAGTTGTCAGCTGGGGGTATGCAAACCCCCGGGGGTACTTGGGAAGGCCCTAGGAGGTACAGGTGGGCAGGTGGGGATGGAGCGTTGCTACCCACCATCCCGTGCTGCTGCCTCCCAGGAGCAGGGCCAGGGGGGACAGGTCAGCAGCACCCCTCTTCAGGCCATGAAGGTGCCACCTTGCCAGCCAGACATAGCGGGGGAGGAGGGGGGAGCTTGCATGCAGCAGCTTCCACCGTGACCCACCACCCTGCGCTGCTGCTCCACATGTGGCTGCTGCAACACCCCCACTCTGCGTCCAGCCACTAAGGGGACACAATGTCACAGGGCACTTAGTTGCCTGCTCCTAGAGGAGCAGAAACTGCCTGGGGAGAGCCCAAAGAGCCAGACAGGAGCCCAGGTGCAGGTTGCCATGACAACCAGCTAATGAGGAAATTAGCCTGCACCTGGTCAGCTGGCCGGAAGGGGCAGGGCCCTGGGCCCATATAAACCCCAGGACTGGGACTAGGGAGTTCAGTTCTCTGCCAGTGGCCAAGGGGGAAGGAGCCTTCTTATAGTAAGTAAAGGGAAGAGGCCTGGCTAAGTTCCACTCCTAGTAATGTAAAGGGGCAGAGCACCCCTTATACAGCTTGTGTTATGTTATAGCCCAGGGGCTTACGTCTGGTTGTTGTTTTATAACACCGGTGGTTTGGGAGATGCTATTGGGGAAGGAGGAGGCCTCATTGGGGCCCCGCTATAGTGTGGGGACCCCAGCGCCAGAGAGGGCACGGTATTTGGGGTGCACAGACCCCGGCGCCAGAGACGGCATGGCACTGGGGGCACAGAGACAGGGCTGCGGAGAGCCCAGTAGGGACAAGGGGCCTAGTTGTAGCAAGGCCTGGGAGAGACGATAGCAATACCATCTGCAAGTCTTGAGGCATGGTAAAGGGGCGGTGACATCTATTTTGAAATGGCACCCACAAAGGGTCTGGGAACCCATGGGTTCAGGGAAGTCCATCAGGACCATGTCTGACTGGGCATGAAGGCAGCCTCCCTATATCATACTTACATCAAGATGTGGTGGGCGAGAATAGAGGGTGCCCATTGGGCCGAATTGGCATGGTCGAGGGGCCCTAGGGGTAACACGGCCATCCTTGAGGACCCCATCCTGTGACACACATTAAAAAAGATTGAAAACCCCTCTTAGTAGGATACTTATTAGCAAAATTCCCCATAGCTGACAGTCTGTAATAGGGATGGCTGTCCCTTCTTTAGAGAACAGACCACCCTATTATAAGTCCCTATGTTGCTTAGCCACAGTAAATACAGTGAGGTCCAATGGACAGTGTAGTATGAGCCAAGAAACATAGGGTTTTTCTGCCAGTGTCCTGCTTTTTGACTCAGAATGTGTCTGCATAGCTGCATTCCTAACTGGACATGACTAACTGCAGTTCGTTACCTTGGATTAATGTAGCAATGAAGACAAGGAAGCTTGCATGAGAACTCAGGTTATCAAGTGTTGTTCAAGCTCAGGCTCAACAGCGGGAATGAACACAAGTCTGCAGTGCAGAGATATCCTTCATTTCTCGCTGCTGCTTTCTCCCACTTTTTTCTTTTGCTAATCTAGTCTACTCAGACTGTAGCATGTAAGCTACTTAGCATAAAGGCTGTCTCTTCCTAAGTGTATGCACATCACCAAGAACAATGGTGCTTGGTTGGGCATCTGAATGCCATGCAAATAACTGTCATAATGATAGTATTAAAGCTAAATAACAAAATACAGAGCATTGTTCATAGTTATTAATTGGATTTGCCTCCATTGCTAATGGGTCTGAGTTGGTTTCAACCTGAAACCAGCTGAAACTCGGTGATATCTACTAGGATTAATTTTGTGATACCTGGGATTGCCTGGAATATGAAACACAAGGGGCATGTCCACTTGGCATTTATGCCAGCTTAAATTTACCGTGCAGTAAATTACTGCACAGAAAACAGGACTAGGTTGGCATCTACATGTGCAGGCATTAAAGCACATTAACACTGTGTGTGGACTGACTCGGGATTAAAGCTAGTCCTGAGTCATTCTACACACACAGTGTTACTGTGGAGTAAGGTGTCTACATGTGTGTTACTGTGCAGTAATTAATGGGTCGTAAATTTGATACCTGCATGAAGCAGGTATCAAATTTACACACAAGTCAGCATAAGTCACTATATTTACTGCACAGTACAGGTGTGCACATGGAGACTCATGTCCATACTGCGCAGTAATTTTGGATACAGTAAATGGGCATGTGTAGATGTGCCCAAGGTGAAACAAGTACCAGTTAAATTGAAACCAAACCAGCTGATCATATGTGGATCAAAGTAGCTATTTTTATACAGAAAACTCAAAGGATTCATATCTTTGGTTTAACTGGGAGAAATAGCCAATGGCGATATACCTGGTTCAGTGATGAAGTCTTCCCTTAACACTTATTCTGGGAAAACTAATGAAATCAATAAAACTTTTATTTAACTCAGGACTCAATACAATGACAATGATTTAGTCCTGGAAGTTAACTGGAACTCCTTTGATCACATATCCTTAGTTTTGATCTCATGTGAAAAGCCTCTGTCATGTGGGGTATAAGTGAGTCCTTTCATTGTCTTTATCTATGTAAAACTCTTATTGGTTCCACTAAGACTTCCACTTGAAAGAGGTCTTGTTATGAGCTTGAAGGCTGGACTTAAAGTCAACCAAGGTTGTCAACTTCCCAAGACAGTTGGGGTTAATCTGAAGGAATGAAGGCAGATGGACCAGTTGGTTTTGGTTTCATTAACTCATTTTGGGTGATTGCCAATCTTCATTTTTGTTTAGAAAATGAACCTAACAACAAAAAAGGATTGTACAAAGTTTTGTGGAGAAATAAGTTGACAGTAGAGAGAGAGAAGTTGACAGTTCCTCATGAGAAAAGAATAGCTATCATATCCACTAACATGTTTGAGCAGGACAGAAAGGTCCATAAGTCATCAAGCCAGGGATAATTATTTACTCTACAAATTAAATATTCACCTTAAAAAAATATTGGCTCCATTGTGTGTTACCAGACAACTCATTACGAGCTAAAAAGAGAACAGCAGGAAAATGCAACAGGTGTGGAAACCAGCATAAATCTCATCTTGGAGAAGAGTGACATTGTAATGTTAGAACATTCAGCTCATCGTTCAAACATGCTGCCAAAAGGATGTCTCCTGCCATCATCTTGCTCATCACATATTGAATTCACAACCAATTAACTGTTTGGGCAAAATGACATGGTTCTTGCAAATCATCTTGGCTGCCCATAAGAGGTAACATTTAGGAAAAGTACATTTCCATGGAGATATTGCTGGCTTATTGAACACTTCCCATCCATCCTCAGTCACCCTGGGTTTCATTCTGCTGAAAAGCAGGGTTCAAGTAATCAGGGAAGTCCAGTCATCTCCCCCCCCCAAGTTATCTGGCAGGAGAGGAAGTCATAAAGGTGAAAAAGTCAGAATTGCCAAGAGGAAAATATAGCAGCAGTTTAGGTAATGCTACTTAGCTTATTTAGGTGTTGCATCCTGGGCATATCTGAACAGCGAGATCATTTTATAGGCACCTGATTTTCCAGTTGTATCATTTCTCCTCAGTTGGTGATCCATTGCTTACCTAGAGAAATAATATTATGGAGGTATCAACTATACATATACATTTGTTGGATGTGATATAGCAGCTGGCAATAGAGAATCAGCACCATGTGAAAAGCGCCATGTGGTCCATCAGCAAGTGCTGGTGATATATGCAGCACAGCCACCCAGCAATGGCTGCAGGGATTTAGCTGGATCAGGATGATGCAAAGGATTAAACTAGAGCTGTCCAACTGGGAGCCAATGGGCTCCATGCTGCCCCTGAAGGATTAACGTGTAGCTCTTGGTCCCCCAATCTTGGAGCTACTTCCCCCTTTGCTTTCCCATGTCAGGGACCTGTGTGCTATGGTGGGGCGGGCCCAGAGGGTGCTGAGTGGCACCCACATGACATGTGCCTGGGGTGTGTATGGCCCATGCGACATGTGGCTAGGGTGCCCTCAGTCACTCAGAAGTTGGACCACCTTGGATTAAACTATCCTGCTTTTTGTCATATAGCAGCCTGTGATGAATTGCTCTAGCTAGGGAAGTGAGCATCCTCAAAGATGCAACTCTTACAGCAAATGGCAGCCCTTCCCCTAAAAAATAACTAAGGCATAAGTCCCCAGCAAATCTGGGAGCCCTTAGTCCTTTAGTGCTTAAAATCCAAGTCCTATTGTATAAAATATTACTATGTCAAGAAGATAGAGTTACATTGCAAAGTTTCCATGCTTTTTGGCACAGAAGTTTTCCAGTAAAACCAGTTTGGCTAACGTGGCAGGATTGTCACTGGGACTTGAAAAGCAGGTTCATATGCTTAGCTCGTCAGACTCCAGTAGATAGGATATCAGCTGCCCTAATGTGCTGAACATATCTACTGAATATGAAAAGTACAGGGAGTTATCCATCCATGCATTATATGTGGCTTAAAGCAAAGAGGCACGTATGGGTATTAATGGACCAATTTCTTCTCTCAGTGCTCTAATGCTTTCATCAAAAGCACACTTGATAGGGAAGATTAAGCAGTGACAACATTGCATATCTCCATGAAGGTGTTACAATCCTGGAACGCTTCATCTGGAAAAGGCAGCCAGATAAAATGAGTCCCATTAAATATCAGACTCATTGATTCTACATTGTCAGCTGCACTGTAGATATTCCTTTATAGAGAATATATGGAGAATATATGCATATATTAAACTGCTGCGTGCAGATGCAGCTAGCTTTCACTAGCTGGAAGGATAATCTTGTATATCTAGGCTATAACATTACAATCTGCCCTGGGTAAGGGGTGGCACATAACTGTGCTACCACAACCACAGGCCAACCATCTGAGCCTTTACTTCTCCCTCTCTCTGCCCTTTCTACCTTTCTCCCCATTTCCTCTCAGCCTGGAGCACTGGGCCAGCATCCCCTGCTCTTCCCACCATAGGCAGAGTCAAAATGTGGGCAAGTCCAAGCAGGGACTTGAGAGGGGTGACATTTCCCTTTCCACGTCACCGCTATGATCATCAGCCTATAGGACCACCAGTGCTATGACCATCAACCTATATTTATCATGGACCTAAGAGTCCAACCAGTGCAAGGAAATGCCAATCCATTCCCTTTCCTGAGTCGGGTAAGCTTCAAAATTAAATCCCATTCTGATTATATCTCCATTCTTCTGGGAAAAGGGGGAACAATGCCTGTTTTGGCAACTGTGTATCATTGGGGAGACAGGATGGAGGGGGAGAGGCCTAGAATGCAAATCTACTTCCTAGGAAATAGTCCTAACTATTAGGTGACTGGGCTACAGAATGAGAATGCCCTGATCTTCCACCACTACCACTATTTTTCTTCTGGTACATATGCATGCAGGCCTATCCCATTTTGCCACCGGTAGGAATAGAACTCAAACTCTGCATAAGTACCAAAAAATGCTGTTACACAACTGTGTAAATGCCACTTGGTTGAAGGAAGGTGAAACAGGATTTGGCCTGTAATTCCTTCCCTGATAGCTGTCCTCTTACGGGCAAAGCTAGTATTTTGCTACTGGCCTATGTGAACAAAATTCCCCTGTGCTATCTCAAATGTCATGGCCATTGAACAAAGGAAAGGAGCCTAAGTTCTGGCCTTCCATGCTCATTTCTTACCCATCTACCATGGGCAGTAGAGATAGGTTGGCACACAGCATATGCTTATTTCTGTCTTTCTGGATTCAAGGACTCGTAGCTTGTACATGAGTATGAAAGGGATTTCTTATATGCACCACAAGGTAGTTCTTAGATTTTGCATCATTCAAAATTGTCATTTCTGTTTTTCCATCATTACTTTGTTTTATGGCTTCCTGAGTAGAATTAATAAACACATTCTGTCAGACAACCTTAATTATTATCAGTCACAAACTATTCCCCTGGGGAACCATACAGCAGAAGCAGAAGCAGTCAAACCTTGCTAGGATGTCTGTAGACTCCCCAGGGAGATCAAAGTAGAGGTGATCTTACTATCAAATTATTATGAAAAATCATTTTTCCACCAAAACAAATATTTTCTCCCAAATCTTCAATTCTCAAAAGGCAAGAATGAAGCTCTGGACCTTGCAAGGGGATTCTCCTAACCAGGCTGGGAGAATTAATTATTGAGGATACGAGGTCAGATGCAAAATATGCAGCTGCGTTCTGGGTACATCTGGGTACCAGGTTCAGGGTGAAGAACCAAGTGTCCAGGGGAGAAAGGGGGTCTGCTACATTGCTCATCCAAGACATAGTGATACAGGCTTGTGTAACAGGGTGGTCTGTAGGCATAGACCCCAAGGTCACCCTCAAGCATGGAGGCATTGACACCAATGGCTGGGAGGAGCAAGCTGCTGACCTTTTGATGTGGTGCCACCTGGTCCACCAAGGCGCACACCACTTCAAGGCCCAATGACTTGATACTTAGGTGGAAGAGTGGCAATGGAGGAAGGAGAAGGAGACCAACCCGGAGAGGCAAATCCCACTCCCCCGTGCAACAACATGCTCCCATTGCCGAAGAATGTGTGCATCCAGAATTGGGCTCCTCAGTTACCTGAGGACCCATCAGGCCTCATGGACATCATCCTCAACTCTGAGGGACTGCTGATGAGGTACAGTCATCCCCATTAGGAACCAATCAATTGTATGATTTTCTGCGAAAGAGGGAGTGTCCCAGTGAGAGCTTAAAACCCGAGAGGAGAGTGCTGAAAGGAAGCAAATTTTAAGGGAAGAGGTGTAAGGAGGAAGGAATCAGACTGTGAGCTGAACAGCTTGCTGCATGCAGGAGCCAGGCTGCAATTCTGATGCCAGAGCAGCCTGGCTCCCCTCCTGGTACCTGGGACAAGGCAGAAGGGCTTGGTTTTGTTTGCATATGTTTGCTTGTTTGATATTTAAAGACTGTGTTGTATTTGGGAGAGGTGGCTGGGAAGCTCCTTTCAGAGCAAAACCTGCCTGCAGAAGCCAGAGGCCAACCTGCTAAGGGCAGTGGCCAACTCTGATGTATTCATTCAGGAAGGTGATGTTATTTTTATCTGCCACTAATGCTCTGTTCATTAACATGGACTAAAGTATAGCATCCCTTTCCACCACCTTCAGGAAGCATCAGGATGACAGAGAATAAGGGCTTCATCTCCCTTTCATACACACCAGTCTAGATTAGAGGCTACTCCATTTTAAAATTGGGATAATTTGATACCATTATTGAACATGAAAATAAAACTTCATCTGCGGTTAGCATTGATATTGGCATGAAGCAAGGTTGCATTTTAGTGCCTACCAGCTTCAGCATCTTCTTTTCTGTCCTTCCCAAGTACGTTTTTGAAACAATCAATCTGGTGTACTAATTGAATCAAGGATCGACTGCAGCTTATTCAACTTCAGACAATTTCAGAGAAAAAGGCATGTCACCCAGCTCATTGTTCAGGATCTGCTCTTCACAGACGACACTGCATTCATCTGTAACTCGCTTGCTGAATTGCAGATCATAATGAACAAGAACAAGTTCTCTGATGCACGTTTGGCCTGGCAATCAGCATCAAGAAACAGCTCTCATGTCACAAGGCACCAACATCCCACCCAAAATCTATGTTAATAATGAAACTCAGCACAGGGTAGACCACTTCTGCTATGTTGGCTCTGTGGCAGGCTGGTAGGGGGTGCTCCTGCATTGAGCCACCCACCTCACTGCGCCTGACCACCTTCCAGGCTCCGAGTGCCTCCGTGGGGGCGCCTCACATGTGGCCGACCCTTCCTGGAGCACACCCACTAGCCTGGGGGAAAAACTGCCACCACCCAGGGCTGGGCTTTATTCTGGCTCTGTGAACCCTGTGAATCACAGGCCTAGTAGCCCTCGAGGGTACTTGACTCACTTCAAGCACTTGCGGGTGCTTCTTTGAGTCAGAAGCACAAGTAGTGGTCTTCCTTAGTCAGCCGAACCAAGGTGACCCCAAGACATAATTTAGACCCACACCCAATAAGTTTCCCATGCTAGGTACAAAGGAGAACTTTATTGGTTACAAGGGGTAGGGTTGCAATAGGGTACAGGGTAGAGCAATATCAGAGAAATCCCATAGAGCAAACCGGCATGGCTGGGCCTTTGATCTCACATCTGAGTTACTGCAAGCTATATATCTAGTTAGATCTCAGGTAGCTTACTCACAAGTATCATCCAGAGGCAAGTGGAGATTCCCTCTGGAGGCAGGCAGTTTCTTGATCATGAGTTTTGAGAGAGAAAGCAAGTTTCAGATGGTTCAACTCTTCTCTTTCTCTCTAAGTCTTCCTCATGGCTACTGCCTCCCACCTCCTGGGCAGTCCTTAACTTATACAGCCCTTATGACCTCATTTACCTGGTCCAATGGAAGCCAGCACCTGTTGGCTGTCAGCCAACCAATTTGAAATGCATCACTAATTGCTGGGCAGACTGGCAGTTCCTAGCTCCCCAGGGTGTCCAAGCCCATCACCCAGGTATGTGATGCCAGTCACGTAGGCAGAGGGAGCAGGTTTTCCCCCTCCCTCAGGAATGTATCCAGCTCAGGTTACCTAAAGAGATAGGGTAAGGTGTGTACCTTGTGCAGGGCCCATCTTAACCAAATTGTCACAGAGCAGAGTTTTTGGGGAGAAACAGAGGTGGCCTTCTGTCACAGACTCAAGTCTTACCAGCTCACTTAGCCTTGATAGGGAACTTGAGGAGAGAATCAGCAAAGCCTCTGCCATCTTTGGCAAACTTAGCTCAGGTGTCTGGAACAATAACCTGCTATCCCTGAGAACAAAGTGTCCATCTGTCAGACTTGTGTCCTCAGTGCCCTCCTTTATGGCTGTGAAAGCTGGGTCATGGACTCCAAGTAGGTGCAGAGATTGAACAGCTTCCACTTCCATAGTCTCAGAAAAATCCTTGGAGTTACTTGGGACCAATGGATCACCAACAACAAGATCCTTGAAAGGACTGGCCTACAGTCTATGTAGACTATGCTGGATACTTGCAGGCTTCGCTGGTTGGGCCATGTGGAGCGCATGCCTCAAGATCATCTGCTGAAGGCTGTGCTCAGTGGGCAACTCAAGAACCACCCATGATGTACAGGAAGGCCAAAGCTCCAATACGGCAACAAGATCAAGTAAGGTCTTAAGAAATTCAGTATTCCCACTGACAACTGGGAGAACCAGCCCACAGCCACTCAGTCTGGAGAAGCCAGGTCAAAGTTGGTATAGTCACCAGGCAGAGCTATCAGAGAGCCCAGATTGAGGCCTGCAGGTGAGCCATGAAATGGAGTGTGCTTCAACCTTCATCTGATGAATGGACCAGAAGCCACTGTGAGAGAGCTTGTCTGCCGCATGTACATCAGGCTCTTCTCCCACACCACCGCCAAGCACCATTGGCTGACTGATTTTGTCGCATCTCTTTTCATCTGTCAAGATGTTGGATGGCCATAGACCATTAAATGGGAACCTTTTGCTGAGACCACCACCTATCATGTTGACTGTTACTGTATCACAGTTTCCTGGTACTCACAGGAACAAACATTGGAGTGGGTACACTAGACCTATTTGATGATTTGGCCCATGGGCTTTAGCCCACTATTTCACTAAGGGGCACCACTTCTGGGTGGTGATGGGAAACCAACTAATTACGGGGGACAAAAATGACGAAAGGGAAGTGACAGTGGGGTCAGAGAGTCAAAACTAGTGTACCCTCGGGGGATACCTGCCAGAGCACCCCAGCCACACCCACTGACTCTCAAATGCAGCCAGAGAGTTGGTGGCTACTGCCCAGTGGTACTCTGCTCAGGGATGGGACCAGATCATGTCCAGGAAAAAGGCCCCACAGTCCCCAGGAGTGAGTACAATAGAAGTGCTATGAGGACAACACAGAGAAAAGAGAGCAAAGAGCTTTTCCTGTTTAGCTTAGCGCAATGAAGACTAAGAATAGAATAAGGTTTGTCTTTATAAGTAAAAAGAGGAGTAAATGCCAAGAAAGGAGCGGAAATGATTTAGCTAAAGGGCAATATTCACACAAGAACAATAAACTGGCTATGGATACATCTGAGCTGGAGACAAGTCTCTACCCATCTGAGACCTGAAGTTCTGGAACATCCTTCCACTGAGAGTATTGGGTAGGAGGGGGAGAAACAGGATAAATTATTTAAGATGGAGCTCAAGCAGTTTACAAAAGCAATTATATTATGTGTGACAAAAGGGAATTGGCTTGATGTTCCAGAAGATTGCTTCTAGTGCTGTGCTCCCCAAACAATGTAACAAATAGGGATAGGTTCCCATGGAGCGGAGGGAGGGAGTGAGGCTGGGACTAGGGAAGGGGTGTGGGGAGGGGTGCCTCTCCTGGAGCTGCACAAGGCAGTTAAGCAGGGGGAACAGAGTGGTACTCACTCCAGCTCTGGCTGCAGTGGCCCCAGGAGTGGCTGGTGCCAGCTTCCTGCAGCCTCTGGGCTGCACCGTGCTCCGCCTGTCCCCACTCACCTCTGCTCCTGTGCTGCACCGTGCCCTGGTTAAGGCAGCTGGTGTCGGCTGCTCCCGGGGCTGCCCCAGGTGAGTGCAGCCAAGCAGAGCCCTGGGTGGCGTGGGGCACGGCACTCACCTCAACCCTGGGAGTGGCTCACGCCAGCTGCCTGTAGCAGATGGGCTGCACTATGCCCCAAACCCCCTGGGGCTCTGCCAGTCCCCACTCACCCCAGCTCCTGCTGCAGCAGCCCCAGTGCATGGTGCAGCCCCAGCTGGTGTCCACCACTCCTGGGGCCAGGGTGTGTGCTGCACCCCATGCTGCTCAGGACTTTGCTTGTCTTCACTCACCCCTGCCCATGCTGGAGCGGCCCTGGGAGCAACCGACACCAGCTGCCTGCACCAGGGTACAGTGCAGCCCAGAAGCAGAGGTGAGTCCGGACGAGTGGAGCCCAGGCATGGGGGGACATGTGGAGCATGGTGCAGCCCAGTGGTTGCAGGCTGCAGGCTGCTGGCGCCCGCCGCTCCAACAGTAAATTGAGCGAAACCTGTATACCAGTCCACCACCAAGCCAGTTTTATTGTCTGCTGCTTTTGTTGTCCTGTGAAATGCATCAAGACTGTAAGCTTTTTCAAGCAGGTGGGTCTGTTATTCCCTTCTGTGTTTTCTCACTTTGCTTAATGAGGGTCCAGGCCATATTTAGGAATTTTAGTACTAGTAGCAGTAGCAGTAATAAGTCATTAATCCCAATACAGATATGAAAGCAGGGATCTAAATAAAAGTAGATACTTCAGCACTGGAACTGGATGCCCTTTTGTCCCGCTTGTCTCTCAGTAATTAAACCTGCCTAATTCTTTGAATGAAAAGCAGTCATTTTGCTTGTGTTTCTTCGGTAAAAAATCAGAAACCAGATATGTTTCAGTAATGTTTGTTCGGCTTGATACAATTATGCTGGTTTCAGGAATTCTTTTTCTCCCAATTTTCAGTTAAATATTTCAGTAAAATAATTAATTAAGGTTGCTTTTCAATTGAAAGTGGCTTTTGGGACCTGATTTCTTTTTATTCCTGTGGAGAGAAAAGAACGAAACATTTATAAGAAAACGTAAAGCTTTTTTTTAACCAGCTCTGTCAATAATCAACAGAAATGCTTCTCCTATTTAATGAAGTTGGTAGATATCGTTAGTGCTAAGGGCTTCCCTTAAGATACCAGCACTTGGAACAATAAGATCCTCAGAGGAGGCAATGGACCATTGCTGGCAAATGCTTTGGTTCAAGGCTTTCCTAACAGAGACAAATTAAAAAAGGCTGTCAGCCATTCTCAAACAAGTACCATTCTCAGGGAAATGGAGCTCGCCATTTTATGAATTCCCTGGAATGGTGATTTTGTGAAGTACAAGAACCAGTTTAGGTTGTAGGACTGGAAACAACGAGAGCCTGGACCAGTAGTTCTCAGCCTTCTAGATTCAAGGCACCCCGCCCCACAACTTTTCACAATTGAGCAGCATCCCATTTCAAAAGCTAATATAAATATAGCATGGGTATTATAATAGAAACATGCCATTAATTAATGAGTTACTAAGTGTATTACTATATTATAATATTTAATGTACTATAAGTATAATAGTCACAACTTCAGGCTGCTCTCCCTGGCTTTGCCTAGGGGCATGTTTGCTCCCAGCATGGCACCTGGGTCCCTTACACATGGTTTCAGGTCACTGCTGGAGCTAAGGATTGAGCAGGCTAATTTCTGGCCTTAATAATCCCAGGGTGATGCCCCCTGAACTCCAGCCCCAGGGCCAAAATTAAGCTTGGAAGTATCTTCCTCCTCTGCCTACCCCCAGCCTGTACCTAAGGGGGCAAGTACATCCCCCATTGCCACCACTGTTCCTTTGGGAACTCTCACACCAGAGCCACCTGCCCCTGTGGCCTTTCCCACCAGCCCTGAGAGCATGCAAGGAACTGGGTGATGAGCCAGGTTGAAAAGCACTGGACCAGGGTCTGTCGGAGGGTGGAGGGGATCAGTCATGGGTGCCCCTTGTCTTTGGGACTCTAGGGAGAGTGGGGGGAAGAGTAAGCAACAGCTTATCTCCTTGCAGAGGGGCTAGGCATCACAGCAACCTTGCAGGGTGAGGTGGAGCCAGGAGAAGGCTCTCAGGCTCCCAGTTGAGAATCACTGAACTAAAGCTATGGTGTGCAGATATTCTGTTTTTTCTGACCTTGTTTTTCAATGAAAGTGTGATTATATTTCAACATGCTCAGCCCTTTGAAATACAGCTAATACTGAAGGGAGGTGAGTCTTCCTCTTCCTCACTGTCTTTTTGTGACTCAGTCTTAAGGGTAAACATGATGGTGTGTTGAACAGAGTGGAACAGAATTGCACTTAGGTGCCCAAATCCATGTAGATGCCTCCTAGATTACAACTTTCATGTTAGTTGCTTCAGTAATCATTACTACCAGGGCTGACTGGTGCCACCTCTAGCGGGGGCATGTGCCCCTCCTGCAACCAGTCAGTGACCAGAGGGAGGGTCCCCCCCGCAGCCAATCTTGCTGACTTGGGGGGAGGGGTCCAGCTGCAGCCAATCTCACCGATGTGGGGAGGAGGTCCCCCCATGGCTGATCACTAAGTGGCCGTGGCACTATTGGAAGTGGCCGCAGCAGCTTCCGGGAGCACTGCAACGCTCCCACACCCTGGCTGGTGTTCACAGGGAGGGCACTGGTGCTCCTGCCTGCCCCCTCTGCCCATCGCCTAAGCAGCGAGTACAGCCTGTCAGGGGGTGCATTGGCACTCTCAGGGGGTGCATGTGCACCCTTGTGCACCCCTTTTGTGTCGCCACTGATTACTACATAGCCATTATGAAACAAAGGCCTTGCTTTTCCCTTACACCAAAGTTTCTGCATAATTGCAACAAGTAGTTGCAATTACGCAGAAGCTTCATTAAATGCACAAGAAAGTCCCTAAAAGTTACTTCTGTCGTAAAAGCACTTGCTGACCTGTATTTGGCTGAATCCACGGGTGAGAAATTGTTGTACGTCCACTGACGTCAAAGAGCTTTGTGATTTTTACCAGTTGGAGGGCAGGCTAGCTGGCCTGATTCTTTACTGTGTTGCAACTAGTTGCATCATCTGCCACCACGTGAAGGGAGTCCAAAAGGTACCTAAATTATTTTACTTTCCTTTGGCACAGAGAGAGAATTTGCCCACATTTCAAGGTGGTAGAAAGTCAAGGTTGGATTCATGGGTTTTCCATTCTCTGAGTACTGCACTGGGACTGTGGTGGCACATAATGATTCTTTACATAAAAATGCAGCCCATGAAGAAGATAAAAGCTCTCTAAGCTGGCATCACACAATAAAAAATGTGCGCGCTCAAGATGAAGAGGAACATTGTTTCTTTCCCCTCTCATTGATCTGAGTGCCTAATTCACTTAGGCTCCTAAAAAAGTCCCAAACAAAATGTTGAGATGTTTCAAAAATAAATGCACACCTTTTTAGCTCTGGCAGTTTCTCATGAGGTCTGTGTCCTTTTGGTGCAACAGCCATTGGCTTTAGCCCTTGTTACAAAAAGATTTGTCTACTGACATTGTAGAGGAACGAGGCAACATTTATGGTCAGGGAAGATGCTTGGCATCACAGACTCCTTGCAGTGACTCTTCTCTGGTGCCATGTAAAAGTTATTTCAGTAAGTGCTGGGCACATTTGTAGTCTTCCAGAGAAAGACATCCAGGACATGAAACATAAGCTGAATATTAAAGGCATGAATGTGTTTGAAAACTGTCGAGTTCTGTCATTTGTATGAAAAGTACAGGAAAAAAATGACAGCTGGAAATTAGGTCCACTTTGAGATAATACAGATTTTCTACCGGCAGCTGTCTTCTGGAGAAAGAGCTAATCTAGTTTAACAGGACAGTGAAGCCCAATTATTCTGAGAACTGCTTGGTCTGTTAACAAGAGTCCTAGACCGTCACCCCACATGAAGTCAGATTTTTAAGTAGGCCATTTCAAAGCTTATGATAAGGTGAGCTGCAAAGGTTGAGCCAAAGCCACAAGACATGCGAGAAGCATTGCAAGTTTAAATTCCTCGAATGTTTCTTGGTCTAATAGGCAGCCTTGTCTGTTCAGCGTCAGGATGGATTCCACCCTCCTAGCCTCACCTTTTATGCTATGCAGACGGTGAACTTCTTTCCCATAGTATCTCCAAAATAAAACCAACGTGGATGAAACTTTACACCTCTAACAAGACAGAAGTTTCCATATAAATCTTAAGCAAATCGTGCCTGGTATCTTTGAGGCCAAGGATTTCATTATGTTCATCTAAAAGTTTTTGCTGTACCGGAAATTTGAGCGCAGTTGAACAAATCGTCTTCCATGCCTCTATGTTCTTCCTTGCCTGGATTTTTATAGCTGGAGGTCGTTTTTATTAGTACTATCTTTTCTCATAGGGTAATTAGCAACAGACTTTGTCGGCACTTCTCTGACACAGGAACATCTGTGGCTGTACCCGAAAGGCATAATTTCAGAGGCACCAGAACATTTTTAAAGCTATGTTTAAGGTAAAATCAAATTATTTAGCAGCTGATGAGCAGGAAAACAGTAAGATGTGAACAAAAGGAGCTCATAGTGGAGATTATATAGCTGTAAACACTAATCTACATCTGGAACCAGATAGAAATGGGCTGCTAAAGGTCACAAAGGTATGTCATTTGAAAGGACTAAGTGTGCTATTAATCCACTCATACAGAGGACTATTCTTGGTGTGTTTCTTGGCACTCATCAGTTTTGTTAAGCCATAAAAGAAAAAAAAAAGAGTTTTAAACTTTTCGACAACCGCTCTGTAAATTATTTTTGTAATTGCTGCCTTGGAAACACTTTTTAGAAAATATCTTAACGTTAAAAGCTTTCTGTTGGGAAATAACTTTGCTGCATATTTTACAGCGCGGAGAGAGAGAGACGGAACCAGGAGGAGAAAAAAAAAAAATGTTCAAGTCGCAGCAAGTAATCAAAAATGCCAACAAAGTAGTTTTGGAAGGTGGATTAAATTAGGTGTATTGTGTGAGCATCTCTTTGCAGGTATATTTATTACACTGAAGAGTGTCAATTCTAGAAAATTAAGTCATTGTGAAAAATGTGTCTTCTCCGATCTCTCTCAAAGATAATGAAATAGTATGAGTTAGTAAGAAAAATCTTCCCTTCCCTGGTCCCAAAGGCTGCAATATCCTCCTACACATCAGGGTATATCTCATTACAAATCTTAAAAAACAACTACAGAGCCAGGTGTACAAGTAGTATCTTCATGCATATACGCTGTTCTCTTGGAGAAGAGATTCACCCCCAAATGTGAAACCTTCCGAAATCTGATTTAAAAAAAATTATATTTGTAAAGGGATTAATGGGCTGGGCAGAAATGTCCCGACCCAAACGTTGGGATGTTTAAAAAAATAAATGCACAATATTTTAGCGGTCTGTGTCCGTTTGCTGCAACAACAGGTGACTTCAGCCCATGTTACAAAACGATTTGCCGACTGTCATTTTAGAGCAACGAGGTGATCAGGAAGGATGCTTGGCATCACAGACTCCTTGCGGCGACTCTTCTCTGGTGCCACATACAGGTCATTTTGATACGTGTTGGGCACAACACTTGCTGAAATGCAAAGAAAAAGGTATAAGTGATCTGTACACTGACTGCTTGCTTCAAACCATTCAAGTTTTCTCACGTGCCCAATGCTGTGCTATCTTAACCCCCTGGGGCACCTAATACTGATGTCTGGTGGGATATCCGAATCACATAGAACTGATGGTTTCAGGTAGTATCGAGACAAAATTGAAGGGAACTCGATGCTTTTGCCTACGTTTTGCTTTGCAGCAAGATATTTGGGGAAGAGAATATGAATCTACTTCAATTGAATCCCTGGACAAAAAGCCATGCATCCTGCAAGCTCTGCTGTAGGGTTCATAGTAACTGTAATGATGACCTATGGCTTTTTAAGATAGGGAAATTCATTTAGATTAAGGTAGGATGTTCACTGAATGGGGAATAACTATGTGTCTTTAACGTAATACGTTGAAGCTCTTTTTCCAAAATAAGAGCGACTTATTCTGCATTTGCTTAACCCCCTTCTGAAGGTTAAAGGTTAAAGCAGAATAAGAATGAATCAGAGGCTATGCAAAGCACCCAGCACCATGAAGTAGGTTATAGTCAGGAATGAAACCAGAGGGGACTCTCTCTCTCTAGAAAAATCATGATTTTTTTTGTCATATTTGATAGGATTTCCTTATGGGGTTAGTCAGCAGTAGTCAATGGTATTTACAGTGGTACAAGGACTACACTAGAGGAGAACATTTAGTGCAAGGGCAACACCGACCCTATTGAAATCATAGCTAGCTTTGCCTTTCACCTCAGTGGAAGTAGGATTTTGCTTCCAGTATTGTGCTTTATTTGCCAGACCCTGCTGTCTCTCTATCAACCCAAATTAAAGGCAGTAGGGGCTGTTGTATTGGTGGGTGGGACTCGTATACTAACTTTTTATTGTTTCTTGAATTCATGCTATTTCATTTGTAAATTATTCAGCTTTTGTAGCAGAATTCACCAAGGCAGAATAGATTCCTCAGCCAAATCATTATGAACTTTGCATATGAAATCGGATGGATTTCTGTATTAAATTATCTACAACTCGCCACCCACCTGCAAACTGTAACCATATAAAGTGTCCTGGGTGCTGTATAGCCCAGTTTCCATTTAAGTAATACTTGTTCAAAATAACAATATAATATCTGTGAATTGAAATGATGCTTCTACTCAAATGCTAACCTTGATCTTCTGCTACTACTTATAACCAGTGGTTTTCAACCTTTTTAGACATAAGGCATTGACTCAAGGCACCCTTGGAAAATGCCAGCTCTTAGTTTTCACTCTGTTTTTGGCTACAAAAAAATAATAGAGAAGTTTTTTTTCTCTGTTGCAAGGAACTCGGAAAGACCACAGCTGTTTGCAGTCTCTGGGTTTATCTTGTGAATAATGTGTGCAAACCTAACAGTCCTAACTGTGTGTGGCCAGCATTGTGCGTTAACATTGTGTGGCATCCCACAGCACCCTTGAAAGGATCTCAAGGCACCCTGGTTGAGAATCAGTGACTTTTCCTCTCAGCTCTGTTCTACTTTCTTGGCAGGCCATATTTTTCGGTGTTTCTTTTCTTTTGGTTTCACTAATTCCCTGATGTCTCTTGGGAACATGCAGGCCCTGTGTCTGCTGTTTGTAAGCTGACTGTCTTATGCATATCTTCATCGCTATCTTTGTCCCTTCCTAATCGACACATGTTTGCCTTTGTATTTCAAAGACAATCTAAATAGGAAGGATCATGTGCATTTTATAGTGTTTGGTCTGAATATTGTGGTTACTTAGTACAGTTCCCTTTATTTTCTAAGGGCAGGCCTGGGAAGACTTTTATGGCTGGTGGGTCGGTGATTCATCCCTCTCTCTCATTGCTCTCAGGATATTTTTTCCTGATCTTCATAGTTATGGATAGTCACATGCCTCAGAGGCAGCTGAGTTTCGGTGGAAAAGGATTGTGAAAGTCCCCTCAACAGTAATGCATTCCTTGTTGATCAATGTTGATGAATTTTGGAAAATGCTATTTAGCATTCCCAGGATGTTTCTTCTCTCAAAGTCCTCCAGAATACCTTTAATCCTTGGATAATGTCTGTATTCTTTGTCTTCCTTGTCCTCCAGTTTTCTCCTCATTAGCTTCCTTCATCTATCAGGAGATATTTCTCTGGCCTGACAATGCTGCTAAATTCTCATTTTGTCTTGCTTCTACCTCTTCAGTTTTCTTGTTAATCTCCCTAAAGTCACTGTAAGAGCCAGATCCTATTCCACCTACTAGATGGCTAAAATGACATAGGTGCCTAAATGTGATCCTATTCTACCCTGCTCAAGTCCCTGAAAAAGTGCCGTAACATGCATTCATCTTAGCCTGGAGACTAAGGCCCCTTCTACAGGTTACAGGTATCCTGTAATTTCCTTAAGATCAGCTACACGTGCAAAGTACTTATCCCACTATAAAAAGCTCCAATCAGCTATCAAGTTAGACCTCAAAACTGTACACAAACTTTGCAGCTGGTTGCTACTGAGCTTTAATTTGTATGTGTAGCAGGGTCACCACTGGGTGCACCCGCGGGGGTGCACGATACCCAGCGTGAAACCCCTGAACCCTGGTTTGGGGGCCCCAGGCCAACATGCACAGCCAGGCCTGAGTGCCCCACACCTTATGGGGCTCTCAGTCCCAGCTTCCCATGTAGCACAACCAGGAGAGAGAGCCCCATTATGCACGGGACTCTCAAGCCTGGCGATGCGTGGCCCCTGTGGCTGGGAGCCCCCTCAACAAAGGGAGCTTCCAGCAAATTAAATCACACCAGCCATGGGAGCCTGCTTTTTGCAGATGCAGTGGGAGCCCACGATTAAACTCCCCCTACACTGGCAATAACACACAATTGGATCTAATGTGTGATTGTGCGGATCACGCAGGGTGCATCTACGTGTGCCATTAATGCTCAGCAATAAACTGTGGAGTTTATTGCTCCTGGGTGCGCCGTTTACATGTGTGCCCAGGCTGCAGCACAATGAGCTGGGTCACAGCAGCCCCATCTGGCAGGGGACCCGGAGGTCAGCCTGCCAGCCTAGGGCGGCTCTGACTGGGGTCAATGTGTTGCATTGGGCTGGTTTGGGCTTAAGGAGGCAGCCCCTGCAGTGAAGCCCCTTTGTGTCCCAGCCAGCCTGGTTTACCTGTGCACTACTGCATATGAAAAAGCTCTGCAGCAGGGTAGGACCTGTATTTACAAACCCGACCCTGCTGTGGAGTTTATTAGCTTCTTGCACCCTAATGTGGGTATATGTGTAGATGCTGATACATTTACTGGGGTGTAGGTTGTAGCCACGTTGGTCTAAGGATATAGGCAGACAAGGTTCTTTGGGTAAATCCAAAATCTTTTATTAGACCAACTCTCAAAGATACATTTACTGAGCAGTTAATTAGTTACCTGTGCAGTAAATGTCTTGTGTAGATGCACCCACACTGAGCAGGAGGAACCATCCATCTTTTTCATTAAGTCCATGCTTCTCGATCAGGGTGCCACCACACCTTGAGGTACTCGGAGATCCTTTCAAGGGTGCCGTGGGGCTCTACGCAATGTTAGCACAGTCAGGTTTGCAAACATGATTCACAAGAGAAAACTTGAGATTGCAAATAGAAATCCACAGCTGTGGTCTACCTGAGCAATTTGCAACAGAAAAAAAGCTGCTCTTATTATTTTTCAATAGTCAAAAAAAGAGTAAAAGTTAAGAGCTGGCATCTTTTAAGGGGTGCCTTGAGACTATCGAGGAGGGGAGGGGGGCTTGAGCCTCAAAAGATTGAGAACCATTGCATTAAGTGTTTGCCAGAGATACAAGCAAGGTAGAGTAAAATCACATGTAAGCATCTAATATGGGGGAAA
>NW_005842173.1:857332-860172 GCF_000455745.1 Alligator sinensis
GTCACTGCTTCTTGTCCTAGAGCAATTTTTTCAGCTCCTTTTTCATGCTCATAATTTTTGCTGGAAGACCCTTTAGGGCCTGGTGCTTCTCTTTGTGCCTCTTTAGTTTAACTCCTAGAGGAAGTTTTACCTTTCGTGGTGGTGTCTTTGCTTTCTGAAGAAGATTTTTAGGGTAAACCTTTTTTTTTTTTTTTTTTTTTTTTTTTTTGTGTTTTGCAGACATCTAGCTCCTTCTGGATTAACTCCCCAGTGCTTCATCTTTGCCCTCTAGCCCTTCTCCCAGTGATCCAGTCACACTTCCCTCCTGCCTGTCTGCCCGCCAGCAAGGTGACCTCCCCAGCCTGTTTCCTCACTGCTCGTCCCATCTTAGGAGAACTGGCATGGCATTTCCCTTGTCCCCTCTTAAGATGACTATGACTTCACTTCCTAAAACACAGCAGGTTATTCGGTTTGACATCTTGTTGCATTTACGTACTGTCCTTTCCCATTCTAGTAAGGTTTCAGTTCGTCATTACCAGGTTTTCTGAGTCACTTTAGACTTTTTACGTGGGCTGAGGACACGGGATTCTCCCCTTGTGTTTCCTGTTTCTTTCCTAGCAGTGTCTGCAAGTGGAGATCTCACAGATAGGACTTAGTTCAAGTAAGGTAGCATTTGTTTTTTTTTTTTGTTTTCTTTATCTTCATTTTCCCTTCCTCTCCTTTTGCAAAGACTATAGTTAAACCACCATGTTGTTTGCTCACTAAACATGCCTCATTGCTCCTTCCTTTTATTAGCTTTGGCCACAAGAATTGTGATGGAGCATCTGCCTTTGTTTAATGTCAGCTGATCTACACATGTCAACAATTCTGTTTTCCTTCAATAAACGTATTAGGAACTGAAGTTTCCTTCTTTCAAAAAATGCCACAGCTGCAATAGTTCTTTTTTTTTTTTTTAAGCAAATAAAAAAAAAAAGAGGGGGAGGGGCAGGAGGAATCAAATATAAGAAGAAAAATGAAGTCAGAAAAAGAGAGAAATCAAGTACGTTGACATGCATGCTGTTTTTAGCTTGACCAAAATATGATGTGACCCATGGGTGACTGGGGGGGTACCAGATCGCCGGCGGGGAGGCAGGAGGGGGGTCCCCAGTAGCCAATGGCCGAGCAAGGAGCAAAACCAAAGTTCATTTCTGCTGGCACTTCTGGTTTTGCAGCTGGCACTTCCAGGGGGTGCGCGGCTGACTTCAGGGGGTCGCCAATGATGTGACCTTGTGCCAACATTGGTAAAAAGGTTAAAAAATGATGGTGACACCTGTTTTTCATTTTTGATTTCTTGTATTAAAGTAACATCTGCTGACCCCAACCAAAATCAGGGCCCCATTGTGCTAGGTAGTCTTCATCTCCATAGCAAGAGAGACTCCTTGCTCCAAAGGGCTTAAGACCAATTTAGACAAGAGCATGGTATGGAAATCAGAGGCACAACAGCCTAATGCCATCAGACTTGAATCCTCATTATCTGGCTTCCGAGCCTTTTTCTCACCTTCTTAGTCTGTGCTACGTCTCATTGAAGGTAAACATGTTGAAATAACATGTGTTTTATTAGTATTTTTCCAACTCATCTGGAAACAGGAAATTTTAGATATCTTTGGGAAGAAGCAGTTCTGAATGATTCCCAGACCAATGTAGGGCCACATATCGACCATGTTCTCTTACAGCTCTTTTGTAAAGTGGTCGGGTATGGACAAGAATGCTCTCAGTTGAAGCAAAGTTTAGGTCAGTTGGCCAAACTGCTGTTGTTGATATGCCTGAAACTATTCTGACTCCAATGGGGATGTGGTTGTATAAATGAGAGATGAATCTGGTCCATTGAGGGAAGGTGGTGGTAGAGAACTCCAGTCAATTCTAGTCCAGCTGGACATTTTGCTGATTTTGTCAAACTGTCGATTTACTTCATCAGACCAAGTTGTAGACTGGTCAGTCCTTAAGGCAGAGGAGTTTTCTATATGTGTTTTGTGTAGCAAAAATGCCAACCTTTAATGAATAACAAGGAGTATAGTACTGCCAAGAGAATTCAGCTTGGACAATTGGTTCCTCCCCTTGTCTCCCATCTGTGCTACGATATGCATGTTTAATTACAAACGAACAAAAAAAATGGTTTTCTTATCGGTTACACAGGATAATCTCTGAATAGTGTTGTGCTAGGCAGTGGTTTCAAATTGTTTTTTTTTCTTTTACAATGTCTTTGCTACAAGATATCCCAACATGCTTTTCAGTGGGAGATAAAAGGAGATAATACTACATCAGAACTGAGTTGACTGACTGACTCATAGGGACGATAAGGCAAACAACCCAAACCAAACAGAGCAGGATGTAGAGATGGAACAAAGCAAATACAGGAAAAAAATCGTTTAAACACTAGGAATGCAGTTTTACAGATAAGGCCATCCTCTTAGGAAAAGGATATGTGATTCACCCAGACATCAGACATATCCTCTTTGCTGATGACACTAAGATGTGGGGCAAGGTGGACACACTTGAAGGGAGAGAGAGGCTGCAACTAAATTTAGACAGACTACAGAGCGGGCAGACGAGAATAGGATGGGGTTCAACGTAGACAAATACAGGGTGCTGCACCTTGGGAGAAGGAATCCACAGCACACATACAGGCTGGTGAGCTCCCTTCTTGAAAGCACAGAGGCGGAAAGGGATCTTGGAGTCATTATTGACTCCAAGATGAACATGAGCCGATAATGGCAGACCGCAGCCAGCAAGGCCAGGCATACCTTGTCATGCATCCAAAGGTGCATCTCAAGCTGGTCCAGAGAGGTGATACTCCCCCTCTGTGCGACTTTGGTCAGGCCGCA
>NW_005842173.1:860422-897704 GCF_000455745.1 Alligator sinensis
GGGATGATCACTTGTCTGGGGTCTTGTGCCCCAGCATTCATTCCTGCCTGTGGCAGGGGGTCAGGCTAGATGATCTGTTCATGTCCCTCCTGACCCTAGCTACTATGAAACTCTGTAGATGAAGCAAGCCATTCTGATGTGGAGAAGGGCCACACTTGATGAAAGGAAGTCTTAACCTTTAATTCCATCTTTTGTTTCTTCCATTGACTACAGGTGTCTTCAGTTTTGTATAATGGGAATCCAGGATGGAAACAAGGTCATCCAAATCCATACTTCAGTTTCTTATTGGCTACTGTGATGGCATAACACAGCAGGAGGCACACTGACTTGATTTGAGCAGGGCAGAATATGATTGCACTTAGGTGCCTAAATCTACTTAGTTATCTAAAAGATGGAAGAGTAACCACCCCAGCATGTTTGCATTGGCAATGGTTTTCATTCATTCATCCCTTAGAATCAAGCAAAATACTTTCTCTTCACAATATTGTCTTGTGAAGCCTTTTCTTTCCTGAGCCATTTATTTAACCTAATTCTTTTCTTAAAAAAATAGCTTTGTATTTATTCCAGGTTTGTGATGACATTTGCAGGAAATGGCATCTGGATCTTGCAATAAATATGTGTTGATGTTAGCTACATTTTATTGGTCTGATATTTTTTCACTTCTTCATTAAAATTCCACTTCTGCTTTCATCTCCAGAGGCTGCCTTCTTTTCTAAGGAAATAATATCATCATATCATTACAATGTCCCAGCTCAGTTGTTTCTTTGCTGCATTCATATGTATGACATTATCTGTAGACTGCATTTTTCAAATATAAAAATACATAGTGTGTATTATATACTGTGATATGTCTCTTGGAAAAAAAAACCATTTAAATTGCATTCATTGCTATTCAAAACTGTGTCATTTCAATAGTTAACAACATTTTAACAGCTATAAGCTCGCATTGTGTCTGTTTGTTTATTTTTCCTCGAGTTGTTGGTGTGATAGACTGGAGAGAGAATCAATTTCTTTTTTTTTAAATTAGAAAGTGCTGGTGAAATGAATGTAAATGAATTCCAAAGTAACACAAATAACTGTCTTCATAAAAATGACATAACAGGAGAACAATACTATGATGCTTCTGTTCTTCACTTCTTGTTTTCAAATGCAGGTCTGAAACTTAGCAGTTTCCAACTTTTAAGTTTTTGTCCCAAGACCCTTACAATTTGGTGGTGTCTCCATCTCTCTCTACCAGTAGACTCAATAAATTACATTGGAGGTTCAGTTTGTAGGTTCAATATAAAAAAAAAGACATTTTTAGCCTTTGCAGTCGCACAGAAAAAGCTTGAAAACATGACCCAAGAGTAATATAACAGCACAAAAGCCAGAAGGCTAATAGCAATTGGCTTGTTTAGTCTAGAAAAATGGAGGCTGAGACTATGACAGCTCTCTATAAATACATCAACAGGTCAAGCACCGTGGAGGAGGAGAAGAATTATTTAATCTAAATGACAATGCTGGCATGTTAACAAATGGTTATAAACTGGCTGTGAATACACTGAGACTGGGAATGAGAAGATTTCTAACTATCTGACAAACGAGCTTCTGAAACAGCCGCTCAGTAGGAGTTATGATGGCAAAGCTCTAACAAGCATTAAGAAAATGCCTGAATAGTTTACAAAAAAAGAATGATATGACGTGATTAAGTGCGGTCCCTGGGTCAAACTGGCTGACCAGATTGTCCCTTCCAGTTCGGTATTCCTACACAAAGAAAATAAATCCATTATTTTTCTTTAAATCCCAGGATATTTTAAGTCAATTTCATGATTTGGGGCTTATGGATTTTGAGCACTTTAGGGCTGGTGATGTTGCCTTAATGATGAATTAGCATTTTTTTTCTTTAGCAAACTCCATCCATGTCCAAATGATATATTCTTTGATTGACTAGAACCTCTTGACCGATGACCTCTTGACTCATGACCTCTTCACCAATGACGTCTTGACTGATGAACTCTTGACCTCTGCTGTCTGCTGGGCATGGAGCCCCACCTCTGCCAACTTGTGTGTGTGTCGGGGGCAGGGGGCGGGAAGGGGGGGATGTCCTGGATTTCCTGGATTTCTGGGATTTCCATATAGTCAGCTTAACTATGAATTAATTAAATGCTTACATTGGGGTCCTAAGTGATTCTAGGCCTTTGAGTCCCTATGAAAGTTTCATCCCATTCTGAAATAACAAATGGATTCAGAATACCAATGAGTAAATCTCATAATAATACTATAGGACCATTTATAACCCGATTGATTCCAACTATTCCTGGGTATCCTACTGTAATATAAGTCATGTATCACAAATTTATCCTTCAGATCTCAGGAACAAATACAAGACCTGGGGACTGTTTCCTGGGGCTATATTCTCTGTTAACGATGAACATTTGCTCATGTAAACTTGGTACTAAGTTGTTTTAGCAAATGTAAATGTCTGAGACCACCAAGACTAAAAAAAACATTAATAGTGGGAGTCCCTTTAGGAAAATCAAGTGACTTTGCTTTCTGTGTCAAACTGGCAGCCACATAATTGGGAGCCTTTTGGGCTGTTGGGCTAATGGGTCCATTTGTGGTAGGATGCCAGCCCTTCCCCAAAAGGATAAAAAAAAAAAATAGGATAATTTGAATAACGTTTTTTTTTCAGGACTTGTTCAGCTAATTTTCAGCCTAAAATGTTGGTTTTGTCCAGGATGTATTGTGATTACTTTACAAAATCAGAAAGGGCCAAATTCAGAGGTGAGGTAAATGGATGTAAAAGAAGGATACGGGTATGAAAGTAGAGGCAGGGGTAAGTGTAGGGAGGTGCTCACCCAAAACACTGACCACATTCATGTCTTTCAGTGAAACAAGTGCACTTCTGCTGGAGTCCTGAGGCAGGATTTCAGTAAGAGGCTATAGTGATTTTATATCTGGATCGCCAGAGGTCTGTAGGGACAAGAAATTGCTATGACATTGTGGCATCTGGGTGCCCAGGTGAAACCAACAGGCCATCTCACTTTGTTCTTCGTGAACAGGTGGCTCTCTCAAAAACTCACCTCCATAACTGGACGGGAGGCCAAAAACTGACTAGGAAAGGAGCTTGAACCTTCATTTGACTCTTAGATTGTCCCTCCAAGTCAGGGTTGAGGTATTCTGGGAGCAGTGCAAGAAAGAAAAATGAGTTACTTTGCACGTCATTGGGGTGTATTGGCTTTAGGAGGGCTGTCTACCTGGCAGCCTCTGGGTTACATGCAGCCCATGAGGGGTTAAGTTGTGGTCCCTGGGCTCCAATGCAGCTGCTGCTTCTTTTATTTCTCCAGCTGCAACAGCACCCAGGCTCTCCAGGTTCCCCCTCCCTCCTCTGGCTTGCACTTCCTGCCCCTGACCAGGGGATGATGCAGTGTGGTGCTGTGTAGCACAGCACACAGTGCCCCAGAACACCTGCCTGGCATGGTGCAGCAGAGAACCCCATGGCTAGGGAGCTGAGGATGAACCCAGGTTGCCCACACATACGGTGCAGCGGGGGAGACTGCCTGCTCACATGCGCAGTGCGGGGGGAAGGACACCTACACAGTAGGGATCTTTGGCTTGCACCGATGTGGCCTGTAGGGCATGAGGCTCTGGCCACTTAGGACTTGGACAACCCCAGTCTATAGGAGCCTACTCCTGGAGCACCAGTGTCCTGTGCGTACAGGAGCAGATCAGTTTGAACAACAGTGTCTCCTGGGGCTGCGTGCACCTTAAATGTCTTTGCACTTCCCAGGGCCCTCAGTCCTTTATAATTATACAGGGAGGTTAAACAGATCTTGCAGCTTCACTGCACTGTCATTAGTTGTTCATTTATTTTAATTAACGCGTGCAGTTGGTTAATAGAGCAATGAGAACATAGGATTGGAAAAGACTTTTTGTTATCAAAGGCATCACACCATAGGATCCCTGAATTCTAAAATGGGTTACTGTTTTTGACCTCCGGCTTCTACTGGAAGGCTTTTCTGCAACTTTTTTCCTGTAAGAGGAGGCACCTTCTTCTAATTTCCAGCCTGTATTTATAAATGTCCACTTTGTGACTATTTGTTCCTATGCCAACATCGTCCCTTAGCTTATACAGTGGTTTCCCATCCCTTGTGTTTAAGTCCCTGATGTATCTACAGCCAGCAGTTGAACTTCTTCTGAGCCTTTATTTTGCTGGATTAAACAAGCAACACTTTGTATTCAGAAAAAAAAAGTCTTCTTTTAAAAGATGGGTTTGCCCATCACTTGGTCATCCTCATAGTCCTTGTTTGCATCTGTTCCAGTTTGAGTTCATCTTTCTTAAGCGTGGACAGAACTGTGTCAGTGGTCCAGTTAAAATCTCACCAGGGCTTTTCATAACAGCGCTCCTGGTTCCTTACCACTGTGCCAGAAGAACCTCTTCTTATACATCCTGGCCTCCTTCATGGTTTCATAGATTAAAGTCATCAAGGCTTAGTGCAGACAGTCAAAAAGCCCAAGGCTGAATCAATGCAATCTTCCCAGGTTAGTCTGTGTTGCGTAGCCTGAATCAATGAGCAAGTGAACAGACATTCACTTTTGATTCTGGAAATGCAGCCACATGCCTGCAGTGGCCCAGGCCAGAAGCCAGGGGGCGCTAGAGCATGTCTTCCTGCTCATTTGGACCAGACAGCTTGGGCCAAGGCTAGCTTGCCCATCGGGGGATGGGGGGTATGTGGAGGACTGCAAGTTAACCTGAATCTAGAGAGGATCTGGGACAGAAGTTCAATAAATCTACTTAACCTAAATCAGTTAAGTCTGATACTACATCCATCCAGATTTATCATAAGCCAGTTTTAATCACTTTGAAAGTGGTTTCTGTGCACTGAACTTCTGTTGTGTTACAGACTTGAGCTGATTTCCATCACTTATACTAGTATATGTGTAACTTCTGGGCACTTGCACACATGCAGGGATCCTGCTCTGGTGTGCTGGAAATCCTGTGTGCTGGAGTGGACTCGATTAATCAGGTCTGCTGAAGCACGTAAATTGATGCACTCTGGCAGCCTCGCACGTCAGGTGTATCAGTGGTCTCCATGCTGAGAAAATGGTGGCGATGCGCTTTGAACTAAAAGATGTTCGATGTGCTTTAGTTCAAAGCACAGCACCATGCTCTCAGTGCGGTGGTGTGCTGCACTGCTGATACACAGGCACTTTTAATTAGCACGGCTTGCTAATTAAAAGTACTCCGCGTCGCATCAGGAGCGCATGTAAAATTGCCTTCTGTCCCTAGACCACGTGGTTCTTTTTCTCCATCATTTCCAAGTGATGATTATGACTGAAGGCTTCGTTATTAGTCCATCATCCTGCATCTCATATTATTGAATCTCATCCCATTTCTTTTAAACCCTGTCCTCAAGGGCATCCTGTTATTTTCTATATGATATCCTAATTGTTTTAATCAAATATCTTTTACAATATTATGATCTCACACATCGTATAACCCCTTTCATAAACTTATCAAGGCCCATCTTATATACAGCTAGGATTTAAGACTTCAGTATTCTTATGAAAGAGCTCTTCCAAAATCTATGATGGTTTGAAGGCATTTTTTAAGTCCTACTTTCAATTTATTTCTGGCCAGTTATTTCCCGTTTGTTCTTGTGCCAGTATTGTCCTTTAGCTTAAATAGCTTTTTCTTCCCTGGCATTTACCAGCCCGTGGCTATATTTATAGAGAACAATTACTTTCCTTCAGTCTTATCCAATAACTTGTTTGCGCAATATATGAAGAGTCCTGGGGGTAGGCACCAGAACCCAGCTCTTCTCTTCACCCATGCGAGGGGCCTACCCACTATACTAGTGATTCATACTTGCCCTTTCTTCCTTTCCCTGGCCCAATGAATCTTGACTTCTTTTTTGTACTGTAGAATAGCTTGAACAGGAATGGTGAACGCCTTTTTCCAGGAATAGCTGGTACCTGATGATGGGAAGGATGTTCAAAGAGAGTCCTTTGAAACCCCTCAGGCAGAGGGGAGAGTTTAACTCTGATCTTCCACCTCCTGGCTAAGTGCTGGAAACCCTGCTCTGTTTTAAAAAAAAAAAGAAGAGTGCCCATTTTTGAATGAAGGCTGATGTCAGCATAGGGTGCTGGGGTTGTGAACCCTGGGCACATCTGTATGAGATATTTACTGCGGAGCTGATTAATTATTAGCTCCACAGCAAAGTCTCGGCATCTACATGTGCAATTCTATGAGGCTGCAGGAAAATAATTTACTCCACCGTAGGATAGCACTTATATATACAAGTATTATCTGGCAGTGGAGTAAAGTGCTCCATCTCAGTGCACGTGTAGATGGGGACAGAGCTGGATGAAGCACAAGGGTGTTTCAGTGCGGGGGCTGCCTGACAGCTAGCTCTGCAATGGAGCAGTCTTATGCCCCAGCCAGTCCCTCCATAGCACATTGAGTTTGGGGGAGCAGCGCTGGACTGGCAGGTGCCCCCCCCCAAACCTGCCCGGACTCCCTGCCAGCTGGGGCTGGTCCGACACGACTCAACGTGCTGTGATTCTGGCCACACGTATGGCACCCAGGAGCAATAAAATTCCAGCGGAAACTGCCACAGTTCATTCAGCCACATGAATTGATCAAGTAGAGGCACCCCCTGAGTAAAAAGAAATAACTTCCTAAAGCCCTGAATTAGGCACTTCAGCCCTGGGAGTGGCAAAATTGAAGACACAGCCCTGTCTTCAACATTTCTTATTGGGTGGCTTTAAGCCCCTCCATGCATGCAGGTTGTTTTGGACCCCATTTTTGGGTGCTTATCTCTCCCCATTTATTGGCTAGGGAGCCTTGGTGTTGGATTCCAGGTGCCTGAAGCCACACTCAGCACCATGGCACCTGAATTGCTTTTCAGGATCAAGCTTTTATTTTTCTCATTGGTTATCAGCAGTAGCAATTGGTTCTTGTCTTCTAGGTAAACCAGCCATTACATTAGGGGCGGGCAATTATTTTGGGCGGAAGGCCGTTTACTGAGTTTTGGCAAGCCATCGAGGGCCGCATGACGGGCAGCCGGGCGCGTTTTGCCCACGCCTGCATTACATGGAGCCATGTAACAGACACTGGTACCACTGGGCTGCACAAGCAAGCCAGGTCCTAGCCCCTGGAAAAATGATGCAGCATAGCTTCTCTGACAGGGAAACAAATGCACTAACATCACCACTTCACTGATTCCCTTTTCAGCCCACCTCATGGATACTGTTTCTCATTTAGCACTAGCAGTTTGCCTTAATCCACAGTCTCATTGTGGCTGGTAAAAGAACCTTTTTAACTCCATTTTCTGTCATTTAGAGCTGTCTTTCTCTCCATCTGTATTTGTATCATACCATCATCATATTTTTTCCTTTGTCTTGATCTCTTTCTTGGTCTCTCCTTTTGTACTTGGCTTTATTGCTTTTTTTTAATTTTTTTTTTGTTACTATTCAATGACTTTATAAACATTTGAAGAGCAAGGAGGAAACATGGGACTTAGGTAAAAACTCGGGGTAAATACATTTATCCTAATCATTATCTAGTACAGAAAGCTGAGAATAAACCTTGGAAGCTTAAGTGGTAGCTAATAAATCTAAGGCACAACAACAAACCCCACAGACCTGCAGATGCTGGGTAAATCAGCAGACATCTCTCTGGCTGTCTGTCATATAGAATATATGATGGACTGAAACAATAACCTCTTTATTGCCACTTGTTTGGGATGAGTTATTGTTGAAGTAAAGCCATCAGTGAGCTAGGGAAGTGTCTGCAAATAAGCAGCAATAGGGTTTTTAGACTGCCCTTTGCTGTCACTTATTTTGCTGGTGCCAATCACCTTGTTCAGTTGTTGTCAGTGCTTTTTGAGCCTCCTGCTTTTTTTGAGAGCCATATCTGTTCCTAATGGTGTAGTCAGAAGAAACTTTTAGGGCTATTTTAATGCAAGGGAGTTGAGATGGGAGGGAAAAGGGAGAGGAGAGGTTATAGAGCTGAAGGCCAGAAGGGACTGCTAAATCATTTGGTTTGACCTCCAGGGAACAAGACAGGGAACTCCACTCTGTTCCCCCTTTCTTGAGACCAATACCTTGCATTAGTCAAAGCATATCCTTCAGGAAGGCATCGGCTCTCGATTTCAATACATCAAGAAATGGAGAACCTTCCCCCTTACAGGTACCTCCAGGAAACCCAAACAGGTTGTCAAGTATCCTTAGCAATGCTTAACACATCAGAAAGGACATAGGGGACTGGAGTGCTAGGTCTGAGAGAGAGTTTGTCCAAGCAGGATAGACCCCTTACACACTAATCACCAAGGATCCTGGTTTTCTCTGATTAAAAAAAAAAAGAATTCCCAATTTTTGGATTAAAAAAAGTAACCCAAAATCCACATTTTTCCGTGATTAAAATTAAACACCACTACACACACACACACACACACACACACACACACACACACACACACACACACCTATCTATCAATATGTAGCAAACCCCCCAGTTTTTCTTTTTTTTCTTTTAAAATGCATTCGTGCCCCTTCCCCAACCATTTCTGACTTTTTCTTTCCCTCTCTATTCCCTATAGGTAAGTATAAGTGAGCTAAGACATAGGATAAGCTTCAGCATTTTATTTTGGTAGCAAGTTGTATTTGTTTTGTTTTTTTCTCCTTCTTTATATTGTAAAGTTATTATGTTTATTGATTTTTACAGTTCTATATTACTGTTTTACTGGTGCTATATGATTTAGGCCTACATATGTGAGTTAGCATAAGTCATGTCAAGTTTCCATTTGGTTTGTCAAGTCTTCATCCTGTCCCCAGGCCTGGTTGTGTAACCCATGACTCACACCTACCCCTCCTTTGTAACTTGGTTCCTGAATGAATGGGGATGAATGTAGGTGCTTGAGAGACAACGGCAGTAGGTAGTAGGTCTAAAAATAGCTTCCTCTGAATGACCGACCCATCAACACCAATACCTGGACCAACAACCCAGCCCTTGGAACCATCCTCAGCATTCAAGACACAAAAGATGCGGCAACCCACCATTGTGCCAGGCTGCACATGCTCAGTAAGAACACCTGGAGCCCTCTGGGACAGGACTGACATTGCCTGGACAGGACCTCCCCATAGGAGATCAGAGGTATTCTGCCCCATAAAAAGGGGTAGTGAAGACTGACTCCTTGGGACTCCCTCTCCATCTGGACCAGCACCATGCCACACCACCTATCCACTCGGAAGCCCTGCCGGCGATCCTCCTCTGGACAACACCTACTGGGCAAGGACCTCTTTCCAGCCTGGATAGGTAGCTATCACCCCCATCCCCTCTTCAACCAAGGACTTGGACTCTGCTTCTCTTCCCCACCTGGACTCCAGCCCTTCTACTGAGTCTCTTTCTCCTGCTGCCATTGTGCGTGCTTGTGTATGTGTGTGTGTGTATGTGTGTACCAATAACTTCATGGGGCTGTGTAGTGTGTTGTCTGTTTAATAAACCTGTTATTTTGAAACCCCAAGTTGGGTTTTTGTCCATTTCCTGACTGTCTCCTCCTTGCCACCACTTATCTGCCCCCCCATGCTTTAAGCTGTCAGCCTGTTTCCAGCCCTAGGTCCCAGGTTTCTCTCTCTCTCTTTCCTGGCTGTTTCCTCCTTGTCACCACTTATCTGCCCCTCCTCCCACCCCCCAATCTCTCAGCTGTCTGCCTCAGTTTCCAGTCCCAATCTACCTTAAGTACCCCAAGCCTCAGTTCCTCAGCCAGCTTCTCTCTAGTCCACTGGTTCTAATCTCAGTTCTGGCAACTTTCACTCCCTATGCTTTCTCTCTCTCACCTTAACCTTCCCCCAGGTACCCCAAGCACACACATACATAGTGTGCCATCCAAGTTAGGAACTTACCTATGTGTAGGTAGGTTGTATATGTGTAACCTGGTGAGTGTGTGTGTCTATATATATATGTCATTGTGGGTATGATATATGAATTAGTGATATGTGTACAGGTACAGACAACTGATTTTTGTCTCACTTTTGGGGTGTATAGTGTATGTGCTTGAATTGGTGATAGGTATGCATATGCCTAGGCTAGTTTGGATGTGTATGTGCCTGAGTTGGTAGTGTGTGTGTATGTGTGTGTATGCATCCAATTGATTTGTGTGTTTGTAGATGTGCAATTGTGTCACACCCTCCTGTCTAACAGTGCAATATTGAGATCCTGAGAGTTGGCCTGACCCTAGAGGGCAACATATCTATCTATCTATCTATCTATATTAGGGCTGTGCGAAACGGCACCATTCTATTCTGACTTGATTTTCGAGGTTTCGATGGAACAGCATTTCCTTTCAAATTTCCTTTTGATTCAAAACTGCTGTTTTGTTTTGTTTTGTTGAAACAGTGAAGCTTTTTCAATGTTTTGCCCATAGGCTATAATGGGGAAGCTCAAAACAGTCTCTCTCATCTGGCAGGCAGATGGGGACCCATAACCCTGGGAGGGGTGCGGGGGCTGTGCCAGTCCTCTTGGGGCTGCGGGCTTCCGATCTACCAGATGAGGGAGGAAAGCCTGGTGCTGCCACCTGGGACCGGGGAGCCGGGGAAGGGAACTGAGCCCAATAGCTCAATTTCCCCTCCCCAGTACTACGATTGGGCTGAGGAAAGGAACTCAACCCAGCTGAGCTGAGTGCTTTTCCCCAGCCCGATCCTAGGCTGGGGAGGGGAACTCAGCTCAGCCTGCACTTAATTCCCTTCCCCTGCACTGCGATTGGCTTCCCACAGCCAGGCCGTGGGAGGTGGGTAGAGCCAGGGCTTTGCTCCCCACCTGGCTGACCCACATGGGGCTACGCAGCTCCTGGGAGCACAGCCCTGGTTCTCCTTGGTCTCCCACCACCTGGCTGCTGGCTGTTTCGAAACTTGAAATGTTTCGAAACTTTTGAAACATTTCAACTAGCTTCATTTTGTTTTGAGGCTGTTTCAAAGCCCTCCTTTTTTATTCAATTTTGCTGTTTTGAGTTCTCAATGAGTCGAAACAGTGTCGAATCTAAACAGCCGGTGAAATTTCACACAGCCCAAATCTATATATCTATATCTATATCTATATTTCTTTTAAACCCTGTCCTCGAGGGCATCCAGTTATTTTCTGTATGACATCATGATTGTTTTGATCAAATATATTTTACAATATTATGATCTCTCACATCGTATAACCCCTTTCATAAACTTATCAAGGCCCATCTTCTATATCTTCTATATATTCTCTCTGTATAGTTAGATATAGATATAGAGTTTGTTTCATTTTAATCATGGAAAAATGTGGATTTTGGGTTACTTTTTAAAATCTGGAAATTGGGGATTTTTTTTTTTTATTAGAGAAAATCAGGACCCATGCTAATCGCTGTATGTGAAAGTTGATATAGGGGTGATATTAAGAGATATCTGTAAGTAGGTGTATGAGTCCCATTTGGCAGAGGGGCAAAGCTGGCTTTCATCCAGTGGCAAAACTTCTGTTTCCAGCAGTGAGACATCCTCTGGGACAGCTGAGAGTAGAATCAGGCTGGACACATCCACCTTCGTGATCTGATATATATATATATAAAAAAGCAGATGTTAGATGGAAAAGAGAATCGTGTATCTGCTCCTCACCAGCCACATGGGGCTTCTGTGTCAGTTAATTAGAAGCAGAGAAACAATTGGCAACACTAGTGATTGCTGGGAGATCATGAGAAGAGTTCTGCAGCCCAGAGCAGGTGGATATTGGAGAGGATGATGCTCAGCAGTAGAGGAATGAAGCACGACTCTACAGCTGGCTTGGTTATGAAAGAAGATGAAAGGAGCTGGAATAGGTTTATAAAAGGGATACAGAAACAAGAGTTCTGGCTGTGATGTGTGGAGTTATGCTTGCTGTCCCCAGGCTGGAAAGCTGAATGGGAGGCGTTTGGTTTTTCCCATGCTTCTGGGCTTTACTAGTTACCACATGAGACCAGGAGAGGAATTTTTACCTTCCTGTTGCTACATATGTCAGGGTTTTTTGTTTTTTTCTACCTTCCCCAGATGCTGCAGCCAGGGCTGGGTATTTTGACTTGCTCCTTTTGGGACTAAAATCCAGAGGTTTTTTGGGTAGAGAGCCTTGCCTTTCTGTTCATGGTCAGACTGATCACCATATTTAGGGTCAGGAAGGAATATTACTGTACAGTCAGACAAGTATAGACCATTGGGAGGGGAAGGGGGTTTGCTTTCCTCGGTATCAGGGGCACGGACCTCTTTCTAGTACCTCTTGAGTGCATTATGACAACCCTTGCAGCAACAGGACACAGACTGCTATTATCCCTTTGCTTTACCTGTGGCATGTTAGGATGCCGTGCCTTGTGGTTGTGACAGATTAGATAAGGATTTGCATAGGATGATTTGGATAGGGATGATGTTGCCTCAGATGGGTCAGACTAGACCTCTGGAGGTCCCTTTTGGCACGAATTTCCTGGGCTCTTTGATCTATGATCTAAGGTTAATTTGATATTTGCTTGACAATTCAACACGGCAGTCACTCTGTCCTGGATTCAAAGCCAGGTCCTTAGCTGACATAAATAAATGAAAAAATATTTCAATTAGTGGTCTTACAATGAGGAGGAAGCCTACAATTGACATGTTTTGACTGTGCTATTGAGGCTTTTGCGAATGACCAGTGGTTAGAAGGGACCTCCACAGATCATCGAGTCCGACCCCCTGCCTAGGCAGGAAAGAGGGCTGGGGCAGATGACCCCAGCCAGATGTCTATCCAGCCTTCTCTTAAAGACCCCTGTGGTCTGAGCAATGCCGCCTGGAGGGGAAGTGTCACCTCCTTGTATCTATTTGTCATGCATCTGCTGACGCATGATAAAGTGTGGTTAGCTTTGCTGATGATTTCAATATGCTGATGACTTCACGTTCATCTTGGAGTCCACTATGACCCGACCTATGCAGGGGGTCGGACTCGATGATCTATTGAGGTCCCTTCTGACCCTAACATCTATGAATCTATGAATCCCTTTCCATTTCTGTGCTGCTGAGAGGGTCACTTCCCAGCCAGTAGGTGTGCTGGATTTTTTTGCGCCCTCGGTGCAACACTCTGCACTTGTCCTTGTTGTGCTGCATCCTATTGTGTATTGCCTACTTTTCTAACCTGTCCAGGTCTGCCTGCCATCATTCCCTACCCTCCGGAGCGTGCACTTCACCCCACAGTTTAGTATCTTCTGCAAACTTGGACAGAGTACACTTCACACCCACATCCAAGTCACTGATGAAGATATTGAAGAGTACAGGTCCAAGGACCGAGCCCTGCAGGACCCCACTACCCACATCCTTCCAGGCCAATACCGGCCCATCTACTACCACTCTCTCGGTGCGACTGCTAAGCCAGTTTGCCACCCACCAGACCATGTAAACATCTATGTCACAGCCTCTTAATTTATTTATGAGAATGGGATGAGAGATCATATCGAAGGCCTTGCTAAAGTCCAAGAAAATGACATCCACCTTTACTCCTGTGTTAAGCATTTTGTGACCCTTTCATAAAATGAAACCCGATTGGTCAGGCATGATCTACCCACTACGAATCCATGTTGGTTTTCCTGCTGCATTATTTTTCCCACTGGACTCCCACAAATATGATCCTTCATAATATTTTCAAAGACCTTTCCAAGGATGGAGATGAGACTGGCTGGGCTGTAATTACTCAGATCCTCCTTCCTCCCCTTCTTGAAAATAGGGACCACATTGGCCCTTGTCCAGTCCTCTGGGACCTGACCCGACCACCACAGGTGCTCAGACGGCCGTGCCAGTGGTTCTGCTATGACACCGGCCAATTCCTTCAGTCCCCTCGGATGCAGTTCATCCGGGCCTGCTGACTTGAACACATCCAGTCCATCCAAGTGACTCTGCACCAAGTCAGCATTGACAATTAGTGGGCTGGTGTTCCTCTGATGTCCATCTAAGAGCCCATTAGAAGACTTATCTTAACTTCTGTTCAGGAACACCAAGGTAAAAAACTCATTGAATAGCTCAGCCTTGTTCACCCTATCTGTCACTAATTGCTCCTTCTGGTTCAGAAGGGGTCCTATGCTGCCCTGTGCCTTCCTTTTACTCCCTACATACCTAAAAAAGACTTTTTGTTGTCTTTAATTTGTGTTGCCAGCCTCAGCTCTGTAGTTGCTTTGGCTTTTCTAACTGCCTCCCTGCAAGTGCAGGCCAAGTATGTATACTCTTCCTTGGGCGCTCCCCCCGGCTTCTACCACCTATATGCCTTCTTTTTTGCCCTTAGACTCCCCTGGATTTCCCTGTTTAGTCAAGGAAATTTTTTGGCTCCTTTCTCCCTTTCCCTTCATACTGGGATAGTCTCCCTCTGCACCCGAAGGATCACCTCCTTTAGGAACGACCACCCTACCTTGACTCCCATCTCACCAATACTCTTATCCTGCAGTGCATCATTGACTAAACTCCTGAGCACACTGAAGTTAGCTTTCCTTAAGCCAAGCACTTCCACCCTACTAGTTATCTTAGTCACCCTATGTCATATGGTGAATTCGATTGATTGGTGGTCACTGTCCCCAAGGTGACCACGAATCTGCAGCTTCCCTACCAGGTCCTCCCTTGTAGCCAACACCAAGTCCAGTAAGACATTCCCTCTAGTGGGACCATATACCTCCTGTGTTAGATGAAGGTCCTGCACACAGGTTAAGAACCTACGTGAATGGTTAGATTTGGCTGACTGCTCCTCCCAGCAGATGTCAGGGTAGTTTAGTTCCCCCCAACCATGCTCCTAGACCGCACGGCCTCCGAGAGCTGCCTCAAGAATTTAAAGTTGAGCTTTTCCTCTTGGTGTGGTGGTCTGTAGCAGAGCTCCACCACCAAGTCCCTTTCCCCATGACCTCCATGTATCCTAGCAATGTCTCAACTTTCTCCTCCTCTGATCCCATTTGATTGAGGTAGATGTATAATGCTCCTTTACATAGCGAGCAACCCTGCCCCCTTTCCTCCCTACTCTGTCCCTTCTGTACAACCTGTAGCCCTCAATGTGTACCGCCTAGTTATGGGTAGGGTCCTGCCAGGTTTCCATTAACCCCGCTAAATCAAAGTTATTATTTGCAAGCAGAAGTGCAAGTTCTTCCTGCTTATTCCCCATGCTCCTAGCATTAGTATAGAGGCACTTGAGCCCTCCAGATGGTGCCTTTGGTCCCCCCCCCCCCAATTCTGATGACCAAAGGGCCCCCTGGTACTTACCTGAGGTGTACAGCTGCATCTCTCGCAGTTTGTAGGCTCTAGACTCTCTCCATCTCCTGCCATCCTGTCCCCCATCATACTTAGTTTAAAGCCTGATGTAGGAGGTCAGCCAACCTGTAAGAAAAGAGACTCTTACCTTTTACAGGGAGATGAAGCCCATCATGTCCCAGGAGGTTCCTTGCATGGAAGTGTGGATCATGGTCCAGGAAGCTAAAACCTGCATGATGGCACCGACTCCGGAGCTGTGGGTTGACTTCCCTGACACAGGTGACATGATGCCTACTGCGACCGCTGACCAGAAGGATCGACCAGAAGACCACCTGCACCCCCGTCTTCCTAAGCCTGGTCCCCAGAGCTCAAGATAATAGTCCAGATTCAACATAATATCTGGAGGTTATTGACTCCTGCTGCTGAGAGCCAAGAAACTTCTTGTTCAAAATAATTTCTTACTTCAGAGCACCGTAAAACTAAATTTGTCCATTTGTTGACTATGAAAGATATGTCTTATGTACCTACACAGTGAATCACAAGTGCCAGAAACAGAGTGAGGTTTCTTAGTCCACCCTTGCCAGTGCTGGACTGAGTTGCTGGCCCCATCTGTTCATCTCAAAATGACTCACGTCTTTCCCATTGACAAGTTTCCAAATCATGTTTGACTGGCCCCACTTTACTATTATTTTAATTCTGAACTATTTCAGGCTTGTCAACTGTGATGCTCAGATGAATTCACTCTCTCTATCTCTATCTCTATTCCAACAATATTATAAAGGCAGGAAAGGAACCACAGCAAGAGCATTTGTGTGCCATAGAAATCCCAGTGTCTCAGCTGACATAAATGATATATATGCTTCTGATGAGATCCTTTCTTCTTTTGTATGACAAAACTAGTGTCCGTATCTTTGTCTTTGTGTGCTTTGGCATTTTTGTCAATTCGGGAGCTCTTGGTCATCAGAGACATTACCAGGGATCACTACATGGAAGTGGCTCTTGTTGATCCCCATGAGATGCACGTGTCCAAAAGAAAATCTTGTCTCTTAGTTTTCCCCTTAAATCTCTATGATTATATTCTTGGCCCCATCCTCCTTTATTCTGTAACCCGGGTACACCCAAGGGTGTGCCCTATTCTCACTCGGATGGGATGGGTAGGCAGGAGCGGGTGCTGTGAGATGGATGCCAGAACTTGGAGCGGATCCCTCTTCCTTCATAGAGTTAGCCCAAGCCCAACGTTCTTAACTATATAGAATTTATTGAGTTATAAAATACATAAACATAAAACTAAATATCATATACATATATTTACACAGTGAACGTTAACCAATAACCAAGGTCAAACCCTAAATAACACTGTGGGAAATTCCCTCCCAACCACATCCCCCAGAGAAAACAATATATCTACAAAAAAAAACCCACAGCTCCCCCCGCACTGGGGGGAACTTGTACTCAATTAAAGGGTCAGGTGAAGTATAAGAGTGGAAATGTGATTTTGCCCCTACAGAGGAACAGTTTCCTCTTTCTTTAACACAGAAAGATAGGCATCAAATTCACCCCTACTCGGTTAGGGGACCTAGTATTGCAAGAAACCAACAGGGTGCTTTTCGAAAATTACTCTGTCCTATGATAACACTCTTTACCCACCAAAATAAAACAATTTCAGCAGCATCAACACAACACAAAGTCACAATACACCATTTAGATTACAAAATATAAGGCAAAAACATGAACAATCTTAATACCATCTATTCCTTAATAGTCCTCCTTCCAATGAGGTCCCTTGGGCGTGTCCAGGAAGCACCAGGGGCCCCTCCCCTTAGGGTCTTGACTAGGCGGAGGGTGCTCACCCAGCCCCTTCTCTGGGTTTGCCCTCCTCAAATGTTTTCCCCTGTGGGACCCAAGGTCCCAATGACTCATGGTCCCTCAGGTGGTGGTGGGCAGGGCGCAGCTCAAAGGGGTCTTTTCTGCTGGAGCGCCTCTCCAGGCCTCTCCTGCACCGCTGGGCTCCTCTCCACCCTGTGGCCTGCTCTGGGCACCGAGGGCTCAGCTCCTCCCAGCTGCACCACCACTGCTGGGTGCTGGGTGCTGGGCCTCATGCTGCAGCGCTACCATTTCCCCGTGCCCTGGCTTTGGCATGGAGGGCTCTCTTAGCACAGGTGCTGGGCCCTTCAGGCTCCAGCCAGCCATCCTCACACTGGGTGGCTAACCCAAGCAGCCTCCACAGTTCCCTGGCTCCCAAGGCTCGGGCCCGTGCGCCCCCCTGTGCACCGTGGGACCTGGCTGCTTGCTGGGAGATGGGGCCTGAGCTGCCTCACTGTGGCCCCCAAGGCCCTTGCCCCACGCGCTGCCCTGCACACCGTGCTGTCCGCTGGCCCTGCCGGGGTTGCAGGCATGAGCTCTGTGCAGCGAACCATGCACCGTGATGGGCCCGAGCAGTTTCACACCTCTCCCCAGCTTTTCTTGGCTCCGCTCTTCTTGAGTCCCTCGCCTGATGTATTATTTACACCAGAAGCTCCGCCCCTGAAGTCTGCCAGACCTGCAAAGCACAGTCTTCAATCAGGTCCAGGGGCTCCTCGCATTCCCCCACCTCTGGGTAGGGGCGGGGAGAGCCCCTCCCAGCTGTTACCTCATTAGTGGAAATGTTCTACCAATCTGGTGTCCTTGTCCAAGCCAGGCAAAAGCAGTGAGCCCACCACCCTTCTTTTAGTGAACTTCCGAGAATGCAACCCGAAGGCTCAGTAATTCCCTGTTCTGCCAAATGGATCTTCCTCTGGCCCCCATCCCCTTTTTCAATTACAAACAATTATATCGATAAGGAAGGCAGGCCGAGTGATAAAGATGCTACCTGGGGAGACCGAGGCTCAAACCTGTGTCCTGCTACATGTTAAGTCATGGAAATGCAAGTCAAATCATCAAAACAATTTTAACTCTGCCAACTGTTGCTGCATGCACTGAAAGTGCAGTTATGATGAAGCTATTTTCCGTTTGTTTTGCTTCCCGATTAGATTGAAGTGGCTGTTTTTCTTCCCATTATGGTGTCACTACAGGGCAGAGTTAAGGTTGTTTAGATGCATTAACGGTAGCTTCACATGCTTCGTGTCGATGCAGAATATTTTAAGAACAAGGAACTTGAAGAGAACTCCTCTCTGAGGTTTCCACCCTAAATATATGTGATGCCAATTGTAACCCATTTTAAAACAATTTTAATTTTCATGGCAGGGAAGGCTCGCCATGACACCTGAGCAGTGTAAAGCCAACCGAGAACACTGTAAGCTCTGTATTAGCACAAAGCCAAGTGTAAGGCAGTGACTGATCCTCAGTCTTATTGGTTTAGAGAGCTGTATTAGTGGGATCTCAGGAGAGCCTTTGGCCCTTCTCCATCGGTGCTCTCTCAGCTCTCCAGTGCAATGCCTCAGGGATCCATGCAAGCACTATTATCCCAGCTAGCCCATGATTATGGGACCTTTAAAGACCATTAGGCCAGGTAATCTGCACATGTTATCTATCCTTCCTCCTCCCCCCACCTCAACACACACACTGAAAAACCTGCTGTGGCAGATCAGCGGTGGAGGAAAAGTGGCAATCACAGTTGTCCTTTCACAGTGGCCTCATCTAGCAGTTATGTGTGCCAATGAAATATTTGACATCAATTGTGTCCTGGGTATTTCACAGCAGTGGCCTATCTGATCCTATCCCTGTAAAAACTATAGCATCAGAGTTTGACTAGTGGTAATGATGGTTATCACACACCTCTGAGGCTCCTTCTCCTCGGTATTTGGGCACCTTTGAAATAATTTTGAAGCACTCAAACACTTTCTCCTCCTCTCCTATTTCCTTAAATGGGGTAAACGCTGGGGGAAATGTCATGAGTTCTCCTTCCTCTGAATTACTTCTAATACAGCAGAGCCTCCTTTGATTCAAACATCTAGCCTGAACCTTTTCGGGTCAGTGGGTGAAAGAAGAACTGATCCGAATAAAAGGAAATGATGTCGCTGCCACTATAATGTGGTATGGAGTGAAGATATACGTTAGCAGTGGCCTGGAAATCTTGTAATGGTCCAAGGGATTTGGGACGGTGTCTTTTCAAACAAACAAGTGTGCAGAACAGGTAGAGAAAGTGCCAAATAGTTAGTCAACATGGTGGTATAGAGCTGAAATTATTGAAGATCTACTATAGTGAGCTGTATTTCATCCAATATATTGCTTAACAGATGTTTCCTGGCAGATGAAGCAGTAATTGCTGTATACTGGAGTCTGCAGAATAAATTCTCTTCCAACACCTCATTTTTTCAGTATTTACAATGTTCTGAAACTCCTACAATGACAGCTCAACTTTTTCTGGCCTGATCGGTGCTCCTAGGTGAATTTTATTTTTTCTCCCAGATTTCAGCAAAAAAGGACTTCTGTTATCTCTGGCACAATGATAGCGCATCTTGCTGGACAGCTCTATCGCTGAAACAGGTGGGAGCTGGAAGTTGACATTTTCTGACGCAGAAATAACCCTCGTTGCAGAGAAATGCTCTTGATGTTCCAAAGGAAATTGGTTTTGACTGGACTCAACCGATAAGGCTCTGAGAGTTTCGAGCTGTGCACGCTCGCATCATTTGTGCACGGGGATATTTAGAAAGGGAACCAGAGCCAAAAGATAGCCCCGTGGAGAGAGTATTTTAAGTGGTGCCCAGATATCGCACCACGGGCCCTCGCTTTAAAAACACACAGATTGGGAACAGTGTATTTTGCATGCATGTGGAGCGACTGCAGCTCCACACTGAATGCATTGGTGCAGACTTTTGTACGGGTTGAGAAATGCTTAGTACATGTAACACCCACTGTAGCAGGGATTATCCGGTCTGGTTTTAAGGCTTGCTGCCACCTGCCTTTTCCCTTATGAATCTCCAACAAACTCCCAGGCTGGAGCTCTAACAGCCTTCCCTCTCTTGGGGTTTAATTCATTGATTGCTAATAGCGCATGCACATCCTCTGCTTGGCCTTCCTGTTTGTTCCTCCTCTCTCCAGCTTTGGACTTCCCCAGACTGTTGCATATCCCTGTGCACAGCAGCTCGCATAACCCTCCTATTCCTTGAGTCTTTCCCATGACTGTTCCCTCACTAAATTCAGGCTGCCTGTAGCAAACCTGCTTCTGAATCAGGGGCTCCCATCTTGGCCTCATTCCTTCCACCTGGGGAGATGGGCCAAGCCCTATTAAGCACAGGTGCAGCTGAGCATCAACCTCTGCACAAACTGCTCACCCTCCAGTAGTGTATAGGACAATGTGTATAGGATAATGCATCTCACCCAGTCTAAGCAAACAGCTGTAGGTGAGCAGAGTTGCTCCAACTGAATCAGCAGAGCTCCAGGTTCCTGGTGAGTGAACTTTCTATTTCTTTTCTTCCCGGTTGTTTGTCTTTAAGAGCTCTGTGATAGTCAGAGCTTTGTTAACATTATGTTTGCACAGTGAAAAATATATTGCAGCTCTGTACCACTGGATGTTTGCATTTGCCTTGTGTTGGGCATATGAAACGAAGTACAGTAATAGGGTGAAATGGGCTCATGTAATCCTGCTCAGATTGGAAACACTAGTTACCCCCTGCCCCTACACACACACACACACACATACACACACACACACACACACACAGGTTAGTATCAGCACAGTGGGAGCTTACTGGTATTTGCAGGCCATACAATTGCCAACTTTGATGGAAGCTATTCTGGGAGATCTTTTTTTCTTAAAAATATCCTATTAAAATCTCCCAGATTGCTTTCAATAGCCACCGGGAGATGGATGCAGATTCTGGTAGACTCCTGACCAATCCGGGAGGGTTGACAACCCTAGCAGGCAACCTGGTTCACAGTTCGGCTACCTGCCTACTGAACTGCAAAATTGTTCTTGCAATAAGAAAGTGGTCCTGATACCTTGAAACAGCAGCCCTGCGATTGCTGAGATCTGGATAGGGGATGGAACTAGACCTGCTGAGCAGCAGTATGTAAGTACATCTAGTTCCTTGTCACTTATTTGAGTGGAAGGCCCTGTGCACCGCTGCAGTGTTTGGATAGTAACTATGGCAGCTCCTAATCCTTTGCATTGTGCTTGGAAAGTGAAATAATTCTATAGACACATCCCAGGCTTGAGGGAATAAAGCTTGCTTCTATTGCACTGCTGCAACGAAGTTTGGTGCCCAGGGCAAAGCCCTCCTTGCTCTGCGCACAGATCCAAGGGACATGCCTCCCATGCTTGCAAGGGGGGTGCATGCAGCGGCAAAAGCTGCCCTTTCCCTGTCCCCATACCCCCCTACCCCGCAAACAAGCTGCTCATGGCTCCATCCCGTGCCCTGACCCGGCTGGGCAGTGCCTATTGGCACTTCTTTGTACATTACCACGTGGACAATGGGACTGCAAGTTCAGAGCCTTCTATTGCAAACTCTTTGGTGCAAGTACCAGATTTTTATGTATTCTGGGAACTATTATTTCTGGAGACTAAGAGCAAAATTCAGACTGGGCAGAGGCCCAGCACAAGGTTTATAAATCAACTAAGTCCTCAAATCTAGCTTCAGTGGGTCTTGAGAGGCACATTAGTCTTTGCTCGGCTTCTGCACAGGGGTGAATCTTTATATAAATAAATATTATTATTTCTGTTGTAGCAGGGGGTAAGAGTACTGGTCATGGGTTAGGACCCAGGTCTATACATCAGAACACAAGTGGTCCTTGCCCTAAACAGCCTACAGTGTAGAAGACAACAAAAAATAGTTATATATAGACAGGGGAGTGCAGTGAAACAAGGATTGTAATGCTAGCATTATTTTTAAAAAATGGGGCAACTGAGGCACACCAAGCTTCTGACCTTGTCCCGTGCCAGCTTGGGGATACCTTTTCAAATGTGTGTAATGGCATAGCTGTCAACGTGACAGCCTTGAAACCAAGCATGTGTATTGCTAGATTGGAAGATGGCAACGGTATTTTCAAAGGTACCTTTTGCTTTTTCAAAGGGGTCTCTGCAGGATAATGTAATTTGGAAATGCAACTCGTTGCTTAAATATTTCGAATATTTGAATATCTGGCAATTCGGGCTAGATCCAGAAAGGCCTTGGGCACCTCGTTTTTAGCAATCCCTTGATTTGAGGATGATCTCTACCACAGCTCATTGATGAGTCTTGAGGTGATTTAAAAGTCCAATCCTTGAGCCACAGGGCTGTCTGAAGAAGTTGCAGGCCTTTCTGCAGGGGGGAGTGGCTGCAGATTGGGATTTCTCTCCTTTTCCTTCCTCCGCACTCTCTTCTCTGCTCTGAGGGCAAGATGTAATATGCACGAAGTGTATATTGTATTAAAAAACAAGCAGGACCACTATCAGGAGGGACAAGGCAAGTTGCCGCATTTATTGAGAATACAACGGCATCAAGACAATACACACATCAACACACACACATGCGCATTCATTCTCCTTCTCTCTGCAGATGTTACCGTTACCAAAGTCAGTTGCTCAGTATTTGCTGTAGATGGCCAGCCTCGGCATATTGAGATCCCATTGGATCTCACAGGCACGTCTGCCGGGGTATGCAGACGCGCCTGTGCTTCCATGAAGTTTGCAGAGTGAGTTCCTACGTTTATGCTCTTAAGTCTCTTCTTTTATAGGGCTTGCAAGTCTTTGTTTGAGACTAGGGTACTTTTCCGTTCTGGGATGAGGTCACGCTCATGCATCATTGTACCCCATTTGGCAACATACTTATTGACATGTATTCATACCTTGCTCTGCTTTTACCATTCATTCTACATTCATTCATCCAGGCATCCAAATGTTATAAAAGAAATACTTGTATATAATAATCAGAGTATAGACAAATACTAACTTAATTTGTCAACTTGACATAAAATAACTATTCTTATTTATGCTAAGCAATGCAAAGTGGAGTCCAAGCCTTGCGTTGCATAACAATAAAGCCTAAATAAAACTAGATAATAATACACCTAATTAAAAGATTAATACGCTGGTGTCAGCTCAACAAAGGTGCTTTACCTCGAAACAGGCTGCCACTTGGTTGAGGTTGCAGTGCCAGGGGAGTTTGTCAGCAAGCATCTGCTTCTAGCTCTTGATGTCAGCATCTGTTTTCTTGAGGTATGTCTTCAGTGTGTTCTTGCAGTGTTTCCTCTGGCTGCCATGAGATATCAGGCCACAACTAAGCTTGGAGTAGAGCACTTTTTCGGGGGGAGTCAAGAGTCAGGCACACATATGCAATGTCTGATCCAGTGAAGTTGCTGCTTGGGGATCACCGACTCAAGGGTCATAACATTGGCTTGAGCACCTACAAGTTGGGCAGTGTGGTCCGTAACCGGTTGGCATTTGGTCCCCAGAGTGCAATACAGAGCCCAGGAGGAAGGCCCTAGGGTCTCTGGACTGTCCATGGTGGGGTGATCTGAGATACTTATGTACTGAGCAGGGAGCCACCTAGATCTTGCCAATAGGAAAGGTTCAGTGTGGGAATGCAGTTGAAATCCCAGTGTTCCCTGGAGCTCAATCAGGGCTGCAAGGAAGGTGCCTCCACCCACTCAGCTTCACACTGTGGAGTCGGTGCCTAGTCTTTGAGAGAACTGAACAGAGCTTGCTGTCTGCTTTAATAAAACTTCGGAGTGGTGGTCATGCCACGAGGTGTTAAATAATGTCTTGTGTTGAGAGCAGGGGTGCTCAACCTCTGACCTACAGGCCTAACATGGTCCATGGAGACTTGAAATCTGGCCCCTGGGGTTCCCAAAGGGTCTGGAAACTTGACAGCAGTGGCAATGAATACTGCCATTCCTCCCCACTGCCAAAATCCCAAGCCCCACACTGTAGGTCAGAGCCAGGTCCTGACCTTCCCTCCCCACATGGCCAGATCAGGGCCAAGTGGTTTGGAGCCAGCCTATGCCCCCTTTTCTCTGCCATACCCCTTTCCCTATGCCCAGCTGAATTGCCCCTTCTCCCTGCATTGCTGATTTGGGGGTTGGCCATGCCCCCTCTACCCCCACATGGGGATGGGCCACATGAGCTGACCTGGGGGCCAGGGGCCAGCTTCTGGCTGTCCCCAGTTTCTCCCCCAGCCTACCCCCTTTCCATGCCTTTGGGCAGGCTGGGACTGAGCAATGCCCCCTTCTTCCCATGGGGCTGGATTGGAATTGGGTCATGTTCCCTCTTCCCGGTGGAGCTGGATTGGGGTTGGGCTGCCGCTTTTTCCACCCAGCCCCCTGACATGGCTGGATGGGGCCCTGCTGCACCTCCCTTGGGCACCAGATTGGGTCTACCAGTGGGATCTAGCCCTTGGAGGGACCACACACTGCCCATCTGGCCCACTGGACAAAAACCTTAAGCCCTGCTGGTTTAGAGTACTGGCCAAGGAAAAAGGAGACCTAGGTTTTGTACCCTTCGCATCCTGAGGGGTTTCCTCCCACTATCTACCTTCACACCTATTATCCAAGAGATTGCTCTAACCACTAGGCTGTAGACTAGATTGGGGGATGTCCAACTCCTCCTGCTGATGCAGACCACTGGGCAGAGAGCATGCAGGGCTGCGGGGTTCAGAAGGGAGTGCAACGGGGAACCTGACTATGCAGATGAGTGGATAGGACCCTAGTATAGACAGGGGAGCCCATTTCCCAGCCCCAGTGCTATCTGGGTAATATGTGTTTAAGGAGTCAATGGACTAAAAACAACAGTCCTGGGTATAGAGAAGGATTTCCCCTTTGCAGAGGAGTGCTATAGCCACTAGGGTCCAAAGCTTTGTCTTGCACAAACTTGGTGCATCTCCCTATCTCTCTTGGGGTCGATGGCTCCATTATTCCTTTCTGCCCAGTGGTCCCACTTCAGCATGAGGGGTAGACCATGCCCCTATCCAGGCTCTTCTAGAGCCTGGTTGTTTTGGCGCTCTGCTGGAAGATGTGAGGTTTGAATCCCCTTTGACTGAGGCAGCCTTTTACTCTGGTATCCCACTTGCTTAGAAAGTGTTCTAACCCCAAGGCTCTTCATATATAATATAGCTACCCCCATGGGTTTTAATCAGGCTGCCCGAATGGCATTTTGACCCCTCTACCCTTCCTCTGGTCCAATCTTGAGGGGGAGGCTAAAGGGGTGCTCCAATATTTTGGATTCCTAGTTCGGCCTCACACATGAATCCCAGGTGGGGTTAGTGAAACCGTGCTGCCTGTTTACGCAGCGCTGGCATTTCTGAGCTTGTGTAGGAGCAAAAGTTCAGGCCTTAAGGGACCTTGCGGGCCCAGCAGGGAGATGTCTAGCAAACTGATTCCTCCTGATATACACCAAAACCAGGATCAGGCCCATCATTCTTGACCTGCTATATGATGTTTTAAAGAAATTTGTTTTGCTGCTGTAGTGTGTGATAAGCAGAAACTACCAAACCTTTTAATTCTGTGGGTAAAAAATTTGTGAAATTTAATCAGGAGGCTAAAGACAGACTTTCTTCATCAGTATGATGTAGAGAGAAGCCTTTTTTTCCTTTTTCATTTAAGTGACCAATTCCTCAACCACTTGCTTCAAAGGTCATTTCCCAATCATTAATTCCACTGCTAATGTTCACCTTTGTTCGAGAGATTCCCATTCGGAGACAATAAAAGGGTGGCTGGAGCGAGAGAGATTATTAACTCGACTCTCTAGCCCATGGGGCCTGAAGACTGGGTCAAAAGTGCTATGAACTGAGATGATCCTTTCCATTTAAGACAATTTCCTAACTCAAAAAATGTAAATCTCCGCTGTGTTTGATTAGCCCTGACCTTGCCAGAGAGAGAAGCTTTGATCATCACACTAAGCATTAGTGGTTGCTTAGATGCAAGTGGCCATGCTTTATTCTATTAACAATTAACAGATATAATCCACTCCAAACAAGCAGTACCTATGTACTTGTGACACTAAACTTTTTACAGGACAAAGTTGAAAACAATGATGAGTCCATTCAGCTCTTGGAAAGATGCTTTACACTTTCTCCGTGGTGTTTTTTTTTTTTTTATATTGATATAATCATTTCTTTATTAAAAGATTACTAGGCACCCAAAAGAGGCCCAATTGCAAGCTTGAGGAATAAGGTTATGCTGGTTTGGGAAAGGAACAATAAAAACAGGGTGATGCAAAGGAAATGGGCAAAAATGAATATGAATGTCAAAATTAGATAATCTATAAAGGCAAAATAAAAATGAGGAGGCATCTGTGAGCAGCAGAGCTGAGGCCCGTAAAAATGAATATTTTAAATACCTTGGAAAGAAAAAGGAGCCTGATGACAGTATTGCTTCATTACTATTGACATTCCCATCTAATATCAAAAAGCAGGTGTGTTCAATAAATATTGCTGCTGTCAAAAAAAGAGATCTTGTGTTCATATAATGCTGTGAAATGCTTTCTATTCCAACAGGGGTGTTGGTTATAGTCATGTTGGCCTAAGGACATAGGCAGACAAGGTTCTTTGGGTAAATGGGATAACTTTTTTTAGATCAACTAATAATAATCTAATCTAATAATAATAATAATAATAATGGTCTAACAAAAGATATCCCATTTACTCAAATAACCTTATCTGCCTATGTCCTTAGACCAACACAGCTACAACCAACACCCCAGAAACTAAAGTAGGGCATTTTTAATTCCAAGGATCAGGATAATGGTATGCAACATTTTTTTTACACAGCCCTTTGCACTATCAAAGTTGTTTCTCCCCCCCCCCAGTATATCTTAGGGCACTGAGAAAGTTCCTGTGCTGTTAATTAATGCTGTTGCATGAATATTTAAAAATAATAAATGGATGATCTGGGAAATTATGAGGCTGTCACCTTGACATCCATCTCGAGGAAAATCATTATATGACCCTCCTTTTAATTTATTAATTGCGTCCTATATCATTAATGCCAATCAATATGCATCAATGGGAAATAGATCTTGTCAATCTAAAATGTTTTCTTTCATGATACTATAGATTTTGTTAATAAAGACAATGGTATCTCTGTAATAGACAGACATATGACTTTCTAAAGGGTTGGAGCGGATTCTGGATAAACTTTTGATTTACAAGCGAGGATAATACAAAGTCAACATGGCATGCATCATATGCATTCAACCAGTATTATGAGTGCATATTATCATAGTATGTAGCAGATACTGTCATAGTTTGCAAGCCCATTCTGCAGAACAATGTACACAGGATGAAAATGAGAAGACAGTCTCCTGCTCTCAAAAGCAGTGGACATGATGCGGTTTGACTGTAGCAAGGCTTTTGATAAGGTTTCTCACAACATTCTCACAAGCAAGCTAAGGAAGTATGGGCAAGTGGGCGAATGGACTGTAAGGTGGATAGAAAACTGGCTGGATGGTCTGGCTCAAAGGGTAGTAATCAATGTGCCCGTGTTTAGTTGGCACTAGCCCCAGGGGTCAGTCCAGGGGCTGTTTTTGTTCAATGTTTTTATCAACAACCTGGAAGATGGGATGGCACGCACCCTGAGCAAGTGTGCAGATGACAACAAGCTGGGGGGAGGGGAGTGGGGGTAGTAGATACACTGGAGGGTAGGTCCAGGATTCGGAGAAACCTCAAGAAATTGGAAGACTGGACCAAAAGAAAGCTCATGAGGTGCAATAAGGACAAGTGAAAAGTCCTGCACTTAGGACAGAGCAATCCCATGCACCAGTGCAGGCTGGGGGCTGACGGGCTGGGCAGCAGCTCTGTAGAAAAGGACCTGGGGGTGACAGTGGACAATACGATGAATATGAGCCAGCAGTGTGCCCTTGTTGCCAAGAAGGCTACCGGCATCCTGGGCTGCATTGGTAGGAGTGTTGCCACAGATGAAGGGAAGTGATTCTTCCCCTCTATTCAGCACTGGGGAGGCCACATCTGCAGTCCTGGGTCCAGTTTTGGGTCCCCCATTACAGACAGGGGGTGGACAAATTGGGAAGAGTCCAGTGGAGGGCAATGAAAATGGTGAGGGGGCTGGGGGACAAGACTTATGAGCAGGGATCCTGGTTTTCTCTGATTTACCACCCCCCCCAGGATTCAGTTTAAAAAAAAAAAAAACCCAAATCCACATTTTCCACGATTAAAATGAAACCCCACTAATGTGTGTGTAATCCATGTAATACACACACACATATTAGTGGGGTTTCATTTTAATCATGGAAAATGATTTATTTATGGAAAAACGAAATCATTTTCCATGATTAAATTATTTATTAAAATGAAACTCTCTCTCTCGCTCTCTCATTTAAAATAACCCCAAACCCCCCAAAGTTTAATATATATATATAGCGAGAGAGAGAGAGCAGTGTTTAATTTTAACCAGGGAAAAATGGATTTGGAGTTACTAACTGAAAATTGTTTTTTTTTTTTTTTTTTTAAATCGGGGAAAACCAGGATCCCTGCTTATGAGGCGAGGCTGGGGGAATTGGGTTTATTTAGCCTAAAGAAAAGAAGACTGAGGGGGGATTTAATAGTAGCTTTCAACTCCCTGCAGGGGGCTATAAAGAGGATGGAGCTGGACTGTCCTCAGTGGGGGCAGATGACCGAACATGGAGCAACCGTCTCAAGTTGCAGCAAGGGAAGTTTAGGTTAGATATTAGGAAAAAACGTTATCACTAGGAGGGTAGTAAAACACTGGAACAAGTTACTCAGAGAGGTTGTAGGCTTTCCATCTGTGTAGGTTTTAAGCTAAACAAAGCCTTGATTGGGATGATGTAGTTGGGGCTGGTCCTGCTTTGAGCTGAGGGTTGGACTAGATGTGACCTCCTGAAGTCCCTGCCAACCCTCAGTTTCTATGATTGTATGAATCTAAGCATTGGGTCTCAAGATATAATTGGAACTGGAGGAATCTTCACACACTAGTGGGAATCCCCTAGCGATTCATACTTGGCTCTCAAATATTAACATTTTTTCTTTTTATATCAGTGGTCTGGAAAGGAAACAAAATCGTTGCTGATTAAAGTTTGCAGATAACGCACAAACTGAAGAAGTAGTAAATGATGAAAAGGATGGGTCACTGACACAGAACTGAACAATATATCTGTGTTTGATTTATGACTAAGTATAAAGCCATTTTCCCCCCTCCCCAAGTTGATTTTATCTTTGTTACTGGAATTGTGTGTCCACTTCTGGTGCACACCCTTCAAGTTAATGTTCAAAAATTTGGAGAAGGTTTGAAGAGGGGCCATGGAAACATTGAAAGGGTTGGAAAACATGCCTTTGTAGTCCACAAGTATTTAAGTGTATAACTTTTTGTGCTCAGTCGATAATCAGTAAGGCTTCAATCCCGCTTGAATATATTGGTGTTGTTGCAGCTGTGATGGTCCAGGAAACGCGTGAGGCATTTTTCTTTTGTGATATCTTTCTGTTGGATAAACTATGTAGTTGGGAGAGACATTGATTGAGATTTTGAGCATGAAGTGCCCTTCCTGAGATGACTTGGGGATAAGGAAACGCTTTGAAGACTGACCCTTCACCATACCACCACTTTCAACAGAGGATGTCTTTCTTCTTATGTTGAGTGTGTATTGCATAGGCCCAAGTTTCACATTCAGATACCTTAGTTAAAGCTAGACTCTCCTAGGGTGATCTCTCATTTCGTAGCTGGGATACTTAGACAAGTTTTGAATGTACGATTTCTTCCTCAGGTCTGTGATCCCAGCAAGCCAGGCCCAGCATAGTGAAACACAGCTGAGGAAAGGGGCTTAAAGACAATTCTTAGGGGGAACAGACACGAAATTAGCGGAAGAAAAGAAGATGATTGCTGGGGGATCAAGGCCTGTCAAAAGGGAGGAGGGTCACTCTTGCTTGCCCTCCTGGTATGGAAAGAATTCAGGAGTCAGATAAATTATAATGTGCCAGAAATCCAATATAAATGTTTCCTCCTTGGTTCTTAGTGTCCAGCCAGATTACGATTTTTTTTGTTCCCAAGTTCATCTTCTTAAAGGTCTTGGGTAGATTTCCCTTGAGTGTAAGAAGAGTGAGCTCAGAGGGGGATGGGTTGTTCTGTAAGAAATGGTAAGGTTCGCTTTCATCCCTATGTAAGAATACAGTACATCCTCCGTTATCCCTACTCCTTCGGAAAGCATGCACAGAAAAGCCATTTGGGCAGCTGAAACCATTTGCAGAAGTCAAACCACAGCATCTTGTGAGGAGCTAGGCATGTTAAGGCATTTTACATAGTGTCGAACCACAGTATGCTGAACAGTGGCGCTACGGTGAAGCTTCAAAAAAAAGTTTGCTGTCATTTAACATCAGTCACATGTTATAAAATCAAGTTGCCATTTGGATGATTAAGTTTTGGGTACATAAAGGTGAAAATGCAACCCAGGCTTCTGGTGCGCTTGGAATACAGGTGGCGATGTCCCTGCTTTGAGTAGGGGGTTGGACTAGGTCCCATCCAACCTTAATTTTCTAGGATTCTATGCGATATAACCAGTTAATTGTGTCTTAAGTTGTTACCCAGCCACACATTAATGCAATTAAAGCCGTGATAAAACAAGGGATAAGCCACAGAGTTATTGCACAAAAAATGTGTTCTAACTTTGTGTCTGGTTCCTATCGTGCCATTAATTGAACAGGTGGCCAGGCTGATTATTGGAGCTCCCAGCTGCTGGCGTGCACCATACACCCCTGTGGCTGGGAGCCCATACCAGCTGATGGGGCATGCCAGGATACATGGTTGTGGGAAGCACACATCAGATCCCATCATGCCTTTACTTCCATGTCTGCCAGGGCCCCAGAGTTCATGGTCTGGTGCTTTTCAGATAAAATAGGGTATAGCAATAATGTTTGTTTTTCTTTGCCGCTTTCAGAGTTTAATTTGTAAGAAGAAATCCTCAATTCTTGTAGGAAACGCTAAAAAAAGAAATGTTACCTATTATATTCTGTCTTCCCTTCTCCGTATAACTATTATTCAACCACAGTTTATTCTGTCCTGTACAGCAAACACTTGTCTTTTGACTCGGCTCTGAAGGAAACCTGCCTATCAGCCTGAAATGGATTTTTTGTACAGTAAAGATTTATTTCATTGTCGGGGCAAAGGATATGAAAAATCAATTGCTTGGAAAGGATTGCATGAAATAGTTGGGTCTGCAGGGCATTTTGAAAAGGTTCTATAATGGAAGAAATGCATTCAAGCAGAAGATAGAAATGTGTATCTTATCATCAGTCATTTTACCTTATTAATATACGCCCAGGAGTTTTAATGGATATAGTAATCGCAACATTAGCATGCTCACAAAAGGGTCAGCTATAGATATCCTTATTTATGTTGTGTGGTGCATTACTCTAGTCTTCAAGTGGTCCTATGGAGGCAAGAGCCTAGTCCAACAAGGGCTCTCGGGACCTAAACCTATGGGTGAATCCTCCCTTCAGAAATAATTCCCTGCAATGTGATTGATCCAGGGAAGCTCCTGGAGCTCTTAACCCCTGGACTGTCCACACATTAATACCTGAAACTAGTGTTAAGCATTTGGGTGGCTTAAAGTGATGCCAGTCCAGGGCAAGATTCTCTCTGATCTGTACTACCAGTTCCTGTTGCATTTAAGGTGTAAATCTTAGTGTAAATACTCTCCCCCATTGGCCCAGATAGAGCTTGCTGCCCCCCGCCCCACCTCCCAGCTTACCTGGGGCTGCCTGCACTCTGTCCCAAGGGAGCTCTCTGGGTGGGCTCAGCCCGGAGAGGAGCAGCATCTTTGCAGCAGCGTAGTGGCTAACCAGGCAGGTTAACCCTTCCCTGCCTGCTCCCCAGGGATAGACAGTGCGGGGAGCCAAAGGTAAGTGGGGATGGAGGAATGGTGGAGCCTTGGGGGCGGGGGGGGAGGAAGCCTGGGAGGAGGAGGGGATTTTTACCTTTCAGTCCTCCAAGGCCCTGCTGCACTGAAGTGCTCCAGATTCACCCAAGGAAACTTGTTTGCCAAAACTGAACTTGCACTAATACCCATCAACATTTGAATGGCTCACAGGGTAAGATGTAATAAGGCCCTAAGTCAGGGGAGGACACAAATGGCAGTTCCAGCCCATGGCCCTACTCCATTTTCCAGCAGCCCCTACCCACATGGCTCATGGCCGGTCTTCTTGGAGACCCTCCTTGGAGTGCATTGCCTTAACAGCATGGGGGTGCAGAACTATGAAATTGGGGCTCTGCCTCAGCCTCACGATCCTGTGGTCTCCACAGAGACTGGCTGAGATCCACGCAGGGAGCTGCTCCAAGGCCAGGACCAGGATCTAGGGGCAGTGACAACACAGGGCTGGGGCCAGGTCCACTCCTTACATGCCCCTGCCCATGGACCCCACACTTTTTGCAGGGGTATGCAGGCAATGAATTGCAATTCTGCCCCAGCTCCATGCCCTGCCCATGTGGGTCCCATCCCCAGCAGGGGTGCTGGATGGACAGGCCGGGGTGCCTGGACAGTGGGTTTGGGGCTGGTGGCGGCAGCCAGAAGCAGCTACCACTGTAGGGGCTGCTGGGAAGGTCTGGACTTTGCCCACCTCTGCCCTAAGTCAAAGTATTCAAACCAAAGAGCCATTTCCTAGTAATAAAATTCATATGCAAGTACCCTTGCATCATTTGTGTATGGGAGGAGCTGCCTATAAGAATCCACAACACTGCCATTTTATCTTCCTTCATCTCTTTTCCTAAAACTCCCTTCTCCTGTGGTGTCTACAAAATGCATGACAATGGCTGGACAGCTGATATGCTGCACCTAGAGCTGTGTGAATAATTGACTCCTTTACATTTGCTTTCAGGGCTGGGGAAAAAAAATATTTTGGTGCCCCTGCAAATAAATGGAAAACATTTATACATCAGAAAAACATACATTTTTGCGTTGAATTAAATATGGTTTTAACCAGGCAAGAAGGATCCCATTTCAAATTCTTTTGAAAGGAAAGATGAAAATGTTCATCTTAACGTCACAACAAAGCACCTTGGGTTTTATTTGGGTTTATTTTTTTTTTCCACACTTAACTGACTCGTTTTATCAATTTTTTTCACCCAGTTCAACTATCCCCATACATACCTGTTCTCTCTCCTCATATGTAACTTGTTAGCTATATTTTAGGGAAAGGAGTGATTCCTGCTATGAGCCTTTTGCATACCAGCACACTGCAAAACTTATATTATATAACAAATGGGAGATAGTATACAGGATTTCAACAAAGCGGCTCACTTGTGCTGTATCCAGTTATGCTCATTTTGCTCTTCCTTGTCCAATTGTCCTGCAATCAGCTTCATCACACTGAATTAAATTCAATTGCCTTGTATCCAACTCTTGGCTGGGAGCAGAGTCTGTAAATGCTGAATTAATTATGCCCCCAGGGTATGATTAGACACCCAGCCTGTCTTGGGCCAGAGGTCTCCATTTCCCTAATGAATGTATTATCCAGGTATTACCACAGGACCCTGATTTGCAATCTGGTTCTCATTCTTTTTTTAATTTTGTTATTTTGGAAGGGTAAATTTCATGTGTGTGTTTAAAATATTAGTCATGGGGGATTTGGGGAATAGTCGACCTTCATGTGCTGTTTATGGATACTCGTGGGCTAACCAAGGATAGACAACTGGTGGATATTTTGACAGCCTGATATTTCTACTATTTTTAAACTCCAGTCACTGGGGAGAAAGTCATACTGTTCCCCCACCATAACTGGATTCCTTCTTTTGTCCTCGTGACAAGGTTTTAGCAGAATTCACAGATTCATGTAATCTAACATGGATGCACCACAAACGTTTCTGCTATGGCTTCAAATTCATGACCTCTGGGCTGTCAACCATGCACCTTGGCATCTCCGCCACCCTAGCCCCCGTAATTTGATTTGGAATGGTATATATATTCTAGGGTTTTTATTTGCCTTCTGACTGAACTTTTAATGGTCTTATTTTCAAATTTTTCTGGTTAATCAAGGATCTAGATATCTTCCCTCTTTCTTTCCTTTTTTTTTTGAAGTAAGAAAAAGCTGAGATGCTTGTTACAACCACATATAACAGGCATGCTTTTTTGCTATTGGTGGGGGTGTTTTTTGTGCCAGACCGGAGGAAGAGCATTTTATGCCCAAATAGTCATCTAACCACTCTCTCGTGTAGTTGGTGCAATAAAAGCTACGACCAAAAAAACCATGCGCGGATGTTTCCTAGACCATCGTAACCACAGCAACACACTGACCCTACTTATCTATGCACATAGTTAATAGAGATGATGCCAATGCTGCAGTTCATGGCACTCAACAATATGTGTTGTTCTTGGCTTTGGTAAGATTCGCAAAGTTTGTGCACTGTGAACAGCCTTCTTTGCAGAACTTTCTATATCAGATCTCATCTATTCACGTTGTTCCAGAAGCTAGGGCTTCATGAAAAACATCACGTATCATGAGACTGAAGATAAAAATCCTGAGAATTGACAGCAATAAGTAACGATATTAGAAAGCATCCCTTTTTTTTTTTTCCCCCCAACACTGATTAAGGGCCTTTACTACAATAGAGGGATTGTAACATTTCTGACCTTTGTCCCTGTCTCTCTCTCTCTCAGTTCAGCAAATTACTTCGGTCTACTTCCTCCTCCTGTCTGGCTTGCTGCTATAAATATAAAAAAGCATGGCACACATCCTCAAAGAGGTGTCAATCTGAGCCTATAATAAATGTGTTTTCATTACAAGACATTTTTTGAAGTAAAAAAAAAAAAATGAGGTTGTGGCCAGGGGAACCCCAACTTGGTGTTTGAAAGATGGGCCCAAATAAATGGATCCAAAAAAAATTATCAAGCAGATCAAGTGATTGAAGACTTTTCTCAGCCACTCTCCTCATGTACCAGGACCCCATCTCATTCCTATTTCACTAGGGCTAAGCACAGACAGTCAAAAAGCCCAAGGATGAATCAATTTGATTTTCACAGGGTAGTTTAAGCTGTGTAGATTGAACCAATAAGCAAGTGAACAGACATTCACTTTTGATGCCGGAAATGGAGCCACATGCCTGCAAATGGCCCAGGCCAGAAGCCAGGGGGTGCTAGAGCGAGCCTCCCTGCTTGGCTGGAGCAGACATTTTGGGCCAAGGCTAGCCTGCCCACACTGCAAGGAGGGGTGGGGGTTGTGGCAAAGTATGCTGGGATGCTGGGGGACACTGAGTTAATTTGAATCTGGAGGGGATGTGAGACAGAGATTCAATACACTCATTTAAACTAAATCACTGAAGTCTGATACTATATCCATCCAGCTTTATCTTAAACCAGTTTCAGCTATTTTGGAAGTCGTTTTTGTTCACTGAACTTCTGATTTGAACTGTTTTCTACTCGCTTATACCAGTTTATCTGTACAGTCTGTCCCTAGCCCAGAAGGCTAGCAGAGAGACTGAAATATTCTCTCTTTTGGCTCCTGGCCATAACACAGATTTTATAATTCACTGAGTAGAGACAGAGTTCCCCTCTGGCTGAATTTATTGGCAATCCTTGTTCAGTATTATCATTCTCATATTCAAAGGCCCAGTCTAAATTATAGTCCCAATCTGAGTTTGGTACAAATGCTGCCCCCAGAAAGAGTCCCTGTGCTGGATTTGTTGAGGTCCCTGGTAGAGCAGTCCATATTATACCTTAATCCCACAGACCACAGGGGATCTAGGTTGATGGCTCCTGCATGGAGCCAGCAGCACAGGTATGTACCTGGTGTGCTTCATGGACTCCCCCAACACCTGCCTTTTCTATAATCAGAGGGAAACCCTAGCACATGCTTCTCTTGAGAGCTCCAGGCTGTAGTTCCACTACCACCTCCTCAGAAACCACCTACTGCGCTTCTGACTGTGTTTCCCCACACCTTGTATTTTGCATGCTCCTTGCATGTAGCCCCACTAAGTCCTGAGGCCTTCTGGTTAACCTCTTCCTGGCCCTTCCTAAACTTCTTATCTGCTAGACCTGGAAGGAGGTGTTGGCTATGGGGAATGTGGGCAACTGTGAGACTTTCACTCATCCATGTATATCTCCAGGCAAAGACTTTCATTGGGTAGCATCTACCGCAGGGGCAGGCAATTATTTCGGACAGAGGGCTGCTTGCTGAGTTTAGCAAGCCATTGAGGGCCACATGACAGGCAGCCAGGGGCAAATAAAAACATTTAGAAAATTAATATTTTAGGGGCCCTGCGGGCTGGATAGAATGGCCTGGCGGGCCACATCTGGCCCGCAGGCCGCGTTTTGCTTGCCCCTGATCTACAGCCTCCTTAGGTATGTTCAAGGGGTACTGGATGCTGGCTGGTGTACTTTCCTTGCTTTCCCCTCCTTGGAATAGTAGGTATTAACTTATGACCTTCACTCCCGTTTCTGTTGTTTTCCCACCCCCCATCCATTGTCCCATCCATCCCTTGTCCACTTAGTTGCTCTGCACTTAGTGGCCTCCCTCTAACCATTGAACGGGAACTTGTCATTTCCTGGTGAGTCTAGGCCCACTGTGCCTGCATAACAAATAGGCCTGTGCTGGAGAGATCAGTGTCTATAGGCCTGTATTGTGATCTGTGTGGGTCTGTAAAATGAATGTAGGTACAGGGCTTCGTGTTCTCTTGTGGGGGACGGGGTGGTACTTACAACCATATGTAATGCCAACTATAGCATTGACCAGAGCAGCAACTAGTGCAAGCAGTATATCTGAAAGGCAACCTGTTTCTCTTAATGCTTTGTGAGGTATCTTCACGGAGGCAGGATGGAGAAGCGTGTGCTGCTGCATCTCATCTGTACTTGATGTGTTGAAATAAAAGATTTTAACTGTGGCTGTCCAGGAAGCACTGTGTTAGCTACAAACTAGAATAGCCTCTGCTTAATCCAGTTTTATACTGAGGTAAATCAATTGACTTTTGTGAAGGCACAATGAGGCAATCCTCTCACAACTTCAACTGACCTATGCTGTTTTACATCAGCAGGGCACTGGGCCCAAGTTGATACAGTGACATTGTCTACCAACAGATAACACCCCCCCCCCTTGGCTTGAGTGGTGCTACACCATTTTACATCACTGGGAGATCTGCCCCCCATGAAATCTATAAAGCTATATTTGATGCCTGATGGGAATGTGACTTTTTTTAGAAATCTCACAAAGTAACTTCTCTGTGCCTC
>NW_005842173.1:897735-898048 GCF_000455745.1 Alligator sinensis
CCCCCCCCCCCCCCCCCCCAAGGCTTTCTTCATTATAGTAAAACAAGGAAAGTCCACTCAGGTCTGAATACAAGGGATGATTCATTTTTTATCACAGCTCAAAGTCTCAGCAGTTGTTTCTAAAATGCAGATCAATGACTATTGATCAGATGCCAGAGGAAAAGGTTTGAGATGCTCACATCTATCTAGTCAACTGAAGGCAACCCTCTTGTTTGAATTATAGCCCAGTTAATGTATCACAAACTTACTCATTTGTTTAGGCCGTACCTTTCCATTATTTGCATGGAGGGCATTCATGCCATTTTAAGAGTCT
>NW_005842173.1:898058-927644 GCF_000455745.1 Alligator sinensis
TCCCTGATCTTGTTTTTGGTGCAAAACAGTGCTGGACTATAACAGATGAAGGTGGTTGAAGTTCTGTGACCTGTCTCAACCAGCACCTTATAATCCTCTCTTCTCTTTGTTTTATGCTCAATCAGCAGCCTATAGCAGTCTAGGAAAGACTTCCACTGACTTCAACTGGCATTACTAGGGCAATAACTGGCACTGGCTTACTCTGGCTTCTTTTCAGAGCATCAGTTAGTGCAGTAGAGTAGAATCAAAAGCCTTGGTTTCCACTTAAATTGCTCATGTTGGATATCCCTGAGAGAGTCACTTCTATACAGCCTTTGTAATGAGTCCAAGGCTGCTGTTGAAAAGTAAGTCCTGCTCATTCACATCTGCATGCTAGACAGGTTGGGAGTGGGTCCGAGGGAATCGGAGTAGCTCTGAATCTGCACCTCCAGTACTGTGCTTAAAATCTCCATTGGAACACATTGGAAGATGGATATAAGTATTTGAAATAAGACGCTACTGACGACTCTTAAAGTCACTGTATGCAGAATAGGGCAAGTCTCTCAAAAGAGATGTGATCACCATTGTTGGAAATCTGGACATTTCTTAACAATGTCAAGGAGGTAAAATTGCATTAATCTGACCATGCAAGACATCCTAGTTTGGTTCACCTGTCCTTGAAGCACTGCAGTGACCCAAGGAGGTGGGGTGGGGGGAGATAACATTCCTGAAAGGACAGGAAAGACCATAGCAGACTTGCTTGCTTTCCATGATTCTCAACCAGGGCTCTGTGGCTGGGTACCTGAAGTCCCTTGAGATCCTTTCAAGGACGTTGCATAATGTTAGCACTGTTAGGCCTGTGCAAACATCCTGCGCAAGATAAACTCGGAGATTTCAAATAGGAATCCATGGTGTTAAAAATATTCTGACCTGTTGTGATCTTTTGGAGTTCTTTGTAACAAAAAAATCTGCTCTATTTTTCCATAGTCCAGAAATGCTTGAAAGGGGTCAGGCCAGGAGCACCGTGCTGTGCTGTGCAGCAAGGCAGGCAGCAGCGCTGGGGGGCTGTAGCCCCCCCATATTTACCTTACCACCTGTAGCCACCCTTCCCAGTGCTGCCACCCCCACGAGAGGTGCAGTGCAACGCTCTCGGCCTCAGCTGGCTCAGCCCCATGCGCGGCCGTGGGGACACGACCTGGCAGCAGCTCCCTGCCGGTAGTGCAGCAGGGGCTGGGAGGGAGCAAGATGGAGCCACGGGCGGCTGGGGGGGCAGGGGAGGGGGCTGACTCAGAGTGATGGGGAGGGGGGAGGTGCTGTGAGGGGAAGGTATGTGGCTGTGTGTGTGTGTGTGTGTGTGTGTGTGTGTAGGTGCATGCACTTGCCTGCGTGTGTGTATGTGTCTGGGTGTGTGCATGAGTGCGTGTGTGTGCATCTGCATGTGTGTGTGTGCATCTGCGTGTGCAAAGCATCTGCGTGTTCATGCATCTGTGTGCGCGTCTGTGTGTGCATGTCTCTGTGCATGTGTGTGTGTCTGTTCATGGCAGGTAGAGTGCATTTATTTCTGTGTCTTCATGTGCAGAGAATGAGTAGTGTGCGCACCTGTGTGTGTGTGTGTGTGTGTGTGTGCATGCATCTGTGTTCATGGCAGGAGGGAAAGTGTATTTGTCTCTGTGTGTCCGAGTGCAGAGAGTGAGTGAGTAGAGTGCACACCCATCTGCATGTGTGTCCCTGTGTGCATGCATGTCTGTGTGTACATGTGCCTATGCATGTGTGCGTGCATGCATGTGTCTGTTTGTGGCAGGGAGAGTGTCTGTGTCTATGTGTGCACCCATCTGTGTGTGTGTGTGCGTGCGCGCGTCTCTGTGTGCATGAGTGTGCCTGTGTGTGTGTGTCTATGCATGTATGAATGCGTGTGTGTGCGCGCATGTGTCTGTGTTCATGGCAGAGAGAGTGTGTTTGTATCAATGTGCACACCCATCTGTGTGTGTTTTGTGTATGTTTGTGTTTCTCTGTGTCCATGGGCAGAGAGTGAGTGAATAGAGTGCGCATGTGTCTATGTGTGTGTGTGTCTGCATGTCTGTGCATGTGTCTGTTCATGGCAGAGAGAGTATGTCTCTCTGCCCACGTGCAGAGAGTGAGTGAGTAGAGTGTGTGCCTGTCTGCGTGCGTGCATGGCTGTGTGTGCCTGTGTCTATGTCCATGGCAGGGAGAGAATGTTTGTGTCTGTGTGTCCATATGCAGAGAGTGAGTGAGAGTAGACTGCGTGCCTGTCTGTCTGCACGCCTGTGTGTGTGTGCCTATATGTGTGTATGTTTGGCCGTAGCAGGGGAGAGGGGTAGGTAGCAGGGAGAAGAGACAGGCATGTGCCCCGCCCCATCTCCAGCCCGGCAGGGTCCACCCAGCCTCCCCTGCCAACACCAGGAGGGGAAGGGGCCCCTCGTCCAGCTCCCCTGGGGGCAGGGGGCCACCAATGTTGTGTTTGCCCAGGGTGCCAGTAGACATTAAACCACTTCTGCGGGGGGTGGAGCAGGGCTGGACCCAGAGCGGCATGGAGGTGGGTGCATGGCTGGACAGAGGGCTCTGTCACTGCCCACCTGCCCCGATCACTCTTGATGGGCAGTTTGCTAATAAGAGAATATTAGTTATGGTGAGAATCAATGTGTTGTTATGGTGTCACGACTGGAGATTGTGAGAGATAAAAACGGGTTGGATTTTTCACTGGACCAAGCTGGATGATGGAAGGTAGAAATGTAGCATGGCTTCTTCTGAGACATTTCACTGCAGGGGACTACCTCTAGCCTCTACCTATTTGGGAAGTTTCTCTTCAATGTTTGGCCTACCCTGGTATAGTGGGTAGATGTGAGGGAGAGCCGTGCGACAAGCAGGAAACTGTGTCACTACTACAGATCTTCCCAGAGCCACCCATCCTAGCCTTCAAACAAGCACCGAACCTCGCCAACCTCATCACCAGAAGCAAACTTCCTCAAGCCCAGAACACACCAAAAGGATCCAGACCGTGCCAGGACAAGAAATGCAAAACCTGCCCCCACATCTCCACCACCCCCACTATTACTACACCCCACAACAGAGCCAGCAGCATCCCAGGATCTTACAGCTGCACCTCCAGGAATGTAGTATACCTCATCCAGTGCACCAAATGCCCTGATGGAAGATATGTAGGAGAGACCAGACAACAACTGCGCACCAGAATGAATGCACACCGGACATCCATCAAAGACAGAAACACCCAATTACCGGTGGGGGCACATTTCTCACAGGAGGGCCACTCTCTCTCCAATCTCTCAGTCCTGATCCTCAAGGGAAATTTACACGACACATCCCAGAGACGAGCCTACGAGCTCCATTTCATCAACCTGCTGGATACTAGAGATCAGGGACTAAACATCGACATTGGATTTTTCATACATTACAATCTGCCTGGCAACCGACTCCCCAGCCCAGCCCAGCCCCTGGCTTCTTCACTTTTCATTCCATCCAGGAAGAGCACACACCGACTGCTGCAGCTTCCTGAGCCTGACGAAGGGTTTTTGAACCCGAAAGCTTGCTTAATAACTATTCTCCAACCATTTGGGTTGGTCTAATAAAAGATATCAAATTCACCCAAGGAACCTTGTCTCCCTACTACAGTCTCTGGAATTTCCATAAAATGGCTAGAAAACACTTTTTCCATTTTCTTGAGATTTCAAAATCTTCCATTTCTTGTCAGGATGGCACCTGGATTTTTCTCATGAAAATCCAGAAACCCCCTCGTATAATGGCCCGAACTATAATAATGTGATAGTTTGGAGCCTTCTTGTATCTCCTCATTTCCAGGCTACTGATTATTTTGGGGTGGGTATGTGCTGTGCAGATGCTCTCTCCTTCAGCCTGGCCCTCTCATATCCCATTCTGGATGCAAGAAACCATTACCCACTGAAAGTTTTCATTTGAAACAGATACATTTCCATGAATAATTTCTCTCTTTCTGTCAAATCAGCAGTTCTCTCTTTTTGGACAAAACTGCATTATACAACCAAAACATCTTGACTGGCTCTCATCTTAACAAAGGCAATGCTAAATGACTCGAGGGAGCGCGAATGCCCTATCTGATTAAAGAACAAAGCGTTCTCGATGAGAAATAAGTTAGAATCACAGGGATTCAAACTTGGCAAAACAGGAATGAGTGCACAAAATATTACCGTCACTCAGCTCATAAATCACTTGTGGATGTTGGCTAGAGCTTTGGACACTTGGCACCTGGTTAACTAGGGTTTGAACTGCATTGGCTGGAGGCAGGGGTCCTACTTGGCACTGCCATCACCCGCACTACAGGACCTCCATGCAACAAAATGAAAGAGATCTTCGGGAGAATGGCCCAAGTGCTGTTTGATCATTCAAGTTCGCCCTTGCTGATCTCCCTCCAAGCCCACCTTGATGGATAAGCCTGGTGTTTATAACCTTTATTAATTTACAGGCAGAGGAAGCAAGTGATATGTTAAAGAAATGAGAAGAGACTGACCCAGATCCTCGGCTATGGGAGTGGGCTGGCACACGGCAGAGGAAGGGGGTTGCAAAGGCAAACTTTGTGCTTCCCCCAATGCGGTGGGTAGGCTGCATACTGGTCGAGTCCCTTGAAACAAGAATGACCAGTCTTTGTGGGACCAAAACAGAAGGCACAGAGCATTTGGGCAGAAGCTAAGGGCGACAAGTCTCTACTTCAGTGGCCAGGAGGTGGGTGGTAGTTCACGAATGAATTTCCATTAGCAGGAAGTGAGAGCTAGAGAAGAGTGAGGCTCTGGAGACCTGGGTTTTTTGGGTAACCTTGAAGGTATGGACTTACCTGCTCCACCCCTCATCTTTCCCACCCCCAAAAAATCAATTTTAAAGTCCTTTTTTTTTTTTCCTAGTTAACAGGGCTGTATGAAAGCTGGTGGTTCTAGGTGTACTACAAGGATATGCCTCTGCAGTTAGGTGGGCTTCTCGTGGCCAGCTCCAAAGCCAAAAATCACTAATAGGACAACACAAAGTAGCCATGCAAACACAAGGCTACAAACTTTTGGAGAAGCTAGAAAGAGATGGAGATGGAGAAGGATCCCAGAATAATTGAAACAGAAGAGGCAGGAAGCAACAAGCTGCGAATCAACTGGAAGGGGGGGAAATGATCTAGCAGAGCATCCTGACATAGGGACAGGTCCTTACCCTCAAATTCTTGTAGACAGACATGACTGCTTTGACTCAGACCACATCCTTAACTGGTGTCTGCTCTCTGACGCGCTTCTACAGGTTGCTCACGTGTGTAAATGTTTGTCAGATGCGGCTCCCTTAATGTTTTCCCTATAATTTAGCCTCAGTCATCTTTTTTTTTAACTCCCTCCCATTAGCTCTACTTATTGTTGCCATCTTTTTTTTTTTTTTTTTATTGTAAAAATGTTTTTATTAATCCTCTGTAGTGACATTGATACACAGGAGTCCCAAGACCTTGCATTGTTAGGCACCATACAAATTGTATCCCTTTTCCCAAGCCTAAACATTTCCTATTCCTTCTTCACGCCCATCTCTTGTATTTTCAGTCTTCATTCTCAGCCGTTCTCTATCGGGCATAACGGTCTATGCTTGTTCGAACTTTCCATCACCTTTCTTGCCTTTGTTATTTATTTATTTTTGTTTCATTTATTAAACACAGCAAGAAACAGAGCATGTAAAGGCAAACCGTGTAGCCCAGACACTGAACTGTGACTCTCGATCGATGCCTATTACCTAGAAATGGTTTTAAGGACTTCGAAAGCTTTGACCTTTCTGAATGCACCAGGTTCTGAATCTCAAGTTGAACTGATACGTCAAAGCTTTCAGCAAAGAATAGTAGTCTTAGTATAAGTTAATAAAAGAAAAGAGTGTGTTTTGAAGTACCTGTAGGTGGAAAAATGCTCTTGGATGACTTTCCCCCCCCTTTCTTTTGGCCCTGTTCCTTGGTGATTTGTAAGGACGAGGGTGGAATTTAGTAGCAACAGCATTGACTGCTGCATTCACTCCATAAATTACACCATAAAGCAAGAACCAGAAGGATTAAGATCCAGATCCATAAATCAGTGGAGTCAGTGGAAAGGGGTCTATTGCAGCACGTTTCTTCATGCCCCTGGCTCTCTGGAAAGCCACCCCACCCTTCGTCCTTTGATAAGGTATTGAGTTTGTTAGGTTTCTGAGGCAGGCCTCATGGAAAAATTAATATTTTTCCCACCCTGCAGGACTATCTATTCTAAGCCTAGATCTAGGTGGGCTTTTGAGCCCTTCAGTGACTAAAGGCCGCCTTCTTTTTGGGGGTGGCCATAGAGTTGGCTGTAATACTTGCAGCCTTACAGTAGGACAGGAAGGAAGGGGGCTTTCTCCAATAGAGGCAGGGATCAGTCAACACAACACTAGGTACCTTAATAGGTTAGCTGCAGCCAGGACTGAGCTGCCTACCTGCTCATCTGACTTAGTTGTGGTCTAAGACAAATGATAACCCAAAAAGCTGTTTCTTGGTCGCACATTGCACTTGATTCCTGGCTTGACTCCTAGTCTGTCTTTGGCTCTGGATTTCAACTTGTATCAATGGTTTGGTCCTTGAATCCAGGTTTTGTTCATTGTGCACACAATGCCTAGTACAATGGGCTCCTGAATGCTACTGCAAAGCAGACCGATCCCCCGCTGGTTTCAGTGGGCTTCCAAAATGGTGGGGTAGCAATCTTTTGGTTTGGCTGGAGCATGGAGAGGTGATGCTAAGCAGAGGAGAAGGGTGCAGCAAGGAAGGTAATGAGCAAGTGGTGAATAAGGAGTTAGCAATGGGGATTCTGTAAGAATGAAATCTGGTGGCAGTAATGTGTGGCAAGACCAAATGAGAGGCTGGAAATGGGGTTGGAAGGAGAGGGAAAAACTTCAGATGGCATGTGGAATTTGGAAAGCTCTCACTGTATCAGCTTGTAAGACAGAAAGATTCATCTGTGACTTAGGAGGTGGTGTGGTTCGGAGGAAAGAAGAAAGTTAAGTTTTGAAGAGTTGGAGGTAAGTGGAACATCCCAGAGGAAAGCCTCCCACGCAGTATTTGACTACCACATCAATGAGACCAGTGCCCAAATCTAACCCTGCCCAGTTTTGTATTCCTGACTGCCTGTGACACCGATGATATCTCTGGAAAGGGAAAGCGAATAAAAGGAAGGCAACAATCCACAATGACAGGCAGAACTAGACAATATTGTTTGGTATCGGATAGATAAAATAGTGAGGAAAAGTGGCAATAGCTGGGTAAAGGATAGTTTATCCATCGGGAAAGTAAGGCATAAACCCAATGGTCAGCTCTACAAGACTTTGGACCAGATTCTTTTCTTAAGTAACATCATGGCACAAGCTTCAAAGGACATAAACTGATCTGTTCCAGTTGAGGGTCTGAGCCCTTGACTTCTTACTCTAACTCTAACTCTAACTCCTGGATCTGATCAGGTATGAGGGGAATGTTACTTCTGCACAGGATCGCATTAGTGGAGCTGGAAGGCAATTGCTTATGGCAAGTAGAAGTGGGTGGAGATGTGAATGTTGGGGACTTTTCCCCTTAACTTATTTCTATGCTTTTAGGGTTTGTGGAGTGTGATTGTGCAACCTCAACTGTCTCCAAAATGGCACTTGCATTTTTGTTTTTGGTCTTGGATGCTACAGGGTTTAATACTTCTAATAAGGAATGCACCCCCCCCCCCTTTCATATTTCCATCTTTGTGATCTTTGTTTTATTTTTTCAGAAATGAAAGTCAATAAAAACCAGGATATGAAAATATAATGGAGAATAAACAAAAGCTGAAGTACAAATGCTGAAATAGCCGATGCCTGTTTATGACAATATGATACTGAAAAGTGGTCTAGTGGGCATTGAAACTTTTCTTTGTAAATCCCGGGTTAAACCTATATGTTCTTGTTCTGGCCTGGAACCGATACCTCTGGAAACTATCATTGACTTCAATTGGCATTGGATCAAAGACTCATTGAAAAAAATAATTGTTCCTTATATTTGGGGAAACAAATTCAATTGCTCATGTGCTTAAGGATGTCCAGGACTGGATCATACAATCACACCCTCCCTGGAACATCAGCGTGGTAACTTTTAGTAAATGTCATGGCAGACTCCATACGCGGCTACTGACCCTCTGGGAAGGTCTTTTGGACCATGTCTGGTTCTGGTTATAGGCCAATAGGTTTGAATGAGGATAAAAAAGGACAAACTGCTGATAGGCCATGCTGTTGGGGAGCTATGCTGTGGTTTATAGCTGTTGCCTTGTAGTATTGGGCAAGAAAAGGCTGAAGGAGAAGGCAAAGAAGTGTGATCATGATCATATCTCTTACTAAGCCTGTTGCTCCCTCTTCCACTACCTGTTTGAAAACAGTGACTACTGCCACTAGTGCTTTCTCTTTTGTCGTGTTCTCCATCCCGTCTCTCTGTTTTAAGCTATTCCATTTGGTTGTTTTAAGCTATTACCAATTTTAGACCAGCAGCATCATCTTCGTGAACCCTGGTATATCCTACATCTGTCTCGGGTCATCTCAGAATGGCATTTATGCAGCCAATGCCATGCTAAATGACACCACCACCACCTGCAATGAGATGGGTTATTTCACTTCCAGGTATCAGGGGGCCAGTACTCTTTCCATGGGGAGGGGTGCTTCTGGAAAAAAAGTCATCCCCTCAACGCTTGCATGCTACAGCACTTTTTTTGCCCTACGGGATGGGTCTAAGACCAAATCTGTGGTCAAGGAACCCTGGGCTATCCGAAGCCTGGAATATGACTGTATAATACATGAACAGAAGAGACAGTATTAGGGTTGCTTAATCATCCTCTTAACATATTTCATTTATGTGCCATAAGAGCAACTGCATGTAACAAAATCTCCCTGGAAGCTGCAAGAACCTTAAACTTTCACCAGCTCTGCAGAGGATTTTGTTGCTTTTTTTGGAATAAATTTCATTTAATAACAGCACATCTATCAGCAGACACTTTCTACAGGACATGTAAAACATTTTAGGTGGCATTAGAATTATTACAGACATTATCTTTCACCACCACCACAGCAAAAGATAAAGGTTTTCAAGATATTTATGGCAGATGATTCATTGACCATGAGTAAGTAAAAATAGCTTTGTGATAGGCAAGCCTTAGACGTGGATTTAATCCATTACTGGATTTGCCTATAATTAGAGTGGAAATAGGTATTTGGCACTGTAATCTGTGTACCTGATTCCTGTACCTTCCCCTATGTCCATTTGGTCTAGATATAACAAATTGATGGAGAGATGAATTCATTGACTAAAAACCCTGAGATCTGCCTGACCAATAGAAACGAATGTAATTTTCTGATCTCAGCTGAACTCCCAATCTGTTCAGCTCTATTAAATGTACAAACAAAGATTTGGTTCTTATTGATGAGGCAATCGAGGCTGATATATTTTGTGAAGATCTTTAGCAAAACATTGCACATCACATGTAGCCATTCGTTGCTGGGGCTGGGAAACTGCAATGTACTGCTGTGTTGTTTTTATCAACTGAGATCTTTTTAAAAAACACAACAAAACTTACTGTATTGTTAGTTCAAGGAGCATTTGCTATGTCAAATTCAACATTTGGGCTTCAGTTGCTCCACAGGTCTTAGCATTTGTTCCCATTTCATTATGGTAAAATACATCAGGGCTTGATACCATAAACCGGAATCATCCCTAAGACGGACTGTGTATGTAGACTTTATTCATATTTGTCATAGACCTGTTTGGTGGCCTTGGTTGGATCACTAAAGGCTAGGTCCAGTCAAGCACTTGCATGCCTAAAGACTAGACAGAGCCTTTCTGGTTCTGGGCCTTGGAGAGGTATCCAGTGTTGGGGGCTTCCCATTGCAAGGCATTAAGAAGTTGGATACCAAAGTGTGGGACCCAAAAGGGCACTGGGCAGGGAACCTGATAGAAAACATTGAGGAATGGTGTCTCAGAAATTTTGATAATCTCTGAGGCTTGAGTGCTTTGCTCAGGGAGATGCCACCACTTACCATGACCTTGAGTCCTCTCCTGACAGTAGGTGGCTACATGTTTTCTTGCAAAAGAGCATGCAGAACTCCCTCTTTATCTTTTTAAAATGCAGCCATGGGAGGTGCTGCATGTCTTTTATACAGTGGCTTCCTGGCTAGAGCGCTCTGGAAAGTAGGACTAATTTGGATTAATTTGCCTCTTCAGCGTGGATTAATTTTCTTCGGTTACACCTCCCAGTTTCCAGGAGAGTATCCTAACCACCAGGGCCCAGGCTATTCTGAATGGGGAATGCTTTTCCCTTTGTTGAAGCTATTCTGCCGTGCAGCAAATAATTCAAGATTTATTGTGTGAGCGAGCCTGGCTCTCTAGTTTAATGATTACGGCACTTACGTGGATGGGGGGGATCGAGCGTTTGTTCCCTTCTCCTGGAGGTGTTCCAGTCTTTGGATAAAGCACGCAATCATTGCTTAGAGGTGCGTTGGGATGATCCCAACTACCATCTTTTAAAAGAAATCAGCAGCTGCCTTGGTGCCTTTGCAATGAGGCTGGCTCTGATTATGTGAATGAGCTCATGCTTTGAAAGTACTTACTGGACTGAGCCCGTCTAGTTGTATAGCAGAGGAACGTCCGGTTTCTGGGTCTCCGCCAGGCTTAGGCAGGAGCTGGGTGGTGCTGGGAATGCATAGAAGTAGAAGGCCAGGCATTTAGCAAGGTTATGTCGCTTCAGGGTTAGGCAATACATATGGTGGGGAGGAGGGGGATTCAATTGTAATTTTGGTTTGGGTGCCTTTACTTCACTTAAATATCACTTTAGATCCTGAGCACTTTATAGGTTCAAGCCCTTAATTTTTTAGGATTCTCACATTTCCTGCCTATATATGTCTTAAAAGTGTGCAGATCATGGGAGAAGTAGGGCTGGAAGGGACCTCACAAGGTCATCTAGTCCAGCCCCCTGGTAGCATCATCCCTGACTAAACCACCCCAGCCAAGTTTCTGTCCTACCTGCTCTTGAAAACATCCAAGATTGGAGAGTCCACAACTTCTCCAGGCAGCCTGTCCCAATGCTTCACCACCCTCATAGTCAGAAAGTTCGTCCTAATCTCCAGCCTACATTTCCTCTGCTGCAGCTTAATGCCATTGCTCTTAGTCCTGTCCCTTACAGCCACAGAGAAATGCCCATCTCCATCCTTTCTGTAATTGTCCTTCAGGTATTTGAAGACAGTTTTTTTCAAATCCCCTCTGCGGTCTTCTCTTCTGCAGATTAAATAACCCTATTTCTTTCAGCCTTTCCTGATAAGTCTTGCCTCCCAGGCCCTTAATCACTTCTGTTGCTCTGCACTGAACTGTTTCCAAACTGTCCACATCCTTCTGGAAGAAGAGTAGGGCTCAAACTGGATGCAGAAGTCCAGGTGAGGCCTCACCAGTGCTGGATAGAGCGGAAGAATCACTTCCCTTGATGTGCAAGGGACACTCCTGCTAATACAGCCCAGGATGCCATTGGGTTTGCTTGCAACAAAAGCACACTGTTGGCTCATACAGCTCGTGGTCTACTGTAACCCTCAGGTCTTTCACACTACTGCAGGATAGCCAGTCGTTCCCTGGTCTGTGTTTGCGCATGCAGTCATTCCCTCCCAAGTGCAGGCCTTCACACTTGTCCTCATCTGATTGCTTACAGACCATTTTTTTTTTTTTCAGGTACCTAGGTCACTCCAGATCTTAGCCCTATCCTCCAGGTCATCTGCTGCTCCACCCACCTTGGAGTCACCTGCAGATTTGCTAAATGTGCACTGAGTCCCATCATGCAAATCATTAATGAATATGCTAAGCAAAAACTAGTGATCATCCTGGCTTTGTTATTCTTGTCTCCTTTAAATATTCAGCTCTCTGAGATAGGAGCTTTTTAGTTGTTGTCATTTGTATGCATGGCATCTAGAAAACCTCCATCTGAGTTGCAGAGTCTCAGGTGTTACTGTGAGTCTAGTAATTATGATCTTGCAGTAGGAAAATCTCCTAGCATGTTGTTTGTCTTATTGGTCACTAACAGGTTGGTTAACTTGTATTATAAAATGACTTGGTGGTAAGCAGGCATGAAAACCATCAAAGGAGCAGTGCAGTATATGCATTTGAATATGAATGTGGATGCTCAGTAGGAGATAAATGTGAAATCCCTCCCAGCAGATAGTCCTTACAGGTCCTGTGGCATGCCAGGCACCCAGCATGAAAGCAAAGTATCTAGACACCATACTTAAGAGTCTGACGACTGAATGGGAGGAAGGAGAAACGCCTTTTCAGCTCTGTGCAGTCTTCCAGCCTAAAAGAATCTGCAGGGGGCTCGAACGTTGCCTTCACTCCATTCTCCATGCCCTGCCACATTAAACAGCTTCACATATATTCAAGGCGTTGTATCCCCATCTAGCACATGTGAGAAATTTTGTGTGTTTTGAGTATGCTTCAGATCTGCCTTAGCCTTATGGGACATTAGCCGACAAAATTAAGACAGTTTCATGGCAACTAATTTTTTTTTTACTTTTTTTCTGTCTAAAAAAAGATGTCCATTAAAAACATTATTGAAAGCAAAGCTTCATTTGGAATCGCATCCAACAGTGACTGGTTCAAAGAGCTGCAGTTGCAAAAATTAGCAAGGGGCTAAAGTTACCAAGTCAAAACTTTTGTGTGTGCATGCACACGTGTGCCTTCTTGTATATCCACCAAAAGACACCTTAGAGGGACTGTGTTTTCTGTAAGAGGATGACTGCTCAGATTTCGGAAAATCAGCTCTTTCCCCAGGGGGGAAGTTGCGGGGGGGGTGGTTGGTTATGTGTACCTGAAGTCATCAGTTGTTTGGAAAGTATAGCTAAAAATTCTATTATATGCAATCCCATTTAATATAGGAGAATTGTAGGAAAACCTCTTTTGTCTAAAATGATGTAGCTGAACTCAGGGTGTGGATCTATAGATGCAACTGTACTCTCTGCTTTAAATCTGACTTGGGGAATGTGCAATAGTGCCCCAAAGCTATCTTGAATGGCGTTCAATGTGCAATAGTGCCCCAAAGCTATCTTGAATGGTGTTCAATTCAATATAGCTTTTGGGCAATATTGCCCATTTCCTGAGTTGGATTTAAAGCAGAGTGTACCATTGCATCTATAGATCCACACCCTAAGCCTAGCTACGTACTTTAGACGAGAGGTTTTCCTAAGGATTTAAGATGAGTAGGAAATACAGAATCGCACCCAGTCATGCTTTAGTATTCCAGGGGGCAAGGAAGAGTAACTTGTTTATGGAGTAAACTGCAAAAAAGAGATGTCTGTCAGCATGTAAATAGTTAACAGAGAAGGGGTCAATTGATGGTGCTCCACATTATGAAGCGTTATTTTATAGGACCAGTGAAGCTCTTGTTGCTATAAGCTCCATGTGCTTTATTGTGCAGCAGCGTCTAAAATCCATCTCAAATGTCTAACAGTAAAGCAGGATTCCACTCGAGTGCCAAAAAGGACACGGAAGGGATCATCTATTGCACTAATTGTTACTCTAGGATCCCAGGAGGTTGTGCTAAGCTGTGGGTTGGCAGCCAGTTGCTGCATGTGTTGCAGAGCATGCCACGTGCAGCAGGAGCTCCTTTTTAACGTACCATGAAAGCTAACCTGTAACGGCAAAGCCACCTCTGAGCCAGATCTGAAAGGACAGCTGGGTCCACTCCTATAGGAGATCTTATCAAGTCATATATGAGGGTGGATTAAAGCAAAGGGCTTGACACCCTGTAAACTATTTTGAGCTCTATAATCTAAAGACTGCCACTTAAGAGGAATGAATTGAGGTAGAAAGCGTCTGAAATGCAACCCCAATTTTTGCTGGCTCCCTTCTCTCCCACGGCCTGCAGCTTATCCCTGGAAGATGTTGGACAGAATGAATTTGTTGTCTTTCAGGACATCATGGAAAGACATGCAGTAAACAGCTCACAGCAACTACCATTGCTGGAGGTATCTGTAAGAAACAGGGAAAGGACTTTGATCTCCGGTGCTGGAAACCAGGACCCCTAGACAAAAGTAGCCTTTTCTTGATTTCTGATCTCTGCCTACCCACAGGGCGGGGTATAGGCATTCCTGAGGAGTCGATCTAAGTTGCATGGTTTTCTGTAAGCCGTGTAGTTTAGATCGGTAGTGAACAGAACACACGTTTGCCCTTGGGAGGGGCAAAACTTGGATCCGATTCTGCCATTTTTAAACCAGTCAGTGCACCGAACCTCTGTTCTGTTCTGGGTATAGACCAATTTCCAATTGCTTATACTGGTAAAAGTGCAATGTCTGTACCTGGCCCAGTAGCTCACTATCCTAGAGAGGAGAAGAAAGAATATGCAGACTCTCAAGTGCGAATAAAGCTTCCTCTTCCTTCTCTACTCCCTCCCCTGCACACCTGCAATTTTGTTCCCCCTCTGTGCACTTAGAGCACATCTTGACATAGGCTTTAGGCTTCTCATCTAATTAGACAGACAGTTCAAAGAGGGGACGAGTAAGCACTGTATATTTTTATTTTAATTTTTTTTATTTTTACTTTGGTGAATCATGCCCTTATGAATCGCATCTTGTTTTTCTAACTTGAGAGCCTGTGTCGTCTAATTGGTGCTGGCTGTTTCTATAGCACCCCATTGCCGGACTCTCTAGCAATAATGAGTAGCAGCATTTAGTCTCTATAGCTCCCTCTTGTTTTTCTGATTTTTTTTTTGTACTTTGCATAAGATCTTCCATGCATTTTTTCTAAGATCGCCACCATCGTAACAGAACCGGAAATTTTTCCGGTTCATGTACACAGATCAGGCATTGGGGGAAGATAAGGCTGGGACATCATTATGTCCCAGCTGCACTTGAAGCATAGCAATAATGGCACCAAGGCTGGAAGTTGAGGGAAATCTTGTGACTCTCATAATCAGAAAAGGAGCCAAGCAAACCCTAGAATCAAAAGTCCTTCGGGATGAATCTGACTGAACGCATCAGTTGGATTGCTTGGGGTAGGTGAGGGGGATGTGAGAAAATGAAAGGAAGCTTGGACTACACCTGAGAGTGATGAGGGAATTGGATGGAGTTATTACGGGACTGTTGGTAAAAGTATTTGAAGACTCGTGACGCTCAGGAGAGGTACCAGAAGACTGGTAAAGGGCCAGTGTCGTGCTAATCGTTAAGAAGGGGAGGAAGGAGGATCCAGGAAACTATAGGTCAGTCAGTTTGACCTCGATACTGGGTGAAGATTTGGAAAAAATTATCAAGAAGTCCATTTGTGAGAGACTGGCAGAAGGCATGATGCTGAAGGATAGCCAACATGGTTTCATTGTGAGCAGATCGTATCTGATCAACCTCATCTCCTTCTATGATCAAGTAATGAACTGCTTAGATGTGGGAGACGTGGTTGATATCATATACTTGGATTTTAGGCCTTCGATATAGTCTCCCATGATGCTCTTATTAAAAAAAACCTGGGGGATTGTGGGTGGGCAGAGTCCATGGTTAGGTGGCTTGGGAACTTGGTAAGGGGTTGAACCCAGAGAGTGTTAGTGGATGGATCTGTATTGTCTTGGCAGGGGGTGGGTTTGGTTCTTGGCCCCGTGCTGCTCAACATCTTTATCAGTGATTTAGATGAGGATGTGGAAAGCACACTGGTCAAGTTTGCAGACAATGCTAAATTAGGAGGAAAAGTGGTCACACTAGCGGATAGGATGCGGATCCAAATGGGCCTGGACAAGCTGGAAAGGTGGGCGGGGCAGAACTGGATGCAGTTCAATAAAGATAAGTTCAGAGTGCTTCATTTGGGGAGAAGTAACCAGTGACACAAATACAGGTTAGGAGGAGATGTCCTGGCCAGCACAATGGCTGAAAGGGACCTCAGGGGTATGGTTGATCACAGGATGAACATGAGCTGCCAGTGTGATGCTGTAGTCAACAGAGCTAATCGCATACGTGCTGGTGAGACCCCAGCTCCAGTACTGTGTCCGATTTTGGGCGCCGCATGTCAAAAAAGACATGGAAAATCTTGCAAGTGTCTAGAGAAGGGCCAGAAGAATGATTAAGGGCCTGGAGGACAAACTTTGAGGAAAGACTAAGGGATCTGGCACTGTTCAGCCTGGGGAAGAGAAGACTGAGGGGGGACTTGGTGGCCATCTATAAGTATTTTAAGGGGTGAATATTGGGAGCTGGGAGAGAAACTGTTCACTAAGGCGCCCCAGGGGAGGACAAGGAGCAATGGCCCTAAACTGTTAGAGGATGGTTTCAGGTTGGATTTAAGGAAGAACTTCTTTATGGTAAGGGTGACCAGAGTCTGGACAAGACTTCCCAAGGAGGTGGTGCAGTCCCTAGCCTTGGGAGTCTCCAAGAGAAGACTGGACAGACGCCTTGCTGGGATCATTTCATCTTAGCAGTATTCCTGCCCAGAGCAGGGGGTTGAACTCTGATCTTTCAAGGTCCCTTCCGGCCCTTAATGTCTATGATTCTATGGCCATGAAGGCAAAGGAGCTGAATTTACTGTGACCATCAAGAGGCAGCCAGCAAAAGGAATCTGAAAACGCACAGTGGGTCGATAGAAGGAGATCAGCTCTCAGTGCAATAGCACCACTGTCTGTGCATGGAAGGTAGACTTCTATTTTGACCTTCTTTCACTTGTCTTCAGCATACCTAAGTGCTGGTCATGAGAGTCTTGCCAGAGATGGTGAGGGTTCATGTGCACTTAAATAAGCTAAACCTTTCCTGGAGGGATGCACCTAATGAGTTGTGATAGGAAGCTGCATTTATGCTAGTAGACCTGCTTCACAGTAAGTCCCATGGAGGTAAATCCTTCCTGGTCCTTTCTAAGGAACAGACTAGCACATCATTACTTTTTATCTTCATGGCTTACACCTGTGATATTTAAAAGAAGGCCCAGAGGTTGAGAAGGAAGACCATGGTCAATGTCTGCACTCCTCTGACACAGTGAAGCTCTAAAGAAAGGGTAAAGTTTGTCTGTTTTGGAGAGAAAAAATTTTTGGAGGCCAGTTTGAGAGAATGAATTAAGGACCATCACAAATTTCATTACTTTCCGCTCCAAGTGAATATCCTCTGCCTGAACCTAAAGGTCTGTTGGGAATAAGTCAGATCAATTTTTGTAGCCAATGGGACACAAGAAAGTGATGAAATGAGCTTCATGTCCAACTACATTTGGCACTGCATCACGACTGACCAGGTGGTATTCATTGATATGCTTTTAGCATGAGTCTGGAACCATAACAAGAACTTGTTTTCTGCTCTGTTATTATGCCCCCAGCTCTGCTCCTGGTATGCATTTCTTTAGACTTGCCTTATGTAAAAGTACAAAGCAACATAAATCATTTAAACCAACTCCCCCTGCCAAATCCCCGCTGAAGAAAGGCACGCCACTGCACATGTTGCTCCAACTGGAGAGAAGATGAGAAAACAGCACCCAACAGATGGTAGGCCAGTTGGTCAATATGCTACTGGAAGGCATGCAGATATACCACTAATGAGCAGTGTATAAGGACTCAGACGGAAAAGACAGAATCGTGCATGGTCTGATGGGTTTTAAGATCCTTAACAGCATATCCTGTGTAGACAGGATCCTGAAGTTGAGAATCGTTTGCTTTACATATTTTACTAGGTTTGCAACTACCCTTGTTTTCTTTACGGCTGTGGTGATGTAGTGATAGTAATAGTAGTATCCAGGTCCCTCAATAGTAGCCCGTCCCTCAAAAAGCCAACAGTCGGGTACAAGACACAGGTCAGCAGGACTGGAGTAAATGAGAAGGTCTCGGGACTTCCTTCTGTTGCACAATTCAGTTGCAGTATGGAAAAGGTCTGGAATGGCTAATTGGAAGAGCTGGTTTTGTTTCCGTTCCTTTTAAATGAAAAGCTGCCACCCATACGTAACCGAGTCCAGTTGGACGATGGTATTTAACTAGAAGATCGAAACCTGGTGAAATTGTGTCTTTGTTATCCATTATTCAAAGGAATTGGAAAGAACCAGCTCTCTGGCAAAGGAACAGCAAATAACATTTACTTAGGCAAGTATGAAATTGGATATACCAAGAGGGGGTAAAAAAAGATATTCAATTAAAGTGAGAATCATATCCATCAAAGTAATAAAATGGAAGAGCAGCATCAGAGAACGTGCCTTATCACTTGAGATTTATAGATGCAGTGGTAATAGTCTTCCCCTCTCCTCCCCCCCCTCCCCCACCTGCCCTTGAACTGAAACAAGAATGAGAGCCAGTATATAGAAAAGTAATCTGAATATTCAGTTTAATAGCAGAATGTGATCTGCTAAAATGTATGGCACTTTTTTTTGTTGTTGTTGCTGTAATAATATCTAATTTTGTTTGTAGTATGGTAGCTCATAAGCAAGACCAGGGTCTTTATTGGTTAGAAACTGTAAATGATTACCACTATCTCAAAAACCTTACAGTCACAATAGGCAAGACCAGTGGAAAAGGGATATTCTCACTAGCCTCACTTCACAAGTGAGCACCTGAGCTGAGTTGGCTCAAGTCAGACAGGATGCATGGGGACACAGCCAGGGACAGCCCTACTGCTTTAACCATAAGGCCATCCTTTTTTCTTCCCAATGTGTATGCCCACTTGCTCTATAAATGCTCTTAAGTATTTGCACAAGTAATACAGCTAGCACCAAAATTATGCATTTTTTACTTCAGTGAGATAGCCCTTTACTTCTGTAATAGCCCTGTGGATGTCTGTTAGTCATCTTGCTAAGGCAGGTTATTGCTCCAGATAACACTGGCCAAGTTCACAGATGACACGAAGTTATGGGGGAGCATGGTCATGCTTGAAAATAAAGCTGCAGATACAGGCGGACTTAGACAAGCTGGGAAGTTGGGCGGATCGGAACCAGATAAAGTTCAATGTTGAGAAATGTAAAGTGCTCCTTCTGGGGATGAACAATCCCCAACATATTTATAGGCTCAGTGGTGCCAAGCTGACCAGCACCATGAAGGAAAGGGACCTGGGGGTAATAACAGACCGCAGTATGAATATGAGCCGGCAGTGCAATGCTGTAGCCAGCAGGGCAAATAATACTCTGGCGTGCATCAATTGATGCATCGCCAGCAAAGCCAAGGAGGTGACTCTTCCACTTTACTCAGCACTGGTGAGACCGCAGCTGGAGGACTGCATCCAGTTTGGGGCACCGCACTTTAACAAGGACGTGGACAAGCTTGAGAGAGTCCAGAGAAGAGCCACCTGTCTGATCAGAGACTTGCACAGCAAGTCATACGAGGAAGGGCGGAGGGACTTGGGCCTCTTCTGCCTAAAAAAGAGAAGGCTGAGAGGGGACTTGGTAGCAGCTTACCACTACATCAGGGGAATATATCTGAGGCTCAGCGAATAACTGTTCACCAGGACACCCTTAGGGAAAACCAGGAATAATGGCCTCAAGCTCCTAAAAAAACTGTTTCAGGCTTAATATTTGGAAAAACTTTGTCACAGTTGTGGTGTCATCCTATACAAATCAAATACAAATCATCCTATACAAATATCTAATCTTAAACTCTTAGCAGAACTATGGTCAACCCTGACATAACTCGAGCTACGACACACTCTTCTTCGGCAATCCCTTGCAGTCGAGGATGATTGTCTTCCGTGATTGTCTTAGCTGTGCACCTGAAGATGGCTGATGAGACCAATCTGGGATCTATAGACTCTATAAAGCTGTTTTCATGAAAGATGCCTGTGTTGTGATTTCTTTTATCATGGAGAAGATGCTTCACGTCAGCATCCCCATGGCTCTTGACCGAACAGGACCTTGATCCAGCGGCAAGGAGACCAAGACAAATGGGGATCCCGTTCTGCTGCAGCCTTCATCCGCCTTCGCTGTTAAGATTCTAACATCTTCTTCCACCTGCTCCACCGGTGAGGACTTGTAGACCCAGAGCTGGGGGGCTGGGCAGGCTTTAGTGGCCACCTGTACTCACCATGTCACAACACTATCAAATTATATATTCAGGCAGTCCATACCAGTATGACCATGAAGTGAAATTCCTCCTGACCCCAAGTATGGTGAACATGCCTAGCTCCTTCAGCCTCTCATCATACAATTTGCTTTCCAAGCCTTTTATCATCTTTGTCGCCTGTCTCGACCCTCTCTAACTTCACATCCTTTTTTAAAATGAAGAACTCAAAACTGCACACACTACTTCAGATGAAGCCTAGCCAATGCTGAGTAGAGGTGCTATCACCTCCCATGTCTTGCACCTAATGCTGCTATTGCTGCATCCCATTACCTTTTGAGCAGCTGCATTGCACTGCAGACTCATACTGAGTCTGTGGTCTACCAAGACTCCTGGATGCTTGTCCCTAGTGCTGCCATCCAGTCAGGTGTCCCCCATTTGGTATTTGTGGTTTTGACTGATTATTCTTTCTGTGATGTAGCACCTTGTATTTGTCCACATTTGAACTTCATTCCATTAAGTTTAAGGCCAGCTTTCCAATCTGTTGATCCTTCTGAATTGTAGTGTTACCAGATTTGCCCATCACTTTGGGGTGTGCTAATTTATTAGGGATACATTTCTAGGGTCTTTGTAATTCTATCAGTGTGCTGCTTGTGTACTGGTGTTTCTATACGGAGCTGTATATCTCCCTTCTGCAAGTCCTGACCCCCAGTGGAGCTATCTAACTATATAGCATATACCTGTAGCATTGTGACATGGGGCATTAGTACAAGTTTTGAACAATTTTCAAGTAACTCCTCAGTTTATCCAAAACAGTTCACTCAATCTCCAGTCTAGGCCTCTAATATAAGCTGAGCCTAACATAGGAAAAAAGAAAAGCTCTCCGGGCCAGGTACGAAATGTGAATTATGTTCTGTTTAAACAGCAACTTAAGTGCCTATGTCCAACTGAGCAACTTGGAAAAACCCTGCCTAAACACACAGGCAGATTAGAAATCCTTTGCTTCTCCTGGACCCTGTACATGCTTAAAATGTACCTACTGCCCATGCCTAGAAGTGTCAGCATCTTGACTGAGCTGAGTGTGCATGCAGCTATCTGAAGTCATTTGAGATTCAACAGATAGTCATTCCTATGACTCAGTCCCTGGGAGTAGGAAGAGGAGCCCATCTTTAACATAATAACTTAGAAGTTAGGGTTATGTGATAGTCATGGTGGTCAAGAAAATAAGCAAAAGGCAAGGATTTTGAAGGGTGACATCTTTTAATTTGAACCAACTGTATAGCTGGGAGAGATCTTAAACAGTCAGACAGTTGGTCCAATAAAAGGTATCACCCCCCAAATCCTTGCCTTTCTGTTAGTGGTTAGGGCATTAGCATTAGGGCATTAGGGTTAGGGCATTCACTCAGGCAGTGGGCGACATCGGTTTTATTTTAAAAAGTAAGCAGCAATGATGGTGTCTTGTGATGGGGCCTGTCCTGTCGATGTGTGTTAAGTGCGCTCAGTATGATTCAGATTTTGCTACTTTGGGTTCCCTCATCTTGATGGCCGTGCAATGAGCTCCAGGTGGCTGCTCTGACTGGGATGTTTCTTCACAAGTACAGAAACAGAACTGCAGAAAACTAGAGAACATTTTTTGTGTTTGTTGTTGTGCAGTTTTTTGCTTTTTATCCACATCTTGCCTAAAGCCTGATAATGAGCTCTTAACTTGATGAGTTGTCAGTGGTAAAAAATGTGATACGAGTTCAGACCTCCAGAAAGCTCATATCTTTTGATTTGCCTCTGTGGGAAGTCATTTTCACAAGCTAAAATACAAATCTCTCTCTCTCTCCCCCCCCTTTTTTTTCTTTTCTTCCACCAGAAAAGGAGACATTTCAGGATCAACACTTTTTGCTTAAAGACCCATGCTGAGCAGGAGAAAAAAAGGTTTCTCTTAATGTAGCACTGCCATAGACCTCTGACATAAGGTTCACCTCTGCTTTGTAACTTTTGTTTCTTAGTCTTTTTTGATATATTTTTTCCTACTTTACTTTCTGGTGATTTTTTTTTTTTATTGTTATTGTCTGGCTCTGAGATAGTAGGTGATATAAGAATAATGGGACAGTAACAGAGAAGAAGTACAATGAAGAAAAAAGGGCTGCGTTATTCTTCATGTGCACCAAACTGCATAAAAAAAAATTACCCGTTGGATCATGAAGCACAATATTACACAGCCACTACCTGTGTTTTCCTAACACTGTCAGTCATAACTTCTCTGGAAGAAATTATCTGAGGCTTCTCCACCAGTCATAAAATGCTCAAGCAAAATGTACCCAGAGTGTACTTGAGATTATAGTTTGGTTAGACTGTATTTTTTAAAAAGCAACTTCCAACCTAAATTTTAAATATAATTTTTTTTCTCTTTTATAATCCCATTGTGTATAATCTACAGGAAATGGATTACCATAGTTCATGGGATAGAGGTGAGAAATGGATTGGCCAAAAGTGGTGGGAAAAACAGTCTTATGTCGGGAAAAATCTTGTATTTTCCTGGTTGAATTGTGAAACTTTGCGGGGTTTTGACTGAGTTAGAGATGGGAATTTTACAGGGGTACTTCAGTGTAGCAAAACAGTTGAAAATGAAGGGAAAGAAGCGAAATGAGCCTTCACTTAAAATTTCAATTTTTTTGGTGTGTGAATTTTTCCCCCCTTATTTCTATTGCATCATCTGTGGGGTAACTGGCCCACAGAGAAGAAGGTTAAATTTCTCAGGCTTACCATTTGCAAACATGAGTACGTTCAGGTCTTAGTAAGAGTAGAGGCCTTTTGCTAAGGCAGAGAACTGACTGCTCAGTGGACACAGACGTCCTGTGCGATCCCGGGCAATTCACTAAATGGTTTGCCTTGGTTTCCCAACCATAAAATTTTGCTAACAAGGTCTCATTTTTGCATACTTTGTTGAGAGTTTAAGAATCTCTCTCTTCCTTTCAGTTTTTTCATCTGTAGAGTTCATTACACAAGGGAGCTCCAGTCTCTTTCAGGCCTCTGTAACCACATTCATGCTCCAAGGGAGGCTGGCATGCCCCATTGCTCAGCTCCAGCTCTAGGGCGCCCTCTCTTTCTCACTCCCCCGCCATGCCTTTGATGTAATTGTTCGACTGGAAGGGAGGCTGCCTAATGAGGCCTACAGTGAGCTCCTCTAGTTCCTCTAGATGCCAGCTGCTTCTCCCAGGGCACCTGTTAGCCTGAAGTGGTAATTACTTTGCTCTGACGGCCCCTTACCACACACCCATGCCTCACAGATGTCACTGTCCCTTCATTCCCTTTGTGGGAGCCTCTGTCTTCTCAGCCTCCACCCATTTTCTTTGTCTGGTCCTTCTATCCTAGGCCCATTGCACTGGACCTGGCTTCTGGGCACCAGCTCTTATCTTGCTTACTTTAATCCTGGGCCCTCTGGCCCTGTCTCTGCCTTGTTCTAGGTGCTGAGCCTGCACTGGCTCTGTCTGGGCCCCCCTGGACCTTCCTTTGCTCCCCAAAAGCAGTGCTCTGGGCTCTCTAGCCCTATCTCTCACTCTGGCCCCAAGCTGTGCCCCTCTGGGTACTGGGCTACCTGGCCCTTGTCCAGTTCCTTTCTATGCTAGGTTTCTGCCTTTCTTTCTCTCTCTCTAGGCTTGGCTCTCCCCTTGTGGTCTAAACCCTGAATTAAGGCCCCTAGCAAGGCTCTAAATGCTGGCGTGCCCCTAGCACTCCACTGTGGGTAAAACCCTCGGGTGCTCTGCCATGACCTCTGCTCACTCCTCTTTCAGTCACTTCCAAACCACTGGTTGCAACGGTAGCCCAGGAATAAGCCTTCTGGCAAACACAACTCAACCGCTGCTGTGGTTGTCTGTGCCCAGACATAGACAATGGCTATCTGTCTGCACAACAAGCTTCCTGTTATCCCAGATAATATTCCCCCATGGGGCACCAGCACTTTGTTCGCCTTCCTCAAACCAGCTTTGGTGCCAGCTAGCAGAGCTCCTGCATTCCCCTTGCTCTGGAGCTCTTGCCTCAGCAGCATCCAGGGCCAGACTGTCCCTCCTGGCTCAGGGCCTGTGTTTATATACCCCCCTGGCCCTGCTGGTCACATGCCTGTCTTTATGTATTTATTTAACGAATGCAAATCTGCAAAGCCAAGCAATAGCCACCTTGTTAACTGAGTTGAAAGTTATTAATTCACCTCTTAGTTTGTAGAGGAGACAGTCCTCAGTGATGTGCAGCCTTGTTTGTATCTGTCCACAAGTGCATGATGGGTTAGCACGTAGGCCCCAGCAGTGACGCTTGGCTGTGCAGAGGCCCTGGCCTATCCTGAACCTGTTTAGCAGGGACTGCTCTCACCATGATAGTTCAAAGCCAGCAGGTTGACAGGCGGGGTTTGCCACAAGGAACTTGTTTGTGACTTTCTCTGATTCCCATTGCTTGATCCAGAGGACTTCTGCAAATAGATCCTGGTCAGGGAGGTTGCTCCATAAGGGGCATCGCAAAAGAAGTGGGGCCTTGGGTGAATTAAACAGGTCATCATAGCGTGGTAGGTAAGGTTTCCCGATTGAGCTGCTGGCTCAGCCCTAGGGTGATTTACTGCTGCTGGAGTCTGGTGTGCTTCAATGCAAGGCGCTAGTCCATGGTGCTACCACAACAGAGCTAGTTCTGAGGTAAGGGCTTCCCTTGGGTAACTCCCACAGTAGCTGTTCCCAAACAGCTCATATTAGGCACCTTTCCCTGCCTGAGGCTCTCTGGTGCTCCTTCTGCCATAAAGTAACAGGAGCCTTTGGCTCTGTTACACCTCCTCCTAGGCATTTATGGAATAATAATGTGCTAGTTGCCATGTGTGGCTCCAACCAAGTCAGTCTGGTAACGGTGTGTTGCAGGGCACTATGGTGCCCTGCTCCTTTAAAGAGCGGAAACTGCAAGGGGAAGAGCCCTAGCAGTGAGGTGGAAGCCCCAGCTGCTGGTTACCAGGGCAGCCAGAACGAGCTAGTGGCCCACACCTGTCAGCAGTCAGCTGACCAGAAGGGGCAGGGCCTGGCTCATATATAAACCCCAGGGCTGAAGCCAAGAGGGCAGGTCCCTGCCAGTAGCCAAGTGGGCTAGGAGCTCTCCTGGAGCAAACAAAGGGGAGAAGCCTGACTGTAGGTACAGCTTCTGATACTGTTGAGGGACAGAGTACCCTTGTGTAGCTTGAATGATGTTATAGTCGGGCGGCTTGAATTTGTTACAGCCCAGGGGCTTGTGTTTTGTTTGCTGTTGTATAAGACTGGTGGTTTGGGTAGCCTATTAGGGGAAGGAGGAGACCTCATTGGGGGCCCACGGCAGCGTGGGGACCCCGGTGCCAGAGAGGGCGTGGCATTTGGGGTGCACAGACCCTGGTGACAGAGGGGGCTGTGGAGAGCCCAGGTGGCAGAGAGGGCACAGCACTTTGCAGGGCTACAGAGAGCCCAGGGAGGACAAGGGGGCCAAATTACAACAAGGCCCAGACTGGACAATGTTGGTACCATCTGTGAGGCTTGGGGTGTGGTAAAGGGATGGTTGGAGCCATGCATAGCCCATAAAGCTAGGATGCCCTGAAATGCCCATCGTGACATCTATTTTGAAGTGGGACGCACCAGGGGTCCAGGAAATCACGGGGTCCAGAGGACCAATCAAAACCATGTCCGAAAGGACTTAAAGGCAGCCTCCCTGTTAATCGTTCCATCAAAGACGTGGCATACGAGAACAGAGGGTGCCCATTGGGCCAACTTGGCACAGTAAAGGAGCCTTGCAGAGATCACGACCATCCTTAAGGACCCCAGCCCGTGACATGGTTGATCAGCTGATAACTTATCAGAAGTCTTCGGTCAAACCGTACGCTCCCCCACCTCCAGCCATCATTGTGCAGGACTGAACTAAATTCTGGTGACATGTTAAAAGGCAAGAATAGAGTGGGGAAAACAACACTTTTTAAGGCTTATTGCCAGGAGACTGTTCCTTCATCGAGTGATTAAATGGAAATCTGGACGACTTGCTTGGTTAGCCACTGCCAGGTTTCTTGTGCATGACTTGTGTATTCCTGCCCACTGTGTATGAAATGTAGTAGCCTGTTTGATATCTGCAAGAGCCCCAGTGTTTATACACCACCTAAGTAAGTAACTGCTCATTGCTTTTTTGGTGTCACCGTGTTCCTACTGTCCCATCTGCTAGGTAATTATAGCCGGTATTAGTGTAGAGCATGTATCCCACCAGGGAATGCGTTAATGCAGTAAATGGATCCCAGGAGAGGAAATAGCCTTTAATGCAGTGTCACTCATCAACAAGTTTCTTCTGCTGGGGATGTCTATTTTTAGATGGCAAACCAAACCGAGCCTGTTTGGATGGAGCCATAATGGCGCCTGCTGTAATTCAGCTGGTACTAAAGCAATTACTTTGACTGCTGTCAACAAGGGACAAGGCATGACAGGCAAAGATTCCCAGCTAGTTGCACTTCATGGAGGAATGAAACATAGCTGAGGCTGCTCTGTTTGGGCAGCATACTAACTTGAAGTGGAGGGAAGCCTTTCATCTGAGCCACTTAGCGGGAGACTGCAAATGAGATCCAGTCTTAGGATATCTCAAAGCAGGGTTGATATCTCAAAGCCAGTTGTGATACAGTTGAGGTGTGTGTGATGTGTGCAGTTCACACACACACATGGTTGGGACATGATGGTTGCAGACTCCATGGGAAGTAAGCCCCAATTTGGTCATAGCCCCTGAAGATCTAGCTTTGACCCAGATAGTGGTGATCTGGGGTTCTTCAGGATATGAGCTCCTTGTGACTTATCTTTTCAAGGCTGAGGATCACCAAGCTTGATGTAAGGAGCCAACAACTGGGATACCTCCTTGGGTGTGGATGACATACACACCATGAAGTAGCCTGCCTTTAAGTTGGCTGCCCTAATAGCATGAATGATCTGAAAGATGAAACGAGTTACGTTCTCCTTTGTGGGCATGGGACATGCCTGCGCTGTGTTAGACAGTGCTCTGGAGTGCTGCCATGCAGACCCAACTGTGCCTACTTGCTCTTAGTCCACCAAGTGCTAAAGTTAAAAAAAAGCAACAAAAAAAACCAAAACAGGTAACTGCTTTTTAGTGTGTGGACAGCTCTAGCAAGAGCGAATGTGGTACTTTTTGGCATGCAGCACGCATGGAGCAGGAGCAAATGTGTTTTCTCAGCGGTGGTCTTGGGTATTGTGTGAGATGGTGTAGATGTGTCAGTCCATAGACAGGCAAATCCCCAACTCTTGCCAAAGCCGAATAAATTAATAGGACCTGTCAGTTTGTTCCTCCCCAGATGGGGGTGGGAGGAGAGAGGAAGAACTGATGTTGGGATGCGGAAAGGCTGTTGTTTGTAGGTCATTTAACATTTTAAAATCTGATTGCTCATTCTATGACCTGAGATATTGAATACTCCTGGTGCAACGGGAAGTGACAGCGTGTGGAGGTGGAAAGAGGGAGAGGAAGGGAAACCTGGTCTTAATGAGGCAAAACACTCCTTTTAATGCCAGCTGGCTAATTAGCAGCGGGGAGGATTAGCAAAAACAATCCCTGGGGCTCCTCTCTTATTTGTTCCACGAATGTAAATAGCCTTTTCACCTCTAAAGGTGAGGGATGCCAGATAGCGAGGCTGGAAGCTTTGTGTAGATCATTAACTGCTGAAGACGAGATTCTTGCCTGCCTCCGAGCTATAATACACTTGAAAAAGGGAGAAAAGTGAGACAAGGACTCTGCAGCAAAAGGGGAGGCGGGAATTGGGAATGAATTATTGGCTTGGAGGGGTTTCACCATGGAGTGGTAGCTGTGTCGGTACGATAACAATGCTGTTCAGCACCCGGTGCTGCTCTGGGTAGATTGTTTCCTCACCCAGAAGCAATGTAGTCACCTTGGGCAGTGTTTGGAAATGGGCTAATTAGTACTGCTGAATGAGGGAGCTGCCTCTGGCAATGGTAGGTTGATTTAGACCCAGCCAATGTCTCCCGAGGCCCTTGGTTGCAGGGAGAGCTCGCACTCCAGCCCTCATTCTGGATTGTGCCCACAATTTGTCTGGTCCTGTGTCTGTCGTGCTTTGGCACTGCATAAAGAGTAGTGCTAGTAACTAAGAGCTACATTGTGATGAGACTCGAGTATCATGGCACTGAGTATTGTGGCATCTAACCTGAACAGCCCTGGCCCCTCTACTGGACCCCACAGCCCGAAGGTAGGTGCTGAGAAGGATTGAGCGTCTTCACATCTGGAGCATGGGGCCGTCTGAGGCAGCCCATAGGAAATGCTGTGGGGAGGGTTGTGTCTTAATACTTTCTGCTCTGAAGGGCTTTGAAGTTTTACTTTGGGCTGCAGAGAGGTATCTCAGTCCACTTGGGATTCACGGCCCAGAATCCTTTCCTGGAGTTTTATCTCTAAGGCTTTTCTCTCAAAAGAGAGGAGGATGGAGGCATGCATTTTATCCAGTGACTGTTTAAATAGTCAGTTCAGGGTCTAGAATCCAGGTCTCTCCTTCCAGTTGAGTGCCTAACCCTTAATTTTTTAAAATTCTTTTTTAAAATATTTTTTTCAAAAATCTTGTTGGTCTAATAAAAGATATCTCTACTATGAGTCCTGATTGCTTTTTCCTGTAGACAAATATGGCTACAACCTGGATACCTGACACATGGAAGATATTGAATTTTAGCCAATTTGTCAAAAATGAAATCTCCATATTTTCCCAAGCGGGAAGCATCTGTGACCACCTGAAACCTGAGATCCCGCTCCTGCCTTTGTTTCAAGGTCATTTGCATCCTCAGAGATCCACCCAGGAGGTGAGAGGCTCCGTGCCAGCTATGAACTGCCTGCCCAGAGGAGTTTTCCATCTATTGACTTCTCTGTGAAATCCTCTGAAATATGAACTTTCATTTCTACCCACGAGAACTAATATAATTTTTTTTTCCTCCAATGCGTCAAGGAGGGTGTTTGTGCCCAAAAGCTTGCAATTAAAGATTTTTTTTTTTTTTTTTGCAAAAATCTTGTTGGTCTAATAAAAAAATATCACCTGTACTATGAGTCCTGATGGCCTAACCCATAGGTTCGACCGTCATGCCCTCTCTATCACCTGTATTTGGACCAATACCTACTTGTGGGGTCCCGCAGGGTTCGGTCCTTGGACCGATACTCTTTAATGTCTTCATCAGTGACTTGGACGAGGGAGTGAAATGTACTCTGTCCAAGTTTGCAGATGACACAAAGCTATGGGGAGATGTGGACACGCCAGAGGGCAGGGAACAGCTGCAAGCAGACCTGGACAGGTTGGACAAGTGGGCAGAAAACAACAGAATGCAGTTCAACAAGGAGAAATGCAAAGTGCTGCACCTAGGGAGGAAAAATGTCCAGCACACCTACAGCCTAGGAAATGACCTGCTAGGTGGCACTGAAGTGGAAAGGGATCTTGGCGTCCTAGTGGACTCCAAGATGAACATGAGTCGGCAGTGTGACGAAGCCATCAAAAAAGCCAATGGCACTTTATCATGTATCAGCAGATGCATGACGAATAGGTCCAAGGAGGTGATACTTCCCCTCTATCGGGCGCTGGTCAGACCGCAGATGGAGTACTGCGTGCAATTCTGGGTGCCACACTTCAAGA
>NW_005842173.1:928028-957356 GCF_000455745.1 Alligator sinensis
CAGGAGGAGTAAAGGATGATCATGGCTGGCTGGATGTAAGAGGGCCTCTCCTGTGCGTTATCCCCTTATCCTTAGTATCAATACGGTGTTGACATTTAACACGGTACCTGAGTTTTTCCCTTCTTTACTCTTCCCCTGCCCCACCGAGTTCAGTCTACAGCTGGATGGCTATGGCACTCTCCTGGGAGGAGGGAGATGGGAGTTTGAAGCCCCTCGAAGGATTGTAGTCGAGGGAAAGGACAATGAGAAGAGACTCCAAGCAAAGCAGGGGAAGGATGAGGAATAATGAGGAGCCCATGGAAAGAGGGGGAGCAATGAAGGGTGGAGGGGAAGAGCAACCAAATGGGATGAATGGCGGAGGAGGAGGAAGTGAGATTGTGAAGAAGAAAAAGCATGGAGGATTTGATGGAAGAAAGGATGGGCCAGTACTGATCACATGAAGGGCTGAGAACAAAAGGAATTGCCCAAGAGAGGAATAAAAAGGTCAAAGAGAGAAAAGACTGCACAGGAGGGTATGGGAAGCTTCATTCCTCTCTCTAGCATGCCATGAGCTTATTAGGCCCAGTGGTATACAGCAGGGCAGAGCCTTGCGGCTATTTCCTGACATGGGTGGGGAAAGGGGTAATACACTGATTGTGGCTGGCTGGATGTAAGAGGGCCTCTCCTGTGCATTATCCCCTTATCCTTAGTATCAATACGGTGTTGACATATAACACGGTACCTGAGTTTTTCCCTCCTTTACTCCTGAGTCGGATCACACTAAAAACTCTCCCGCTGGTCTTGGGTCCGTATCTGACAACCTGGCTGGGTTGTACTGAAGTGTTTTGTTCACGGTGGGGGAAATTCTTTTCATATATGCTAATCTAGAGGCTCCGGGCAGTGGATGATGGGAGAAACTAGGTGTGGGGAGCAATGCCTTGAAGCTGATGGAGACATTATCTGCTATCACATGCTATCCCTAATTATGTGTTCATGCAGTGGGGCAGAGGCTTGTTGGAAGAGAAGGAATAGTCTTATGGTTAAGTCACTTGAATGCTATCCTGAAAAATGAAATGCTAGCACTGCCTCCATCTTCGAGTTCCTCTGTGCAAGCCAGTTAAACCACGCGTATCTCCTTCCCCTCCCAACAGGTGATCACCAATGGTTGTTTTATTTTCTTGTGTTTTGAGGTGCCCCTTTTTCAGGACCCTGGAATCTGAGTGCAAAGATATAGTGATGTGGTGTGTGTGTGTGTGTGTGTGTGTGTGTGTGTGTGTGTGTGTGTGTGTGTGTGCGCGCGTGCACACGCGCGCGCGCACACACACAATAGAAGAATAAAGTCCCAGAGGTCTCAAATTGGGCTCCTGAAGTAAGTGCCCATTATTTGTATTTCTCGTCTGTCTGTAAATAATGGGAATATTGGCTACCTCGTGCCACCGGAGTATTATGGAAACAGTTATCTGATATTTGCAAAACACTTGGCTATTATCTTGATGAGCTTCATGAAAAAGCCTCTGACACAATCAGGGTTTAAAGAGTCTGCAGTAAAAATGGGTCCCCACTCCATTTTTAACAATGAACCTAAAACCACCTCCGGAATAGTTGCTCATTAAATGAGCACCATCCATTCTCTGTGCTGAATGAGGCAGGAGTCCTGGGGGGGAACAAAATACTATGTAATCTTGTAACTATAGACTGAACATCTCGGTGCATAATGGAAAAGGGAACATGGAGTTTGCACCAGCAAACTTCATTCTGCCATTTCAAAGCAACTCAACAGTTTCTTTGAATTTTAATTTTCCTTTGGCATGCTTTTTTTCCATGTTTATGCTGTCCAGCAGAGCACACTTCAACACCCTACTGCGAGGTTTAGCCATGCATTTTTTTTTTTAAATTTGATTTCTTGCATTATTTAAAAAAAAAAAACTGTCAGAGAGAATTTTGTTCCAGTACACAATTTAGAGCAAAGTTTGAAACTGGATATCGAAAGACGTGATTGAACAGCAAACAATTTGCTTTGATTTTTCGACTTTGTATTTAAAAGTGCCAACTCCCTGTGAGGTGAGATGCTCAATTAAAGGACGGTCAAATTTAGAGAGAGAACTCCCACAACTGTAATAATTAGGGGGGGAAAAACACTGCCACATAACTAGGGAAGATGGAGCATGAACATAAAGGTCGAAAACAAGTTAACTCCTAATGCTTTTCACTCTCAACCTTTGCCAGGGCTTAATTCTCAGTTCCCTGCAGCAAATGCCACCCTTGTTCCCAGAGGTCTTGGCTTCTCTGCTGGCCCAGGCTTCCCAGGACTATGCAAACTGTCAGGGCTGAAGGTTATCACACCTTTCTAGATCTGACAGGGTGCCCAGTGTACCTCGGGCTCACAAATAACTGATGTGCATGCTCCAGTTTTGGTGGGCTGGACTGCTCTATTGGCTCCCATAAATACAATGCCCAGGAAATAGCAGAGGTGGGGGTTTAATTGAGAGTGCAAACAGGCCATGCACAATTACAGCAACCCAACAGCTCTTCACCTAGCTGGAAACATGGTTTTGAATAGGGATAAGAAAGTACACTCCAACAGGATCCTTGCGTTTAATGCTTGGTGTTTTTCCTCCTGTGTGTTGTCTTCCTGAAGGACGGGCAAACTTAGGTCTGTAGATCTATGACCAGAGCTGTTTTTTTTTCCCATCAGTGGTCTTGTTAGGGTCTGTCTAGCTGGATCTGCCACTTCTTGTGTGCAGTTGCCTGCCTCCTACCACCCTCAAACAGGCTACTCCGCTGTACCTTTCTACTGCTGCTGTTATTCCTCCCCTGTCTAACCTCAGCTTTGCAGTTTCAGGTCTCAGTGCCTCTAGGCATCTTTTCCATATCCCATGCTGGTGCCTTTTGTTCCCAAGTACCCGTTTGCTCTGTGACAACCTCCTCCCCTTGGACATTGCAAAGTTTGGTCCTTTCACTCGATATTATGGCACCACCAACTGGGAGCGCAAGACTAGCTAGATCCTTTTTGCACGGTGGTTCCCCCTACTGAGGCAAAAGGCTCATTATACTCACTCTGGTATGCTACTGGTTAGCTGGTTTAGTAGATAATTATATGTAATTATAAGAAACATTTTCCAGGACCAAATGTTAGTTGTTTAACCTAGACAGTAGTTGATCTTTATACCACCAAGCTAATTAAATGCTCATTTCCAATAGTCATGAGCATCACCCTGAGCAGAGAATAAATTATGGAAGAGCGACATTTCGGAGAGCAGCAATATATGCCAGGAAACATTTCGTTTGAGAGGTCTGCTTTCTTCTTCTTATTTTTTGCTTTATGGAAGTGTGGATTTTGATGGAGAAACACAGTGTTTAACTATCTGTGCTTTAATTCGTGGTATATTTGTCCTTGAAATGCTGTACATTCTTGCAACACTGATACTGAAGTTATTTGCAGGCAGAAGAGCTTCGTTTAGATGGCGCCTCCTGCCTTTTCACAATTTAGTTGAAAGCTAAAAATACACAAGGAGGCAGAAGAGGAGAAAAGAACAAATAATCATAAGGACTTAGAAAATTGAATACACATGGTCTTTTTCCCTGGAAAATGTGAGAAAGGCAAACGCTCCATGTAGCAGGGTGGTCTAGACCACATGGAGGGGCTGGGAATTCAGGGGCAAGGTGTGTGTGGCTGCCACTGAATTATAGGGTGCAGAGCCCTGTTGGCTTAGAAATGGTATTTTAAAGGTCTGTTTTTTGGGAACTGGCTTATAGGTATGGATATATACATTATAAGGGGTCAAGATGGGCAGCAGTGTTAAACGGATTTCTAAAGACCTTGGGAGATGCACACACAAAGCTTCTCATGGCTCCGAGAACAGATGGGCTGTCTAGCACAATACGGCCAATGGATGGACACAGCCTGAGAGCTGAGGGGGGCATGCCAAAACATGAGATCCCAGCCTTCGAGGCAGATAGGTTGTCTAACACAACAAGGATACATAGGCTGGGAACTGAGGAAGTATAATCCATAGTGTCCCATAACACAAGATTAGTGACACCCCCCTCCCCCCAGAGCACGGGGGGGCCTGAGGCATGTTTTTGGGGGAACAGACCAAATTAGGAGAAGACCTGGAAGGCTACATGGACGTGTAACCACAGCAAGACAACCAACCAAAGATAACCATGGATGAAGAGTCATCAGTAGTCATCAAGGGGGAAGGAGAATACAAAAGCAGAAACGTGAGATTAATAAAGAGTCCCTTCCTGTTCCTTTTCCTCCCTGTTCCTACCCATCTTGTTCCCTAAGAGGGGTCCCCATCACCATCCTCATCCTCCAGGAAGGGTCCCTGAGGCCACCACGGACAAAGGGCACACACCAGCAGCCCATCTCATGCACCCCACTGGAGAGGGGCTGTGGGCCTTGGCATCCCACCTCCAGACTGCTGACACCTAAGAAAGAGAACCTCAGAGTGGAGCCTGCATCCTGACCAGATGTACTTTGACTCTGATGACAGCCCTAGGATTGGTAGATATAGAGTTGTTTGATTGCTTGTATTCTTGCCTTTCTGTTCTTACTCTGTATCAATAAATTCACCTATTATCAACTGGCAGGTGTGGTCAGTCTGAGGGTTACAAAGGGCATAAGGGCTGGATTCCTAAAATCCAGTGTCAACAAGCCCCATTGGGAACATGTTTGGGTCATAGCAGAGCGAACGACAGCTGTGGTAATGTCTCATGTCACCTTGAGCCAACACAGCCGCTTGGGCACTAGCAGCATTTAACACCAGGGCCATGCATCCAGCCATCAGAGGTAGGTCTAGGTTAGACCTGCAAGAAGCCCTGTGATCCAGATGTGGCTGGAGTTGGGGGGTGTGCAAACAATTTTGATGACCCCGATCTAGGACTGTTCATATTGGTGAGCTTAAGCCTTAAGCAAGCTTGGATCAGAATCACTCCAAGCCCCTTGTTCCATTCTCATATCGACTTCCTCGTCCTGGAAAGTTCAAGAGCAGCATGTTTCACCTTGCAAAGTCCTCTCTGATTCTGGATGTGGATCTGGTTCTGGTTAGCTGCAGTATGATTCATTTGGGAGGGACTGGGACTAAATGGTTCTGAGACCCATCAGTTCTGCTACCCCTGACAAATCATTTCACCCCAACTCTCTGCTCTGGTGTTTCCACCTACAAAATGCAGATAATGGCCTTTATCTTGTTACTGATCCTACTGTAAATGCTTTGGCAGTCAACATCCCTTTTGATCTGCGATTGGGTGCTAGGTGTGACATGAGTTTAGAGGAACACACTCAGAAGGTTAGACTGCTGGCTCTGGCCTTTGAGTTACCACGGACAGTCAGGTTTTGAGGAACTAACAGAGGCTTTCTGTATGAGGACTGCAATAAAAAGGTGCTAAATTAGAGATATATGTGACTATTGGCTTCCCACATTATTCCCAGGTCTGAAACACATCTTGTGTACCTATGAAGTCTTGCTTAAGTGGAGTATGATGGGCCACTGCAAAAGGCTGCATTCCACCCAATATGAATTACCAGCACACCTGTTTTAAGGTCTCTTAGGAAAGTCAGCAGGGCTGGAAGGGGGCTTACAAGGTCATCTAGTCTAGCTACTTCCTCAAGGCCAGATCCTCCCTGACTAAACCATCTCAGCCAAAACAATGTTTGCTTTCACAATACCTGTTGCAAAACAAAAGAGGTTGCCTAATGTGAACCTGTTCCAGTATTTGTGGAACCAGAGGCCATTGCAGTTCCACAATGCACCTGGCAAGCTAAAAAGGAGGAGGAATTGTAATGAAAACCAACACTGGAAGTTACGAAGTCAAATAATGAAGTGACGGCTTTCCTAAGCTTCAAAGTAAATGCCACAGTCACCTTGGGTAATGAAGGACACAGAAGAGGACTTCAACTTCCAGCTCTCCTTGCATTGGACACCGTCCTGTGAGTAATCCTAAGTGTTTCATATTTACATAGCTAAAGTGAAAAAGCAAACCCAACAAACCATCATATCAGATGGCAAGTGCAGAGGGATGATGAGAACAGTTTGTGGACATCTAATTTGGAGTCTAGCCAGGGCCCTAGGATGAATGTTCTTATTCTTCCAAAAACTTTCCTGAAACTTTTACGCAGGGTGCTCACATTACTATACCAATAGCAATTTTTGCATGGAAATATTTTTGTAGGTGAAATTTAACAGTTGCATTTAGCTCAGCATGAGGCCAATGCATCTCCATGCTTCTTGAGGCTAGGCTTTTCTCATAAGCAAATCATTAAACATCCAGAATGCAATCAGTCGAGTCCAAATGTTGAGTAATTGCTTTGTATTACTCCAGATTCTACAAAAGATTGGACAGCTGTGGGGTTTCACTCTATTTATTAATTCTTCCTGTGTCCCAGAAGGAAGGAGACCTGCTTCTCAATCCAGGGACTGGCACCTTCCAAAGACGGTGCAGCCAACCAGGAAGCTACAGCAATAGCTGTATATGTACAGCTGATATATATCTGATATATGTACAGTCCCTGCAATTTCTATTCAAGCCATATCCATAATTTTGTGAAGTAGTATTGCCAAAAAAATATGAGAGCATGATGGTTTGGATTTTTCTGGAGGCAGCCAACTCTTACAAAGAGCTTCCATGCAGAATTTGCACCCCGCTATAGATAAATCCCTCTCAGTCTCCAGAGACAGCACCAGGCCCATGGTATAAATTCCCCTCACTGTTGTCATATTAACTGCAGCATTTGTAGTAAAACAAAAGGATTAATCATTGGCCTGCTGTGTGTATATTTTATTAAAGTCTGGGAGCCTAACGTATTTGCTTGCTTGTAGTGAAAGACTAGTGCTATTCCTGGTAAGTGTAATCCAATAATGGGAGGAGACGTTTTTATATTGTATATACAAGCATGTCATAATGTAGTAGCCCGCAGCGGGTTCGAGGAGTTAGTAACGAGGTGCTGAGATCTGAGCTTGCTACGAATAGGTGGAACCTTGCTCAAATTAGAGGTGCCTGAATCCACTTACCTTCCTGAAGACTGTGTGAAAGCCACTGATGACCTTTGTCCATTACTTATTGAATAAATGCCCGTGACAGTTCAATATCTATAAACTCTCCCTGATGGTACCTGGGGCAGATGTGATGGCTTATAGTGACTGAAAGCGGTTGCTTCAGGTGAACGTTCAAGTACATGGGTCCGGTGTCATGGAAAATCTTCTGTGTCTATAGCTATTTTGTGGATGGCGTATTAGTATCCAGGCCTGGACATCCAGTACCCATCATAAAGTCCTTAAAATAAATTAGCAAACTTTTTTTTTTTTTTTCTATAGACCTGAACTGGGACTTAGGCTCTGATTCTTTCCTTTACACCTGCTTTGTAAATGTAAGGTCCATTTATGCCGACAGATGACTATAAAGGAACACAGGTGTTGGTAAGGATTCAGGCCAAAGTGCTTAAAGGACCAAACTTTTCATCAGGTCAGGAAGTCTAAGGGGCAGCTTAAAAAGAATGGATGAGTACAGCCAAATGCCAGTTGATAGAGATAATGGTTTTAGGAAGACGGGGTATTGGCTGCACACAAAACAGTGTGTGGTATATTAGAGTATCCTTGCAAGCTTGATCTAGCTAGCATGGTACCAGTAGCAAAGGAAATGCATGCAGCATGTGCTAACAAGAAGAGTATGCATCCAGGGTCCCCAGAGGGCCTGTACCCTGGCTGCTGCCATGTAGGATGAGCAGTGCCAGCACACTTGTTATCACGAGTACACCATAGGACCTTGTCTTATCATGGCAATCTTCAGGGACCAGACTTTTACCATGTACTGACTGGATCATTCCTCTGGAAGGGTTTGTGGGATACATGCATGGATCAAATTCCCTCGGAGTCTAAAGAGACAGCATGAAACAGCCCATTAAGTAAAACCTTCTTAAATCACTTCGGAAATATTTATGTGCATTACACCTGCCTAAATTAATTCACTTTGAAGCCAGTAAGGAAACAAGGTTAACACATTTTCCATTGTGCCTATTTAAAAGCTGAAGAAATATCAAACCTGACTGGGAGTTATTGCATGCTTTATTATTTAGAGCAGCATGGTGTTCTTGTCTCTCGCAATTCTTCGGAATATGCCCTAGAAACATGAGAAGATTAGAAAAAGGCTAAATGTGAATGGTTTGGAGAATCTACATCCATTTGCTTTCTTTAAAAAGAACATCTTCTTAGGTAAGTTGTTCCAAAAGGTTAACTACAGCGGTGGTGACTTGGTCTCTGCTTGCAGTCTTCAAGTCTAGATTCAGTGCCACTGGAAGCTGTGTTTGTAGCTTGGACAAAAGGTATGCAATGCTTCAAAAATTATGAAAGTAATGTCTACGCTCAGGCATATAGGCTGCCTATACATGTGCGTGGAGGTGGAGGGGGGTGCATAGGCAGCCGGTTTCACTGAACTGGGGCATATTAACTACTGTGTATGAGGGGAATACGCTGTAGTGACATCCACAGGGCCAATTTTCTCTCACTATAGTCTTAACTCAAGGCTGTCCAACTTCTAAGCCTCTGGGGGCCACAAGCAATAGATTTGTTCTGAAGATTCATAATGCCACTGTTTTTCCAGTTAGTTTCAGGACCCTCTGATTATTCCTTATTGTTCTGGCTCATGAAGCCTGTTCCTAGAAAACTCAATTGCAGAAAAAAGGCTATAAGGGCCATTTATCGTTACAATTTCCTAAAGAGCTTCAGGATGGCAGCGGGGTATTCACCTGGGCAATATCTTATGAATAGGTTAAAGGCTGCTGACAATATCTACCTTATATTAGAATAACATATGGAAGAGTTCCTGTACTGTGTGCAATATTATCTATATGAGCAAAGGAGAGAGGCATCTGAGGAGTTGAAAGTCAGTTCAGAGAATTTCAGAGTACCTTGAGCACCAGTTGAAATACTCTTTAAAATGATAATCATCAGAATCACATGACCAGCTTCCTTGTATGCCTCCTTTGAAGATGATGCCTGATTTTTCTTCTCTTGTTCTTATTTAAACCTCAAATGCTCCTGGCGATTCAATTTTCATCATGATTTCCATAACTTATTTTAAAAGTAGGACCTGTGTTTTCACTATAAGGGATACATTATTCGAGTTGCTATGCTATCACATAGATGATTTGATGAAATACTTCACACCATATTTTAGGTGTGGGTGCAGTGATTTTATCGAATGTTTGGTTTTATTCGCATTTCAGCTTTATGAAGAATTTAAAGCGTGAGAACTATGCTTTTGTCACCAGTAGTCTTAAAGAGCTTTCATTGTACTTGTGTATATATATTCAACCGTACTTTTATTTTTTATATATATATAAAAATATTATTATATATACCACGCTTTAAATTCTTCATAAAGCTAAAATGCAAGTAAAACCAAACTGCAACAATATATTTTTATTACATATAAAAAATACAATGAAAGCTCTTGAATATATATATACAATTAGCACAAAGAAAAGCAATTTTAATGAAGGTGGAAGTGCATTTTAATATATGATGAAGAATTTGGCAAAAAGAGAAAAGAACATTAGCAATGAAAATGAGAGCAGAGATAAGTAGAGGCAACAAGGGAATGATAATGCGACACACTGCTAACAATGCAACAGTTGGATATAGTTTCATAGTTTCATAGTTTTAGGGTCGGAAGGGACCTAATAGATCTTCTAGCCCGACCCCCCGCCAGGGCGGGAGAACAACAAAAAAACACAAACAAAACCACTCACCCTAAAAACAAAAACGGGACTCAAATGAGTCCAGCCAGGTAAGTATCCAGCCTCTTCTTAAAGATCCCCAGGGTAGGGGCCAGCACCACCTCCCTTGGAAGTTGGTTCCAGCTCCTAGCCGCCCTGACTGTGAAGTAGTTTTTTCGGATGTCCAATCTGTACCTCCTCTCCATCAACTTGTGCCCATTATTCCTTGTTATGCCAGCAGGGGCTAGGGGAAACAGCGTCTCCCCCAAACCCTTCTGGTTCCCCCTAGTGAGTTTATAGACGGTCACCAGGTCCCCCCTCAGCCTTCTCTTGTGGAGGCTGAATAGGTTCAAGTCCCGCAGTCTCTCACTGTAGGGTCTGCCCTGTTGTCCCCGGATCATGCGGGTGGCCCTCCTCTGGACCCTCTCCATGTTGTCCACATCCCTCCTGAAATGGGGCGCACAGAACTGGACACAATACTCCAGCTGCGGCCTGACCAGCGTCGCATAGAGGGGGAGGATCACCTCCCTGGCTCTACTCGAGATGCACCTGTGGATGCACGACAAGGTCCGGTTAGCCCTGCCAACCATGACCTCGCATTGTCGGCCCATGTTCATCTTGGAGTCAATAATGACACCAAGATCCCTTTCCGCCTCCGTGCTCTCAAGTAGGGAGTTCCCCATCGTATAAGTGTGCTGCTGGTTCCTACTACCCAAGTGCAGCACCCTGCACTTGTCCGTATTGAAACGCATCCTGTTCCTGTCTGCCCACCCCTGTAACCTATCCAGATCCTTCTGCAATCTCTCTCTCCCTGCTAGCGTGCTCACCTCCCCCCAAATTTTGGTGTCATCAGCGAATTTAAACAGGTTGCTCTCCACCCCAACATCAAGATCGCTGATGAAGACATTGAACAGCGCAGGGCCCAGGACCGAGCCCTGAGGGACTCCACTACCCACCTCCCCCCAAGTCGAATATGATCCATCCACCACCACCCTCTGAGTGCGACCCTTCAGCCAATCTGCAATCCATCTGACCGTGTAGGCATCTATGCCACAGTCGCCTAGTTTACTAATTAGGATGGGGTGAGAGACGGTGTCAAAGGCCTTGCTGAAGTCCAGAAAGACTACATCCACCGCGACACCTGCATCCATGGCCTTTGTGACCTGATCATAAAAGGCAATCAGGTTGGTCTGACATGATCTCCCCCTAATAAATCCATGCTGATTGCCCCTGAGCATCATCTCGGATGCCGGCCCATCACAAATGTGCTCCTTGATGATCTTCTCAAAGAGCTTCCCCAGGATTGAGGTAAGACTGACGGGCCTATAATTGCCCGGGTCCTCCCTTTTCCCTTTTTTGAAGATGGGGACCACATTAGCTACCTTCCAATCGTCTGGCACCTGGCCCAAGCACCACGATCGCTCGTAGAGCCGTGCCAGGGGCCCTGCAATAACCCCAGCCAGCTCCCTCAGCACCCTGGGGTGGAGAGCATCCGGACCCGCTGACTTGAACGCGTCCAGCCCCTCCAGAAGCTCTCTAACCCGGTCCTCCCCAACCTGAGGTCTGAAGGCGATCCCCTCGCGTCCGGCTTCTATCACAGCAGGGAAGTCCCGGTCCCTGCACAAGAAAACGGAGGTGAAGAATTGGTTAAAGAGGTCCGCTTTATCCTCTGACGCAACCACCAGATTGCCCCGCATATCCTGCAGGGGCCCCACATTACCCGGCGCCTTCTTCATCCTCCCAATATATTTGAAAAAGGACTTTTTGTTATCCTTAATCCTGGACGCTAATCCGAGCTCTATCTCCGCCTTGGCCTTCCTAACAGCCCGCCTGCAGGCCCGAGCAGAGGAGGTATACTCCTCTTTGGAGATTACACCCCCCTTCCACCGGGCGTACGCCACCCTTTTGGCAAGCAGGCATTCCCGGACACCCTTGGTGAGCCAGGGGGGCTTTTGGACACTCCTGCCCGCCTTGCTTCTTGTCGGGATGGACACCCCTTGGGCCCCGAGTATCGTTTCCTTAAGGAACGACCACTCCTCTTGGACGCTGAGTTCCTCTGCCCTCAAGGACCCCAGTTCCTCTCCCACTAATCTCCTCATCTCACTGAAGTTGGCCCTCCTGAAGTCTAGGGCTACCACCTTGCTGCGGGCCCTTGACACTCTACGCTGGATGGTGAATTCCAGCACATGATGATCACTATTGCCCAGGTGGTCAAGAACCTGGAGGCCTCTTACCAGGTCGTCGCCTGCGGCCAGGACCAGGTCCAGCAGGGCATCTCCTCTGGTGGGACTGTGCACCTCCTGAATCAAGTGGAGGTCCTGCAACTCGGCCAAGAACCTCCTGGAGCGGTCCGTCCCGGCTGACTGCTCCTCCCAGCAGATGTCCGGGTAATTAAAATCGCCCATGACAACTACATCCCTTGCTTTTAGTGTCTCCGCAAGCTGGCCTGAAAATTCCCTGTCCAGCTCCTCCTCTTGATTGGGGGGTCTGTAATAGACCCCCACCGTCAAATCCCTCTCGCCTTGCCCCCCCTGGATCTTGACCCAGAGCACTTCAGCTTGCCCTTCCCCTGACACAGATAATGATGTGTTCAAGCTATCTCAATCATAATTGGCTCTCAACCTTACAACTCCCACCTGGGTGTTGCCTGGCAGCAACCCTCCATTTGGGTAGGAGGCCTGAGAAGCAGGCCTCCAGAAAACACTATTTTTGATGCCTCTTGGAAGAAGCTAGGGTTGAGTGTCCTTCCTGCAAAAGGCTGTGTGTTCCCAGTTATGTCAGACTTTAGAGAACTCCTAACAGAGCTGCAGCTGCACCTGCAAGAGGCCATTGTGCTTTCTGCATGTTCATGAGCTCCATAAGGTGAACCTGTATCTCCTGGTTCTCTATCTCCATAAGCTGCATCTGTACCTCCTCTAGACTCACAGGTTGTTTCAAGTTTCAGCCAGATCCCTGGTTACAGAGAGGCCCTTTTATGCCAGATTCTGCCTCTCTGTCCTGAGAAACTCCTTTCAATACAGGGTCCCCTGGAGGCTTCTTGGGAGATGCCAAGAATTTGCCAAACATTTCACTCTTCTTTTCTTCCCTCTCAGCTTTGCCAGAACTTGGCCAGCCAATAAGGGCTGTTTCCACCACATGCAAAGCATGTAATATAAATTACTTTTCATGAAGTCAAACTTAGTAAGTCAAAAGACAAATGATTGCTGATTGAGGTCACCTCTACAGGGTTAGCTATTCAGAGAACTGACAGACCAAGTGTGTAGGTCCACTCAGAGTCATTGTAGTCCTCTGGAATTGGGTTGGGGTCTTGGGTAGCAAAGAGGTCCTGGTGTTGAGGTGGCTTTTCATCACTGGCATCCCTTTTGGCCACCATGTTCCATTAGGGGTCCACTACAAACTTCATTCTGTGGTGGCGTCCTGTGACTGAAGTCTGCCCTACTCTTCATGCTATGGATAGGTCACACAGGCACTGAAGAGACTTCTTACTATGGCTTTCTTGTATGAAGACTTTAGACCCATTTTTTCCGTTCTAGTTGTAACCCCTTAGAGTGGCCTCAAAATAAACCAGTCATCATAATACATCTCCTGAGGAAGCTAAATTCATCACAGTGAGCAAAGAGCTTCCATGACTTCAATATGGCACCAGGTGTGGGGTGACTGAGGCATGAAACACTGCTATCCTGTAGTTATGTTAACCTTGATAAATTGATGCTAAATCTGGGGTGTTGTACCAATATTGAAATGGGTGTCACTTGCTCACCCTTGTGTCGGGACCCTTTGAAACAGGTGTCACTTGCTCACCCTTGTGTCGGGACCCAGGGCACCTGGCCAGCAGCTCTCCCTGACTCCCACCCGGGCAGTATGGGTCTGGGGCCTTAGAAGGCCGTCAGGCGGGTACTTGTGATGCTTGGAGTGGAATTAATTAGGCGGACGCTTATCGGTTGCAAAGCAAGATTATGTACTCACGCCATCAAGGTGGTAAAAGACGGAGGTCAAAGATACTTGGTTAGTTACAGCTTAGAGTTCGTAGGTCGTAGGTCGGTCTGCATAAGAGTTTGAAGGTCGGGCAGAAAGTCGGGCCGGCGGGTCGTTGATTTACGTCTGATTGGGTCGAGACGGGGGAAACTGACAAGTGATCAATTTGTCAGTTACTCTCATGCATACGTTCAGAGGTTTTTTAAGGTGTGTGTGAGGAGGTCTCCCACTTCATGGAAGTGAAGATGGGTTTTATTTGTGTAATAGCCAATTGCTTTTCGCCACATCATAAATTTAATTAGAATCGCCAGTTATCTAGCCGTCTTCGCTAGGGTGTTATCACAGGGTTATTTCTTGTTTTCTTTGACCAATTATAATGATTTATGTATAGCACAGAAGGCTGTTTCATTTCTAGTTAGTGTCGCAGTTATAAATCTCTTTTTGACATGCGCAGCAAAAAAGCAGTTACTATCATTATTGTTAACCCTTAGTTAACCTAGTGCAAAAAACCCCTGTTTTGAATGGTTTTACTTGTTTGTGACATGGGCACTACTTAATTTGGTTGTGACACCTTGCATCAGAGCACTAGCAGGTACACAGATGAAGAGACTGGTCATTCTGATCCCAGTGTAGCAGGGAATGGCAACTAAGGTCCTCCATAAGTAGGCTGTAGCACAAATGTGGGCCGTGTGGGTGCTGATATAGTAACATGCAGATGAATGGACATTGCTCTTTCAAGGTAGTACGTACTATGAATAGCACTGAGCAAATGCAGGTCATTCTGGTGTCCAGCAGCTGACCATAGTGAGAACTTCCTCAACTCTAACCCCCACGCAGACAAATTCTGACTGGGGTCTAGAGGAGGTCAGAGCAGATGATTGTGATGGACCTCACCGGCTATGAAACCTCTCAACCCTCAGGCCCGCTCCTTGGTGGTGATCTCACTTCCTTTGTAGAATTTCAGCCGGCAATATACCAGATGGCTTGTGGGCATGCTCTGCTTCACTGTGGTGCTCCCCTAGCATGGTCCTTTGATAGTCTAGACATAAACTTATAATTTATCAAATTCAGTAGATTCTTGCTAAATGCTTCTTCTACCGCTTAACTATGATCCAGTGTGACTTTTTTTTGGTCACCTACCAGGGTCTAGCTATAGCACTTTTCATGCATAGTTTAGAAGTACTTTATAAGGGATGATCAGTATTATCCCCATTGCCTTGTCAAGGAAACTGTAGCAGGGAACAGTGTCCTGTCCAAGGTTATCCAATAGACCACTGATGGAGCTTGAACTAGAGCCTGGGTTTTCTGACTCTCTACTGCACTATCAATAAAGTGATGAGCATGGAACACCCCCCCCCCCCAAAAAAAAAAAAAGAGAAAAAAAAGAGCAGAAACTTTATTTAGGGGGTCATAATCTATCTCCTCTGACTGACTTAGTTGGGTTGATGTAGTGTCTCCTTCTGAAAATCCTGGCTTGACTCAGGCAGCCATCAGAATATGAGGCTGTTGTTTTTCATGAATGGGCTATTCAAAGCAAAGCCATCACCTTGTATGCATCCAAACAGTAGCTATTTTAAAATTAGCCAACATGCAGTAACGTCATTGGCCATTCATTACGCTGCGGGGAGCCTGAGGGAAAAGTCTCCAGGAGCGAGTCAGTAGATGTTATTCCAGCTACGTTCCATCTGGTGCACGTATCTGCTGCTGAGAAGGGTGATATTGAAAATGTCACTTTAAGAACAGCATACTTGATTGAATTTACATATAAAGTCAAAAAAAGTAATAAGCTTTGGATGCACTATTATTTATTACTTCCTGGACGGAATATGTTGAATATCTTTAAAGAAATACAGTAACGTGCTTGTTCTTTCCAATATTTTTTTGGCTAAAATCCTCCACAGGGTTCGGTCCAAACGGAGAGAGTTTTAATGAAGTAATTAGTAGGCAGCTTGCTATCCCATAGCTCTTATGCTGATATTTTCATTGCTTTGTAGTTCACAGTCTAATAGTGACATCCAGAACAAACTTAAATTTGCATTTAGCATTAGGATCTATTCCTATGATTCCCACTGAACACATGGTTATCCTATATACATTCATTTAGAGTTCTAGCTTCTATTCAAGTTAATGGATGGTTTTCTTTTGGCTTTGGTATTAGCTGGACTAGGCCTTATAGAGAAGGGTATGTTTTATAGGCAAGTTGAGATTCAGAAAGGTACATTAGGACACTTCATCAGACCAGATGCCTAATGTTAAAACAGAATAAAACTTAGGTTGAAAGCTGAAGCTACTGATTAGGGCATCTGGATGGGGGAAGAGAGAACCTAGGTTCTGGTTTGCTCTTCCAGAATGATGTCTTCTTTTTCTGTCCTAAATGCTCAGACCAGAATGAGGCTGGGCATGCATAGGAGCCTAAGTCTAGTAACCTCAGGACCTTTCACAACCAAAATGTAGCTGCGAAACGCTGCAAAATTCTTCGTCTTCAACTCAAATAGTGTGGGGGAGTTTGTGGATAGATGTTTGGAGTTAGGTACCTAATGTGTGTTTGCTCACATTGTCTTGCTCACTTCCATATTTATAAGTTGCTCAGCTTTCCCAACTGGAAGGAGGCCAAATCAGAGCTCCGGGCCCAGCTGGTACCAACAAGAGGATCAAGGTGATTCATCCCCTGAGGTTGCAGAGAAATAAGTGCCACCTACAGTGGGCCCAGACCAGTGCCATGGACCCAACTGGTCCTAATGGAACAGTCAGGGCAGCAGTTGGCCTGAGACCACAGGTAACAGGCCACACCCACTCCAGTCACCTTAAAAGCAAGGCCCAGACCACACTACAGTGTGTCACAAAGACTTGGGTACTTGCTCCTAATCTTCCTGTGCAGCTTTGCTTTACTTCTCAGGTCTCTGGCCCTGACACTTGGCTCTCCCTGATTTGACTCTGGCTTGAGTCTGGTTCCAACTCCTGGTATATCCTGGCTCTGGCTCTAGCTCCCAATTCCACTTTAGACTCTTGGGTCATCCTGACTTCAGCACCAGCTGCTGGTGCCTCCAGACTTCAGCTTTGAACTGCTGGCTCCCTGGTCCTTGGACTTTACCCATGTATCACGTCACCATCCCTGACTCAGTTCCTAACACCTTCTTCAGGGAATCTTAGTTGTGATGCATTGAAATGCCAACCCTTTGCCGATGATCCACAGCTATGCACATCCAAGCAGACAGCATAATTTCTCTTCCACAGTGTGTGGAATAAACAAGCACCTAGATTTACAGCAATGCTCAGCACCGTAGAGATAGAGATGACGCTGGTGAGGAAAGAAAAGCAATCTATGACTCACCCCTCTATTGAGAGCATCCACCCAGGGTGGGTTTGCAGGCTGGAATTCATATTTAACCCATGCTGTGCCTCTATTTCATGTGCAGGAATAGCCAGATATGCTTTTCCCCCAACTTTAGTTGACAAGAAAACTTCTGCCATGGGGACATCTGGCCATAGCTATCCTTGTCTTTGTAACTTCAAGGCTTGACTTCTACATTAGTCATGATTTGGGACTGGAGATGGAAGACGCACACAGTGTATGTGATTCATGCGAAACAGTGGTGTGCTTCTGGCTAGAGAAGGATGGGATCCCACCTCTCCCACAATGCTGTATATAGACTTCCAAGGTCGCTTGTAGGTCCCTGGCTTTTAGAACATGTGCCAGGAGATTGGGGATTAAGAAACCAGACCCAATCAGAGCTTAGTATTATTGCAATAGTGTAGTATCGTGCAGGGGTGGATATGGAGCAAAAGTGCATCTTGAAGCAGCAAGACTAGTGTGGATTTGCTCCCCCATTTGGTCCTGGCTAGAGGTGGTCAAACAATACCGAAATCCAAACTGGATTCACTGATATTTCAAATGTCAACTACAGGAAGAAGGGGATGCATTTCTGAATAAAACCAATCCTTAAGCACATCAATTTGTTTTAAATGTCATGCCATTCCCTTCCTTCCCCTCATGGGGCTACCCAAGAGACTCGGTTTCAATGATTCAGTTAACTGATGCCAATGAAGTTGAAGGAGGATTGATTTCATCCCCAATAAAATACCTCCCATAATTAACCTACACTCCATGAGGTGAACGGAAACGAACCATAACTTAGCCCAGTGAAGCAACAGGGGGAAGATAGATAAACTCATTCATAATGGGATTGGTCCACCAGCTGTTCAGACTGCCAGGCAGGCGGTAGTTCATTTTCCTCCAGTACAGAGAAGGATGGTGCTTTTTGCTTACCGCTCATATAAACCTCGAGTTGATTTATTGCTGTTGTGTTTTGCTAAATGAATTCTGGTTCCTCTTCTCTTTGTAAAGTTTTCTCTGCTTTATGCACAGACGCAGTGCCAAGGAGAAGGGAAGCATTATCGCATGGGGTATTTGGTTTTTCCCACATTTCTAGATTGGGCCTTGTAGTGGGGTGGCACACCAGAACATCCAACTCTCTGAAGTCCTTCCTGCTTCTCCCAAGCCAGAGTATTTACAATTAGCCCCTTTCTTGGGGTCCATTTTATTACAACTTTTACTATAGTTTCCTGGCCTGTCAGGTCCAGCCTGCCCCTAATGGAGCTGCCATTTCAATCTCGAGTCCAGGGCTTCTGGCACTCAGTTTCCCAATGAACTCAGCCAATCCCTCTGTGGCCTGGGGCATCTCAACCAATCCCTCTGTGGCCTGGGATGTCTTTGAGAGTCTTATCCACAGTTTTCTGGTCACTGATTTAATGACTCCTTGGTTAAAGGAGCCCATAAGCCTCCATCAGGGGTCAATGCAATATTCTAACAGACTTCCCCATCCCACTGGTGTGAGGGGCCCGGTCCTGCTCTATGGAGCCTCTCTTGGTCTGTGCACTTGTATGCTTCTGGATTCAGTGTTCCCACAATCCCCTTTTATGGGCTGGATTGTGAAGCCTCCTTTGCAGTTTTCATCTCTGTGCTGTCTAATCTCTCTACTCCCACATTCATGCAAGAGTTTTACTGCCCCAGGGGCGGACTTAAGAAGGGAGAAATGGTAGGGTGTTCTGTAACTGGTTATATCTGCTCAGGGGCTGGAAGGGACCTTACAGATCATTGGGTCCAGCCCCCCTGCACTTGGCCAGGAAAGACACCTGGGATAAGATGACCCCAACAAGATAGGCATCAAGACTCCTTTGGAAGATCTCCAGGGTGGATGATGCTCCAAGCCCTGATATACACCCCTGATATACTTATAGGCTGCTGCCAAGTCCCCTTTGAGTCTTATCTTGATAGGCAAGGAGTCTCTATTTATTTTTTTCCTTCTCTTTCAGTGTCTGAGTTCTAAGTGACCAGCACTGATGATGCTTAAAAGCTGCCAAAGTGCCATTTGCACATCTTAGGGCAAAGTGGAATTTTCCTCTACAAGTCCCCACTGACGTGAAAGGAGAGCTATGCGCCTTCTGGACAATGAACGATCTGCCTTCAAACGCTGCCCAGAGAAACAAATCAGAGGGCTGTGGGATTCTGCAGGGCAAAGTACAGTATGCTGTCAGGGGCACGCTATCTCCCCATTGAAAGTACAGGAGGCCTATGCACCGACACACGTGAAGGCTGCTCCCCTGTGCCTGGCTATGATTAAAGCAAGCCGTGTGATTGTGAGTCCCAGGAACATCTGCACATCCCTTGGGTATCATCCATCTCTCTTCCCCCTTTGTAGCTAGTGGGAAATGTTGCATTTAAACATAGGCAATTCTTTGGGGCTTATATATAAGCAGAGTATATCTCATGAGCGTACCACAGTGTTTGAATTTTCCTAGAGCAATGAAACCATCCAGCTCTTCCTTTAGCTTTTGCCTTGGAGTAAGAAAACCCTTCTTTCAGGCATTGAACTGTGAGACAATAGTGTTCTTTCAGCTCTGCACCATGTTGAAAGCTTCTGTGACCCTTGGAGAAGAGAATAAAACTCTTCCCCAAGAATTTTAAATATGGCTGCCACCAAATATAGAGTGATGCAGTGGGTATATTTTCTGTTTTTCAAAGCATCTCAACTCTGCAGTGTTCAACCTGCTCCGTTCTTTTACTTGGGTTAGTTTCTTTTCTTTTAATATTTCTGGTAGTGTATGTTGTACATGTGGCGGGCTCACTGCTTTTGCCTGCCTTGGAGAAGAGCACTTTGGATTGGTGGAACATTTCCACCAATTGGGTAACAGCTGGGAGGGGCTTGCCCACCCCTGCTTGGAGGTGAGGGGGATGGAAGGAGTCCCTGGACCTGATTGAAGACTGCACTTTGCAGGTCCGGCAGACTTCAGGGGCGGGGCCTCCAGTGTAAATAAAAGCCCAGTGTGCTCAGCATGCTGGGCAGATGTGGCAAGGGATGGCGAGGAGAGAGGAGCTCCAGAGAAGGCCATCATCGGGACCCTGCCTGAGCCTCAACAGTGCGGTGCTCAGGCTCTGGGAGGTGCTCAAGGCGACTTGAGTCCGCAAACCTGGCAAGTGGCTGGGCAAGACACTACATGGATTGGCACACAGAGAGCCAACCCTGGGAGCACTCGGGCCCCACATGGCATGCAGATCGGTGCACAGCGAGCCGGCCCTGGGAGCAGCTCGAGGCTGCTCAAGTTAGCCCTGGCTCTGGAGTGGATAACCAGAGCCCTGCACTGTGGCTCAGCATTAAACTAAAAGAGCCCTGGTGCCCCAACCAGGGCCCAAGAAAGGGAAAGACCCCTGGCATGAGGCTGGGGAACTGGAGCCAGTGAGGGCTTGGCTCCCATAGGAGCTCCCCGGGTGCCCAACATGGGGCCCAGGGCCCAGAGGGAAGAATACTCAACTCAAGGCCAATGGCTGCAGGAGGCCTGAGATGGGGTGGGGACCTAGAGGCCAGACTGACAGCCCCCAGAGGAAGGACCATGAGTTATCGGGGACCCAGGTCCCACAGGGGAGGCACCCCCGGGCAAGGGACCCTTGCAGGGAGTGGGCCTAGGGGGAGAAGACCCTATCCCATTTCATGGACCAAGTAGTTGGAACCCAGATAGGGTGCATCTAATATCTGGTATGGTTATGTTTCCTATTTGGTATCTATTGTTATTGTTGGTGTTATAAATAGTTGGGTGTATTATTTCTGTATAACGGGCTCTGTAAGGAAGTCTTTATTAGCTAACCCACTTGTGGTATAAACTTTCTGGATTGACTGTCCTGGGATCCGCCCCTCTCCTGGGCCTGAGGCACGGGTACTTACCCGAATGCCCTCCCTAGGGCTGACTTCCTCTTGCTAACAGGCCTTTATATGTATGTTTGTATCTATACCTGATAATTATATCTATCTTAAAGAGTTTTATATATAAATGTTGGTAACTCAATGAATTGTATATAGTTAAGTATGTTGGGCCGGGGCTAACTCTATAGAGAAAAGAGGGATCTGCCTGAAATTCCAGCATCCCTCTCGCAGCACCCCCTCCTGCCTACCCATCCCATCTGACTGAAAATAGGGCACACCCTTTGGCTTACCTGGGTTACATGCAGAATCAAGGGCAGCTTCATTCGGACTGTAAACTGGTGGCTCATTTGAAGCGGTTCTGTTTGATCCGAGTTAAAACCCAAGGCAAAAGAAGAGTGCCAAGACTGTAAACTGGTGGCTCATTTGAAGCGGTCCTGTTTGATCTGAGTTAAAACCCAAGGCAAAAGAAGAGTGCCACAGCCGTTCACACGTGTAGCCCTTCCAAGCTGCATTGGCGCACCTCTGCTAGTAGGTGGCAAGGGAGAGCGCACTGCCTGGTCCCTGGAAGGATTGGCAATTAACTTGAATGAGCTAGAAATAACCTAGGCTAGAAATTAAAGCCACCACATGAAGCAGATCAGCTGTGCTGGGATATCATGCGCAGCTGATCCACTCCGTTGGGCGAAACACATTCCCCGTTGTCCTGCCTGTTGATCTTGCAGGACGATGGGCAACATACTACTTATGTCTAGGAATACACCTCCGGCAATCTCTGAGGCCTTCCTTTAGAAGCAAGTAGAGATGCACAGCATTATCCTGGCAGGAAAAAAATCTTACCACATTTTCTTTCAGATGCTTCACTGATACTTAAAGCAGTACAATGTTCTGGTACCTCTCTAGGATCCCAGGACACAAGCCTTTGTGCAGGGAGAAATGCTGTGTCTGTTCACACCCTCAGTGTGAACATAATTGATTTTAACTGGACCATGCCAGATCCTCTTAAAGGCATAGTTTCCCACAGCAGTTCTATAGCATTCAGGAAGAAACGATGCAAGTAGCACCTGACCTCCATCTGTTTTGAATACCTCTTCCTTAGAGTCCTTGAGCAAAGTTGATTCTCTTATTACTTCTTTAAATGGGGTCCCATCTCTTTTTTAAAAAAAATTTCATGGGTTCAATTGCTGACCAGTAATATCAAGAGAGACCCCTGGATTCCTGAGCATAGTTCTTGTTGTTGTCAACCATATGTTATACTGGTAGGATAAAAACACGAGGCAATAATTCATCCAACTGATTTGGAATAATACCCTCTGCTTCTTCTAGTGAGATCAGAGGGCTGAGAGTTTCAAATCAGCATGTAGGAATTGCTGATTGTATTTTCACCGATGCAATGCATTTGTACTGAGGATGACAGGTTGATTCAGCTATTGCACTTCCTTCAAATTAGGCGATACCTCATGAACACAGAGCCCGGCATGATTTTTATTCAATAACCCATCATCTTGCAGTCAGTCACCCTCAACAAAAGTGAATACTTAATCATGTCTCAAACAATGTAAGCTAACATGTGCCTTTGTTACAGAGCCACGTTCTAGTTCAGTGTTCTTCGGCATTTTTTTTTCCTCCAAATTTCTTTGTTCTTGTTTTCCTTTCAAGTCAGCCCTAAGGATTTTTTCCCCCTCCCAGTGTCCTCAGTGTTGTCAGCTCTTTGCAATTCTTACTGCTAGTTTTGGGATGCTTGGTGGGCATTTTTAAGTTTTCAGCTCTTGGAATCTGGTGAATATGTGCCGATTTCTTTTTAAATAAGTGTCCAGTCCCCTCACTTGTAGGAAAAAAAGAATTAAAACATATTAACCAAGCCCATCCTAAAGTTTAAAAAAAACTAAAAGTTAAGTAAACATGCCAAATGTTGTATTTATTTTTTTTTTAATCTTACTTTTGAAAGGCTGACTCATTTTTTAAAGGGTTAGGAATAATATTTCTTCTTTGAAGAACAAAACAGAGATAATGGGATGCTAACTCAACTCCTGCTGACAGCTTTGTGGTTCGTTATTTGTAAGAGATGGAAAAAATGTTGTCTTTCGTATAGAATTGGGTTCATCAGGCCCCAAACTTCATTCTTGCTCAGTGCTACTGCAAGGCTCAGCAAATTTGCGCATTCAAAATCTTCCCCTTTCCCTTTATTGTCTTCCTATTTTTTTCCATCACATTTTCTCCTCTCTCTGCTTAACCGTTAAGTTAGCACTTGTCACAACCCAAGGGTGTGATTTTTGTTTTGTGAGTGCTTTGGCACTGCTAAATTGTTCCCGCTAAATTGCAGCTTCTTTGCACGGTGGAGTTTTCTGCTGCAGAGGAGAACCCCGGTGCAAAAGAATTCCCGCCACCAGTAGCTTTCTTTGCAGGGTGCATTTCTTTGTTGCAGCACAGAAATGCTCGTTGCAAGGAGTTCCCGCCATTCGTATTCAAATTTGTGCCCCACCATTGGCTAGTTCTAAATTATTCCCACGTGGCGGCTAGTGATTGGCTTGCTAGCCGTATAAAAAGCTTGAGTGGTTTCCACCCAAGATGGAGGACTCCACGAACACCAGGAGGAGGAGACTTCACGTCTCGAGAAGATCTCTAAGCGCTGCGGAGCCTATTGGACCCAGCGTGAATATCAAGAAGGCAACAGGGGTCTGATCAGCCTCTAGCCTCTCCCCGTCGCCGAGCGCAATCCTCGACGTATCCCTCTTTCTTTTCTATCTGCAACTGCAACTCAAGCAGGTTTTCCTGCCTGCACCGCGACCATCTTCGGTGTAAGTAATATAATCTTAAATCAACCATTACGCGTCCGTGCCTAATTCCAGCGTGTCGCCTGTTCTCTCCGACCCAGCGTGCCCGGGCTGCTGGCCACAGCCCGCGCGGCGTGAAAAAGGACCTGGATCGCTCCCGGCCCGCACACCACTGAGTCGTCTTTTGTGGTGCTACATTTTGTCAGCTTTATTCATGAAGATTTTTGTGTCGTTTGACAGCAATTAAAATGAACGAAAATTAATAAAATTAAAAAACAAGAGAGATTCCTTCCGGATGGAAATGAAGAAGGCATTGGATCAAATTCTTCTGGTTCAAATTCATTGTGGCTCAAAAATGAAGAGGGCTCTTAAGCACACCTCTTTCAAAACAAACCAAAACAACCTTTTTATTTAAAATAAAAGGATCATGCTTAGCATGCATCTGCAAAGCTTGATTTTTTTTTTTTTCTCTTTCTGCCTAACGAGTAAAGAAGCTACTCCTTTTGAGGTTTGACTTATTTTACAGAGCAGTAAAGAATATGTGGACGTGACTAATTCTGCCTGGTAAGATGTGGACAGATCTGTGTTTGCACCTTTTTCTTTAATAGAGCCTTACATGATGCAAAACATTGATTAAACTGCAATGATTTGATTCTGCAGTTTGCACCTGTCTTTGTGGTTTTTGTATCTGATGAGTTGTTCTCATAGCACAAGCCTCAAGGTATTGCATGGCCGTTCCTTGCTGGGTGACTTCAAGGGAGGTAGTTCATAGATGTCATAGATTCATAGATGCTAGGGTTGGAAAGGACCTCTACAGATCATTAAGTCCGACCCCCTGCCTAGGCAGGAAGATGAGCCCAGCCAGATGCCTATCCAGCCTTCTCTTAAAGACCCCTAAGGTAGGGGACAGCCCCACCTCCCTTGCGAGCCCAGTTCAAATTTTGGCCACCCTTACCATGCAGAAGTTTTTCCTGATATCCAGCCTAAATCTGCTCTCTGTCAGTTTGTGACCATTGCAAGAGGCACCCTGGTGAACAGAGCATATACGATCTCTTGCTGTGTCCCCCTAATGAATTTGTAGGCGGCCACAAGATTATCTCTCAGCCTTCTCTTGCAGAGGCTGAACAGGTCCAGGTCCCTCAGTCTCTCCTCATACGGCTTTTTCTTTTAACATCTCAACACACCAGTAGAACCCCCCCGCTGGAAGCAGTACTCCAACTGCAGTCTGAGCAATGCTGTATACTGGGGAAGTATCACCTCCTTGGATCTGTTCATCATTCATCTGCTGATCCATGGTAAAGTGTGGGTAGCTTTGCTGATGATTTCATCACACTGACGACTCGTGTTCATTTTGGAGTCCACTATGGCTCCGAGATCCCTTTCCACATCTGTGCTGCGGAGAGGGTCACTGCCCAGCCAGTAGATGTGCTGGATATTTCTGCACCCTACGTGCAGCACTCTGAACTTGTCCTTGGTTCATCTCCCTATGTTCTTGTTTTCTTTTTCCACCTTTTGCCTATCTAGTCTGCTCAGGCTAGTGGTCACCACCCATCACAACAATACTGAGGAAGTAGTGTACGGTGGGCACTATTGCACTTGACTTTCCCCATTGATCCAAAGAAACAGGTTCCCATGAGAAACCAAATGTCCCGGGTCACTGACCAGCGTCAGAGAAGTGATGGACCAGAGGTTGGGGACCACTGCTTTAGGTTGCAAGCTATTTGTGGTGCAGGCTTGTAGGCATGCATGCTAGGCCAATGCTGGATAATGGTGAGGAAGAATTTCCATGTGATAACTGTATTACCTTGGTGGAACTCCAGTGTGAATATCAGGGGCTTGAATTTTTAAATGAGTTGATTGTGAAAATGAATTGATAACTCTCACATGTTGGTTATTGTGAGTTACAGCTATCTGAGAAATAGAAAATCCTTTTTAATGAAAAAATATGACCCCAAAACTTATTTTAAAAGAAAACCTCTTCCCTCAAATGTATTTTTATGACTTTCTTTTTGAGTGGGAAAAGGACTAAATTAATGTAAAATGTCAGCTTTCCACCAGCATGTTTTATTTTTCACTGTAAAACTGAAATACTTTGGGGACAGACTACAGGGTTTTGATGTGGAAATGCTGCTGCAGGACTTCGGGAAGCAGAAATATCTGCACTCGTCTCTCAGCTGCATATGTCTCCCCGTGTGCACCGTGGCAAGGGAACTTCACCAGGAGGGACGATCATGTTGTATGATGGCAGATATGCACCATGGCAGCTCTCTTTAGTCCTCCCCTCCTGTGAACAATGGGCCAATTTGCTCTCTGTTCCTCTGTCTAATGCTTAGGAAGGAAGAGAAGATTACTTCATATGATTGCTTCTATATGATTGGTAGGAGGAGGCAAAGAGGCACTAGATGCCCAAAGAGCCAAGATGAAGCTGGAGTGGGAAGAACTGGTATGTGCGCAGAACGGATGGGCAGCAAGCTGGTGCAGGGGGCAGCAGGGCAGATTGCCAGGACTGGGGAGGGTGAGATGTGGGGTGGAGAGGACTCAAAATTAATTAATTTGAATTCTGGTTTGAGGAAAAGCTGGAATCTCCACATCACCAGGCAGCCAACGAGCTCCTCTGGGGATTGGGGGTGAAAATCCCCTTACTTGTTATGTTTTGGGGACTTAACCACAGCACTTGCTTCTCACAGGGAATGGACGGGGGCTGAAACCTTATCAAACAGACCTAGAAAGGTAGTAAAATCTTTTCTAGAAATCATGGTTACTTTTGGGTCTGTCCTGTAAACTATTGGCAGTCCTGAAGCCTTGGGTGTCAAATTAATTCAGCCTCCTTCTGTATAAAAACCTTTAGGGGGTAAATAAATTCAGTCAGGCAAATAGGAACAGTATCTAAGTGACAACTGCCAGCGCTGCCAGTATAGTTAGAAGCACAAAGCTGTCTGGTTACCCTGAAAGCCTGAAAGGCAAACTTACCTAACATGAATATTGGATAAGCCAGGTACTTTTTTGTGATGTTGTGACTCCACTGATATGGTAGCACAAACTTGTGCTGTGACAGAAAAAACTGAGCCCTCAAGCTGATTTAAGCAAATCTGGGCTTGTCTACACTTGCATTTAGGCACACTTAAACTTAATGCGAATTAGCTTAATTGCATTAAGGTGATTTTAGTTTGCATCTGAACGTGCATGAATTGAAGCACATTAAAGCTGCGTATGCGGAATGATATGGGACTAGCCCCATGTCAGTGCATACACATTAATGTGCCTTAATGCGTCTACATGCGTGTTAATGCGCTTTAGTTATTCACACCTACATTTGATACCTGCTTTTCCAGGCACGAATAGCCTAAAATCGCCGTTGTTAAGGTGCATTGAGGGCATGCACATGTGGAAGTGTACCCTTAATGCACCTTAAAATTGGGTTAAAGCACCTTAAATTGACACATATAGACACACCCTCTGTGTAGCTTTGCTGCTCTAAAAGGAGACTCAGAGAGGAATGGTGGCTCCAAGTAATAGTCTCCTAGGGTGTGTGTAGATGAAACGGGCCCTAAATTGAAGTGTTGGGTTTTTAAAAACACTGCTTCAATTTTGGGTGAAGTAAACCCCAGTGTCGTGCACACACCTATGCACTTACCTGCCTCTCCAACAGCAGGGGGGGAAGGCGAGCTGCCAGCAGGTGTAGCAGTCCCTGGGCTGTCGGGCGGGAGGGCGGAGAGGGGCAGGCGGGTGCTTCCCTCTGCAGCAGCGGTGCCCCCCCCCACCCCAGGCGGCACCCAGCTTGGGCAGTCCCACAGGGCACCGCAGCCGTGGAGGGAAGCACCGGCCCCCCTTGCAGCTCAGCCAGGCAGGCTCCAGAGGGGTGGGGGTGAAAGATTAGATTTGCCCCTTTTTTTCCCTTGGGTGGAGCCTGCCTTCCCAGGCTGCTGCCAGGCTGCCAGCATGAGTTTCCTGCAGAGCCCCTGAGCTGCGCGGATCCCGGTGCTTCGCTCCGAGGTTGTAGGGCAGCAAACTAAAATGCCTCCTTGGAGTTTTAGTTTGCTGCGCCCCAAGTTATTTAAGGCACATTACGCTGCCAAATTTGCTACAGCGGCTGGAATTAATGCACAATATGCTGCAAACACCAGCGGTACAGAAGCATTTAACCCACTTTAAAATGTGCGCGCATGCCCCTCGTTTCATCTGCACATGGCCCTACCTCCTAACCCTTGGCTTTAGGTGGGAAAGGAAGGTGCAGTATGCATTAACCTGATGTCCAGCACTTGGGAAAGCGGGAACCCTGGCTCTACCCAGTTCCTGTGCACTGCTTCAGAATGGGGGAAGTTCACTGGGTGCAGGATCCCCGTTCAGCCTCCCACTGATCAGAGAAGATCCTCAGAGGCGCTGCAGGGAAACCTGGTTCACCTTGCATTGTGCTCCAGGGCCAGAACACAATCTTGCTTGGAGTAAAGGAGGAATCGAGTTTGCTGCTTCTCTCTCTCTTTCTGTCTCTGGATGTATACCAGCTACTAACCACCACCACCACCAGCCACTTCTCATACTCCTTTCACATTAACTATCCTCTACAACTCCCATCTTAGCTAATCACCTCTTTGGTGCTTTTCCCATCGCTCACTTTATTTCTTAAAAAGGAGAAAGCGCTGACAAGTTGCCAAGCAAACCCTTGCAGATAATTAAGAGCATTTCAAGACAAGGCTGGATGGATGACCTATTTTCTCTTTCCAATCAAGCATATTTCACTATTGTTTCTGGACAGCACTGTGGATTGGATTCTGTTGTCAAGGATGGTTTCATGTGAAAGAAAAAGGAGCCAAATATTGACTTGTCTGTAGGAGTGGTGTCGTTGTATGTGGGAACATTTCCAAAGGGAAGAGTGGGGAAAAATCACTTAATAAATATAAAGGTTAACAAAAAGAATACAATCATAAGTCACTGGCTGTTAAAGTTCATGTAAGCCTGCAGGAATATTTACCGGGTGAATTTATTTTCATTAGTCTTTATTAAATTCACTACCCTATGGTACCTGAGCAATTTGAGAACAGTAGAAACATTGCTGCTGGGCTCAAATATGTAAAGATTATCACCTTTTTGCATCATACTTCATTTTAAGGCAGAAATCTAACCCGAGGTTGGCTTTAAAGTTCATTTGCTTTGGAGACATGTGAGCAGGAGAGAATCTACTAATTAAAAGTGCAACTCACAGGAGAGAGTAACGAGGCTCCTGTTAACTCAACCTTCCCAACCCTGTGCACAAAAACAATTTCAAAATGCAAATGTTGATGAGCCACCTTTAATGTCATTCCCCATTAAATGTCATGGAATAGAAAATGCATTGTATTATTTTCATCTCCATATTAGTGGCAGGGTGATGCTCCAAAGCAGTCTCAAAATTTTACTCTAAAGAGCTTGCTTGTAGGTATACTAACAGACTTGCTTTGCCACTACAAAAAAATAGGGCATGTTTTGCAGGTTAGCCACAGTGAAAGGAAGGGATTTGGTGGTAGGGGTCTGCTACAGACCCCCACACCAAGGGGAAGAAATAGATTCGGGGCTCCTGAGGCAGCTTTCGGAGACCATAAAAGCTAAAGAGGCGGTAGTTATGGGGGACCTAAACTACCCAGACATCTGCTGGGACACGCAGATGGCAAAGTCCCACCGTTCACGCAGGTTTCTAACCTGTGTACAGGACCTC
>NW_005842173.1:959373-960367 GCF_000455745.1 Alligator sinensis
GACCCACCCCTCTTTCCTGCTTATGCAGGGGGTCGGACTCGATGATCTGTTGAGGTCCCTTCCGACCCTAACATCTATGAATCTATGAAGGAGCCAAAATAATGAAAGCCACAAACTTATAGAAATTTCAGGGATTTTTTTTCCAGAGGCAGCTTCTCAAGTGCTCTTCTACCCATATAATAACTAGAGATGGGCGTAATACTTACATGCCCTTGAAATACTCAACATTTGAGCATGTTTTTCATTTGATACGAGACTGAGAATAGTCTTCTTTTTACAATAAGCCCATTTTATGGACTGAAAATTCTTTCTGTTCTGAAAAAATTTGATCTGTATGCAGCGGTATTTCCATCAGGTGCTATGTTAGGTGCTATACAACCATATTACAAAACAGCAGTCCTTCCCTCTCACACCTCCCACTTTTTAAGCATTAAACGAGTTAGATACTCTGAACAGCCAGAAGGAGGGGAATGGTGGTGGACTAGAGAAAAGCAATCCCCAAATAAAAATTCAACTCTCTTTCTAAACTCAAATTCTTATTTTCACAAAATTCAGTGAGGACATGATAGTTTGATCTGAAAATGGGCAATAAGGAGGGACCTACCTAAGTTGCAGCAAGGCGATAGGCTTTTCATGGCCCACTCGTATCATACAGAGCCAACTTTCTGGGCATTTTGTGGTGGCCCTACCCCTCACCACTCATTGGAGGAAGGGCCCTGGCAGCCCCACCCATCGTTGCTGATTGGCAGAGGGCGCCTTCACTTAGTCTACTCCTTTTTTTGGTTGATTTCACAGGAAATTGTAGCCAGTGCTGGATTTCCTAGTGACTGCAGACAGCACTATTTTTTGTGATTTCTATGAAATCTGTGAAATTCCTTGGGAGGAAAAACCTGCAGCATCCTTATAGGCTCGGGAGTGCTGCACTGGCTAGCACCATGGAAGAAAGAGACTTGGGGGTTATCATTGACCACAAGATGAACATGAGCCTTCAATG
>NW_005842173.1:960404-962987 GCF_000455745.1 Alligator sinensis
TCCATAGATGCTTCTCAAGCAAATCCCGGGACGTCATTCTCCCCCTATACTCGGCCTTAGTGAGGCCGCAGCTGGAGTACTGTGTCCAGTTTTGGGCTCCACAATTCAAAAAGGATGTGGGGAAGCTTGAGAGAGTGCAGAGAAGAGCCACGCGCATCATCAGAGGTCAGGAAAACAGACCTTACGACGACAGGCTGAGAGCTATGGGGATCTTTAGCTTGGAAAAGTGCAGGCTCAGGGGCGATGTGGTGACTGCCTATAAGTTTATCAGGGGTGACCACCAGTATCTGGGGGAACGTTTGTTCACCAGAGCGCCCCAAGGGATGACGAGGTTGAACAGTTACAAACTCCTGCAAGACCGTTTCAGGCTGGACATAAGGAAGAATTTCTTTACGGTCTGAGCCGCCAAGGTCTCGAACAGCCTGCCACCGGAGGTGGTTCAAACACCCACATTGAACACCTTCAGGAGTAAATTGGATGCTTATCTTGGTGGGATCCTTTGACCCCAGCTGACTTCCTGACCTTCGGGCAGGGGGCTGGACTCGATGATCTTCCGAGGTCCCTTCCAGCCCTAATGTCTATGAAATCTATGAAACCATGATTTAGGTAGGTCCCTAGAAAAAATAACACTTGTGGGGAAAAAAGTTGATGAAAAAGGGAAAACCTTCAAATCTCCGGATAAATGATTTGCAGGCCATTAGAATCACCTTGGTCCTAATGAGGGGCAAGTGGTGTTGGCAGTACTCATGGTTTTGTTATCAGTCATCCATTTTTCTTTAAAGTTCCACATCTGGATTTAAATGATTTCACAAGTGTCACAGATTTCATCCAAAAAAAAAAAAAAAGGAAACTTGGAAACATGGCCCCTAAGCACTCAAAAATAAGACAAAAAAGCCTAATTTTTATTTTTATTTTAAAAAATGTAATCCGATACCTGCTTGGGCACCTGACTCCAGATTTGAAATCCTTTGGGATAAGCATTGCCAAGAGCAGAAAAGAAACCCTGAGAATGTCTTGCCCTAGAAATGACGGGCCTAATCTTGTCGAGCAGTTCCCTGTGGGTTGACAACATTTGCTGAGAACCACGTGGACTCCCTGAAATTTAAAGCCACCAAACTTAGTATCCTGGTTTGCAAGCTGTGAGCATGAGAAAGCGCAATGTTATTGAGGGTCTTCTTCCCTACCCAATGTGTGTGCAGGGAGGATCTATTTTGCCACAGGGTGACATAAAATCCTGAATTGTGCAGTAGTACCCCAAACCTCAGCTCTACAGCATTTAATGTGAAAAGGGATTTAATTTGTTAGCTACCTTTTCCCAGATATAAACAAGATTATGCAAGGAATGTAATGGACTCATGCCCTCAACTTCTCGCTCTAACAGAAACAACTTTGCAAAACCACTGGTGTTGGCTAACTGATCCAGCCAAAGGGACAATATTGGCCTAAATCAGAAAGCCCTTCCCAGCCCATTTTGCGAACTTATTTAATTTCTGTTCCATCCTCCATTTCTCTTACTACTTCTCAAGGACAAATCGCAAACACATGGGAAGCAGCTGAAATGCAGCCAGCTGTGCCTTGCCGCCATGTGAAGAGCCTCCAGGTGTGATATTAATATGCAGTAACGTTATTCTGTTACTAATGCATTGAAGTTCTAGCTGGTGATTTCTGGTAACACAAGCGGGGAAAGGGCGCAGCTGGACGTACTCTAAAAAAAATAATTTTGCTGCTAGCTTGCTGGTGTCTTCTATAATAGGAATAGCCCTATTGTCTAAGGGATGATAGCACAGACTGTAACTATCCCGGGATCTGGTGCGATTGACATCAGAGCAAATGATGAGTTGCGGACAGAGATGTGCAAAGGGCTACTTCATATCTTGTAATGGTTGACAATAATTGTTTCATCCCCCATTACCAAAGAACCAGGTAGATGTCAGGTCTTATAGTGAGGCGGTATGTGAGCTTCAGATTTGTCTAAAGAGCATGTACTACCGCCCCATCGTGACTCCACCGGCTTTCATCAACCGCCAATAAAGCCACACCAACAGCATGGTGGCAGCAACGTGAGCAGACAAGAGACAACACCCACAGTACATAATAGAGCCTGTGGAGTGATGTTTTAAAAAAGCTATGTTCAGTCTTAGCATTGGAGTCAGAGCATCCAGATACCTTTAACAAGAACATCTGTCTCCATGATCACAGAGATGTGGATATCATATGTGTCAATGTGCTTTTTAAAACAGCAGTGCATTGTGAATTTGCATGGGCATGTAAAGAACAGGCTCGGACCATTAGAAACGCTTGCAACCCCCAATTTTAGTTAGACCACACATTAAAGGGAGCCACATACATCTTTCCTCCCTCCCCGCTTCCCTCTTTCCAAAATGCTGTACATGCTTTTGTCCCAAAGAGGGCATATGGGACTTGAGGCCTGCTGGTATTGTGCTTAACTCTCATCATTTAATTAACCTGGAAAATGTCAATGGGAAGGGCAGATGTGTCAATCAATTTATTATCTGTGCAGCAGTAGGTGTTCAGAGAGAGTCTGGGGAATCTTGATAAATGATGGAAGCAGCCAGGGAAAGA
>NW_005842173.1:962997-964681 GCF_000455745.1 Alligator sinensis
ATTTTAGTTTCAGCACTTTTTCATAATGCACACTTCAGTCTTAGTTCTCAAGAAATTTCCCCAGCCTGAAAAGTGGAGCCCAGCACAAGAAAATGAATTGAATTTCCCAAGGGAGATGGCCAAGAAAGCAGTAGTCTACTGGGTGGGAAAAAAAGCAAGATACTTGGTAGATTTGATATAATGATAGCAAGCCAAGGAGACAGCGGGATAGATTTTTGTACACTGAACTGGGCAGCATTCATATTGCACTAAATTTGTGGATTTATTGGAGTGTCAGAAGAAGTCAGTCTTCTGTCAACGTGGAGGACAGTTATAACCTCAACCTATAGCAGATCTCAGAAAAATAGCGAGTAAGTAGGTCAGTACCAGGCACAGGGATGTCAGCTATCAACTCAAGTCAGTGCTGAGGCTGCTGTGACCACTGGGGCACCTGAGATGCTGTGCAGTCACTGGTGATTCTTCAGGCAAAGTGATATGAGTGCCCATCTCCTCTCCAAATATATAGTTGTTTTAATAAAAGTTATTACCTCTTCTACAAGTACTGATTGCTTTTTCCTGATTGCTTTTTATGACCGAAATGGTTACAACCTGGATACCTGACATCTCCTCTCCAGGTATGGATGGCCATTGGCTCACAGGGAGGCCTTCCACCCTTAGACAGGTCTTGTCTTCAGTCCTGCTGAGTGTCTACAAACCCTCCTTACCTAGGCTAGCCAACTAGGGAACAGGCTGTACTGGTTTACACGGTACCAGGTAGCAGACCGAGAGAGGCCTGGCCTGACAGGGATGCAAACTGTAGTTCAGGACCAAGCCCTACCAAAATTCATAGGGATTGATCTCCAGCCCATTTCACTGCATTGATCTGACAGTGCACTTTGAATGCAAGTCACAAATTGGCCTCCACCGAGACATGTAAACTTCCAGGTTAAACCTTGGTGATGTGTAGGGGTGCACGCGGGTGCATGTGCACCCCCTGAGATTGGCCGTGCACCCCTTGGGAGCGCTAGCTGTGAAACTGGAAGTGCAGCAATTGGCTGCTAGGGACCTCCCCTCCACCCCCAAGTTGGCTATCTGCTACTGGTGGACCCAACCCATAGGCAATCTGGTGCCCCTCCAGACTCGGGAGGCACCAGTTGCCCATGAGGTTAAATGTCCAGTGAGAAGAAAAGAAAAGAAAAGTCTTTTTACAAGGCTTCACTGGAATTGTATTTAGGTAGAGGGAGGCTGGGTAGGAAGCACAGGCTCCAAAGCTTGAGACCATTTCCTGGTCCCCAGATACTGCATTTGTGTTGCCCCTCCTTTGAATGACTTTGATAGATTGGGTTCACGGATAGCAAACTTCCATACTTATGCAGCCCTAATTGCCATGTTACACGAGCGCTTCACAAGTCTCCTTTGATCTGTTGACTGCTTTTATCTTCACAACATCTCTGGGAGGTAAAGTGGTTTTATCCCCATTTTACAGAAAGGGGCTAGACAAATAAGTCACATCATCATTTTGTGTACCTAGGTTCAATAGTTTGAAACCTGGTCTTTTTCTAAATATCTGCCTCGTATTCTAACCCCTGGACAGTGCTGCTTCTCTTCATTAACGGAGCTACACTAAATTACAGTAATGTAGCAGGGATTCAAGCTAGCATAGTCTTCTGTCAAGCTTGGTTCAGTTATTTTTAAGTTATCAGCA